>NC_047098.1:25970825-26273855 GCF_902459505.1 Geotrypetes seraphini
CCAACATTGATGCAACCAGATTGAATAGGTTTGATAAAAGGGAGGCAGGCCTCTATAATTTTAAGAGGGTGCTCAATCTAATCTGGGTTTCAAAGGAAAAGGGCATGCAGTGGAGGAGAAGCCTAATGATTAGTATAGCAGCCTGAGAAACGGGTTTGATTCCCACTTCAGCTCTTTGTGATTCTGGGCAAGTCATTTACCCTTCATTACCCCAGGTACAAAATAGATACCTGTATAGAATATGTAAACCGCTTTGATTGTAACCACAGAAAAGCTGTATTTCAAGTTCCTTCCCCCTTATGGTAGCACTGCCACAGCTGGTGTACCTGCTTCAGGCATAAAGGGGGTAATTCTCCCAGGTTGTAGTTGACAAGAAGGTGCATGAATGGCCTCATGTAATACCGATTAGTGGAAAAATGTTGGTGGGTGTATACATGAGTGAAGTTTGTGAGGGGCATAGGATGCTATAATTTATACATGTCCCAGCTCATCTGCACCAGCTGTATTGCTGGTATAAGAGCTCATATCTTACATGTAAGTGTATTTTCAGCCACTTGCATTAATATTTTATAAAGAAAAATAAACACTTTCCCCCCTTTTATTAAGCAACGGTAGAGGTTTCTACTGCGACCCACAGTTCTAAATGCTCCAATACTATAAATTGTAAACTTCCCTCACCATTCTTGGACTTTTGTGATAGCTTTACTATTCCACTTCTTTCATCATCTATCTTTAGTAATTCATTTTTCTGCTATATATAATATAATTTTGAATGTAAACCGCTGAGGTCTGTAATATGGTGATGCGGTATAACAAATGCTAATAAATATAACATAACGTACTGCTCCAACACTCATAGGAATTGTGTGGTTGTCGGAGCAGTGTCAGAACATTTAGCACTCTGAGCCACGGTAGAAATCTCTACTGTGGCTTAGTAAAAGGGGTGGATATTCGTACTTTTTTTCTTTATAGAATAGGCATAGAATAAATACCATAAACACTGTCTATAGAAGGCATCATATTGTAGAATCACCCATCACATGTGGAAATATGGAAAGGGGAACTACAAATATAAAGAAAGGTGTTCAAACTTAACTGGGAGAACCTCCCCCCTCCCCCGTCCCACCAAGAAAGCTATTATATGGAAATAAAGATTGGAGGGTTGGGAGTTTATTGATATTCTCTTTTGTCAGCATAGTTCAATCAATCCTAGACTGGAAGGGGATCAAGTAGACACAAATGGGCTCATATAGAGAGTAAGTCCGTCACATTGCAATTTGATTTTTTTCATGGGTGGAGAGAGGAGCAAAGAAACTAGGGACCATTAAAAAAAACATTTTGTTTGGTAAATTGTATGGATGTGGTATGGCCTTAGAATCTGTCAATAGCTAATGGGGAAGAGTTTATGACTGTAATCTACCAGATAACTTGAATTTTGCTCCTTGTCCCTTCCCAAGACTAGACTTCACCCCTATATACACCCACCAACACTTTTCCGCTAGTCTTTATTACATGAGGACATTCATGCTCCACCTTGTCACCTACACCCTGGGAGAATTACCCCCTTTATGCCTGGAGCAGGGGAGCCTGCAGACAACATACCAGTTGTGATTGTCCAGGTCTCGTCATGGCTAAGTAAGTGAACCGATGTTTTAGACAGACAATCGCAACAATTATGACACCAACTGCAGAAGCCTAAGAGAACAAATATGTCAGTCTGAGGGAACCCGAGGAAAACATTAATATTGGAGTGAAGGATTGATATGGTTATTTACAAATATGACCGTATTGAAGGCAAGAGGATCTCATCAGATCAAGGAAGACAGGATTATTAGACTTCTGGTTAGTATGTTATATATATATATTAATGGGAGAACCAGAGTAAGGTCTGCCTAATTCAAGACAGAATAGAAAAAACAACAACCTGAGAAACAATGACAAGAAGAAAGAAACAATGACAAGAAGTGCTCCAAAAATTAGGCGAGGTATCTGTGTCAAGGAAAATGGATACTTAGTATTTAACACCAGTTCAGTTCACTAAGATATTTCCTAGTTTCTCCAATCAGTGCTTGAGGTGGTGTGAGCAAGTGGGTTTTTTTCACCTGTGATGGGCTTGCCTAGTCATTCAGGTATTCTGGTGATCAGCAGGTGAAGTTACTCAGGTGAAGGTAAATAGACACATTACCTTACTGCAACTTGTCCTGGTGGGTCCAGAGTAGAAGAGGTTACAAGGGAAACTAGTGAAGCAGTGTTAGAATGGAACATTGACTGGTAAGAATGAATGAGGTTTGCCAACAGGTTTGTGTCTTGAGAAACTTTCAAGATTCGATGAAATATAGGCCCCCTACTCAAACGAGAAATATCCAAAGCTAGGGAAACTGAACAAACAAAATGCCAGGATCCTGTGGTACTGCTAAGAAAGGGAGTTTTGAATGCCACAAGGAGTTCAGGGTGGGAAGAGGGGGGGAATGGAGAGCATTTAAGGGATCTATTGAGTACAGTGGGGACCGAAGAATCAGGGGGACAGTAGGAGAGAAAGCTTGGGCTTTTGTATGATAGATCCCCCCAATAAAGGCTAAATAGGGGGGAGGGTGGGCCAAGTCGATGTTAACCCTTTCAAGGCCTTGTTGCCACAACTGAAACCCTTTAAACATAAAAATATTGTGGGCACAAAAGGGTTAAGTCCTTTTTATGTCTTTGGTGAAGGAAAGGTAAAGGGATGGGACTTGATATACCACTTTTTCTGTGTGGTTAAAATCAAAGCCGTTTACATTAGACTGGTACTTATTTTGTATTTGGGGCAATGAAATATTAAGTGACTTGCCCAGAGTCACAAGGAGCTGCACTGGGAATCAAACTCGCAACCTCAGGGTGCTGAGGCAGCTGCTCTAACCACTAGGCACTCTTCCACTCCATTCCAACTTCAAATATCTTATATTCCTTCAGAGTTCTGAATTTCTCTTTTTGCTTCCTGCTCGTTGGCCTAGTCCCAAAAGATATCCTCACATGGAGATCTTACCTTGGTTTGCTTAGTGTTTTGGATCTTTTTTTTCCCATGTGAGCTGATTCTTATCATTAATATCTAACCTTTTGCACCAGTGCAATATTCCGTTTTACAATTTCTATGTTGAATAATAATATATATAGATGTATATATTCAAAGCACTTACAAAGTTACATGGACCATTCTGCCGTCATTTACTATGTATGGAACTTTGCAAATCTAATTGCTTTGAAAATGAGCCCCATACTATATTAGAGAAGTGTGAGGAAGATCCTCAAATATTGAGTGACTTTCCCATGTTTAACTGTGGAGTCCAGCGATATGTGGTAGCCTGCGTCATTCTCTTCATTGTGAGTTTCTTTTGGAAGCTTGTTTTTTCCTAATTGTTTTGTGCTTCAAATTCTATGACTGTCGGAAAGGCCAGTAGCGACAGAATAGAGAATATCTCCTACCATGACTAGTGTGACCATATGGCTCCAGAAAAAAGGGGACAGATTGAGACATCCGGGTTTTACTTCCATTGAAAGCAGATTGGACTATTGCAACTCTATCTACTTAAGCTTAACTAAGAAAAACCTCCACAGACTCCAACGGATTCAGAATGCCGCAGCCAAGCTCATCTTCGCTAAAAGTAAATTTGACCATGTCTCCCCACTCCTGGCCAAGCTCCACTGGCTTCCGATAATCACCAGGGTCCACTATAAATGCGCCTGTTTAACTCTCAAAATCCTATATGGTATCCTCCCTCCCTTTATCCCTCTTTCTTGGAATTCCTCAAACCCTAATACCACCAGATCCTCCCACAAATTAAAACTATCCTTCCCCTCGCTAAAAGGCATTTCCCACACAGGAAAGCTAGGGACCTCCCTCCACTTCAAAATCACTGAGCTCTGGAACAACCTTACCTCCCCTCTTCGGAACTTGAGCTCTCTCCAAGTTTTCTGCAAACATCTGAAAACCTGGCTTTTCTCCAAAAATGTAAGTCTCCCTCCAACTTAGGAATCAAGGAAACTCTTATATCTTGGCATCCCAAGTCCTCTAAATTTTCTTCACACTTCTACCTCTAACCCTCTGTTGTAGTTCCTTCCTATTTCTCCTACTGTAAACCGCATCGAGCTCTACGAACGTGGAGATGATGCGGTATACAAACCTAAGGATTAGATTAGATTAGATTAGATTGAGACATCTTGGTTGCTTTCAATGGAAGTAAAAACCGGATGTCTCAGTCTGTCCCCTTTTTTCTGGAGCCATATGGTCACACTAACCATGACTCATCCAGAATAGTGGCCGTGGTTCTTATGATTATTTTGCCATCATGTATAGCTCTGGATTGCATGCTATTGAGAGAGATACTTGGAACAGTGCCTCCCATCAATCTTCCCCCTCCTTGCGGCTCTCAGGGCTGCTAATATCCATTTATTGCTTTCATATCAGGAACAGGTATAGCTGTCCTTTTATTTTATTTGGCTGGTGAGTGTCTGTCTTTTCTTTACTTTTCTATCTTGTTGGCGCTGGGGAATTATGGAGTGTGTGGTTTGATTGGTTATCTATAAAATAGGTGGCCAGTATAACGCAACCCCTGATTCAGGGTTATCCCTAGGTTTAATTTTGATTAGTAAATCTCATGTATAGCAATAAAGATAATATTTATAAAAACAAAAAAGATAAGAGCAGGATGGAAACGGTGGAGGGGGGGTCTTGTAAAGGAAGTGTGTCCATTCCTTAAAAAGCAGAGCTACAGAAAAGAAGCGGAAGGATTCCCCTTCCTAGTACAGTTTGAAAGGGTCCAGAGAAGAGTGACTAAAATGGTTAAGGGGCTGGAGGAGTTGCCGTACAGTGAGAGATTAGAAACACTGGTCCTCTTCTCCCTTGAAAAGAGGGGACATGATCGAAACGTTCAAGATAATGAAGGGAATAGACTTAGTAGATAAAGACAGGTTGTTCACCCTCTCCAAGGTAGGGAGAACGAGAGGGCACTCTCTAAAGTTGAAAGGGGATAGATTCCATACGAATATAAGAAAGTTCTTCACTCAGAGAGTGGTAGAAAACTGGAACGCTTTTCCGGAGGCTGTTATTGGGGAAAACACCCTCCAGGGATTCAAGACAAAGTTAGACAAGTTCCTGCTGAACCAGAATGTACGCAGGTAAGGCTAGACTCAGTTAGGGCACTGGTCTTTGACCTAAGGGCTGCCGCGGGAGCGGAATGCTGGGTGCGATGGACCACTTGTCTGACCCAGCAGCAGCAATTCTTATGTTCTTATCAGAACTATCCTGCCTGTTCCAGCAACTGGCTGAGTGAATATTGAGCAGCTTTAGAAGCTGGTGTCAAATACACATGGAGGTACAGAATTCTAGCTCTTGTGTGTGTTTTGGGCGCTAGTCTGTTGGTTCCAATGACACTCTTTAGTACCGAGTGCTGTTGTTTATAGTATGTCTCTCTCTATTTTATTATATTAATGCCTCTCTGTCTTATTACATTAGTTGACATTGCCTTTTAATGTTGGATTTAGTGGTTTTATGTACATTAGAGAGCATTATTTCATCAATAAGGGTATAAAGAGCATTATCACTGAAGTTTCTCTTTCAAAATCAAAAATATAAATGAGTTAAGCATATTAACTTAGGGGTCCTTTTACTAAGGCAAGTTAGCCGTTTTAGTGCATGCTAACGGAACCATTATAGTCTAGCGTGCCTTAGTAAAAGAGGGGGTTAATCTAAGCTCTTCTGAGCAGGGACTGTCTATTGTATGTTAAAATGTACCGCTCTGCGTATGCCTTTCAGCACTATAGAAATAATAAATAGTAGTAGTAATGCCATGAAATTTCATATGGGTAGATATTTTTATTAGATTTTAAGTTATGTGTATTATGAATATGATAAGCACACTTTTTAATGTTTATGTTTTTATTTTTTAAAGAAACACTATTGTGTCATTATGTAGATAGTAGTTTAAAAGGATTTGGGAGTCTGCATTAGTAATTTATATTTATATACTAACTAATGTTATGTGATTTATAAGTTAGCATTTAAGTATAATATTGATTGAAAATCATAGGATTGATATTGCGGTGTTTGGGCTTTTTTTTGTGTACCATTATATGAGTGACATTCTTCAAACAGAACATAAATGGTATGTACTGCTCTTTAAATACTTTTTATGTTTTTCCAATTAATTATTGATGTTCATATAGATGTTTTAATTTTTTATTTATAAGACTCCTGAGGAAGGCTCTAAGGTGCCGAAACACAGGCTGTATTGAGTCTGATGATTGTTTTAGTGCAGGGCTGCCCAAGTCCGGTCCTTGAGATCTACTGGCAGGCCAGGTTTTCAGGATATCCACAGTAAATATCCATGAGAGAAATTTGCCTGCACTGTCTTCTTGGTGTACAAATCTCTCTCATGCATGTTCATTGTGGATATCCTGAAAAGAATAAGTGACACAGGATGAAAGTGAAAGGGGATAGATCCAACAGTAATCTGTGAAAATAGAAGGGTTGGTGGAAGCGTGGAAAGGCCTTCCAGCGGAGGTGGTGAAACAATGAACTGATCTGAAAGCATGGGATAAGCACAGAAGATCTCTAAGAGAAAGAGTCAGCCCAACCATTAGTCAGTACTAGGCAATCGCCTAGGACATCAGCTTTTAGGGGGTGCCAAACAGCAGCTGCAGTCAAATCAAGGAGAGTGGGTAGTTTTTGAATGGTCTGTTTACCCAGACTATTCTGGAAAAGGTAGTATTATGATTGCTTGGGATGGGGGGGCAAGGGGTCTAAAAGTTGATTGGAAGGGGCATAAGGTTGAAGGTTTGCCTAGAGCACCCAACACCCTTGTCATGACCCTTCTAAGAGACAGACAGAATTGTAGAGCTTAATTATTAGTATGGGTGGGCAGACTTGATCACTTATGTGGTTTTAATCTGTCTGCATTTTCTATGTTCCTATACAAAGGGGAACATGAGATAGAGGTGATGGGGAATAAAAGACAGTTTCTGTTCCATGCTGCTGAGCAAGGCTACACAAAAATGAGGTCTTTGCCATCTAGAAGGCAGTATAAGAAATATGTCTTGTATTTGGATCATGCTGTTGAAGGTATTGAGCTGAGCAGAAAACTCAGGACTGTATTCATTCAGGATCTGTACTCCTGGTACAGAGTGACAATATGAGACTTATTCCATGAGAATTTCCAGCCGCTTTGAAGTAATGCAAAATGCTCAGACTAAATGGGGTCCAAGATCTGAGGTAATATGTACCTCTGAATTGCAAAATGGGAGAATTTCCAGATGTGTCCAGCAGATGGTGATACAGCCTAATTTTTTTGTTATTCCCTTGCAGCCAACTTCACCATTGGATATGGAGAATGCCATCCCACGAGAAAAACTAGTAAGTCTTCTTAGGATAATGTGTGATCCTTTCTTATATTAAAGACAATGCAGAATACTCAAGCAAATCTTAAATGTACAACTTGACATATGGTAATTCTTCTTTGTGCCCTCTA
Source organism: Geotrypetes seraphini (assembly GCF_902459505.1). Classification (NCBI taxonomy): domain Eukaryota; kingdom Metazoa; phylum Chordata; class Amphibia; order Gymnophiona; family Dermophiidae; genus Geotrypetes; species Geotrypetes seraphini. The sequence continues at coordinate 25,978,322 of NC_047098.1, forward strand.
ACTTTCCTGTTCTTTTAAACTGTACAGCTTGTGTGTAAATTGTTACCAGTTCCTATTCTGCATACTTAAGGTGGATTTAAAGTGCCCATGGATCCTAGGTTGATCACATCACCTCTGTGAAGAGGTTTGGATGATGGCCCTGTACAAAGATATTTTTAATTATTGATATATATATGGGTGCAGGGTTGGATAATTTGCCCAGAGGAGGGCGACGAAAATTATAGGAAGCTTGCGCCAGAAGACGTATGAGGAGAGACTGGAAGCCCTAAATATGTCTACCCTAGAGGAAAGGAGGGACAGGGGAGATATGATTCAGACGTTCAAATACTTGAAGGGTATTAACATAGAACAAAATATTTTCCAGAGAAAGGAAAATGGTAAAACCAGAGGACATAATTTGAGGTTGAGGGGTGGTAGATTCAAGAGTAATATTAGGAAATTCGAGAGAGGTGGTGGAGAGGAAAATGGTGACTGAGTTCAAAGAAGCGTGGGATGAACACAGAGGATCTAGAATCAGAAAATAATATTAAATATTGAACTAAGGCCAATACTGGGCAGACTTGCACGGTCTGTGTCTGTATATGGCCGTTTGGGGGAGGATGGGCTGGAGAGGGTTTCAATGGCTGGGAGGGTTTAGATTGGCGGGAGTAGGTTTTGACAGAGATTTTGGCAGTTGGAACCCAAGCACAGTACCGGGTAGAGCTTTGGATTCTTGCCCAGAAATAGCTAAGAAGAAAAATTTTAAAAAATTTAAATTGAATTAGGTTGGGAAGACTGGATGGACTATTCGGGTCTTTATCTGCTGTCATCTACTATGTTACTATGCAGACTTATTTTCAGCTCCCAAGAGTTCTGTATTCCTTAAAAACTGAAAGTTGTGTTTGTTTTGTGGGTTCTTGTTGAAATATCAATGCTCCCACTTTCTTAGACTGAGGAAAAATTTCAGGTATCCATTTTAGACCTTTCCCATTTGCTCCTTCTTTGTAACCATTAGCTGCTGATTTGGCTAGTACCCCTGCTGCCAGGTGCTGGAGGGAAAGTGTTCTCTGAATCTTTTAATGCTCTCTTCCTACCAGCAGGGGTAACTAAAGTAGCATCTGTTGCCTTTTTTCTGCCCCAGGGCCTATGAATGTTTAGGTGCTGTTAATGTTTTGATCATGGGCTGGATTAAAATCCAGGAGGCAGGTTAGTTTAACTACATAAATTGCAATATGACTCTCATCACTGAAGAAGTCCCCTTTCCTATCCTCTGCACCCTTTTAGTGCTTCTTTCTCTCCCTTATTCCAACAGTCCTCCCCTATAGGTGCTTCTCTCTCTCTCTTTCTTCCAATCCCCTCTCCTGTGGGTTCTTTCTTTCTTTCTCTCCTCTCCCATGCAGCACTACCCTACTCCATGCACTTTTCTCCAGTACTCTCTCCTTTCCATAATGCTTCTCCATCCCTCTTCCCTTCATGCTGTTTCTCCAGCCCACTTCCCCAAGTTTATTATTTCTTTGATATACTGGCTATCAAAAAAAGTATATAGACAGTTTACAATCAATAAAAAGCATTCAAACAAAAGTACAGTATAAGCGATTAAGATTTGCAAAAAATAAAAAAGAGGGGATTGCAAGACTAAGAGGGACTAACATGACAAGAAGGAAGGAACAAAAGGTAGTAAAAAAAAAAAAATACATCGAGATTTAAAAAAATAAAATAATGGAGGGGGGAGGGTTGGTGTTTCCTCGGGCCTAGCCACTGTAATTTAATCTTCAGGCATCTGGCAGCACAACGAGGTGAGCCTGCTTCCTCCAGCTTGCCCCGGAAGCCACCTTTCTGCAGTGACTTCCAGGACCTGCATAGAGGTGACTTCTGGGGCAGGCTGGCAGCAGCAGGTTTACCTCATTGCTGCTGCCAGTTGCCTGAAGATTAAATTACAGCAGCCAGACCTGGGGAGGAGGTAGGTGGAGTTGAGAGAGCTGGCTAAACCCAGATAGACTTCCTCATTTTAAAAAACCAAAACCATTCAGACACCCAGACAGTCCACTAAAAAGAGATTATTGAGTTTTCCTGGATGACTGGTAACCCTAGTCACTGAGCCACAACTTGTGGCACAACAAGCATCTATAAGGGGAGGGGTTTATATATTGTGGGCATGTTAGACAGTATTCAAGGCTATAGATGGGGTATGTAATGTGTTGACAGGGCTGTACCAGGACATTTGGTCATCTTTGCCTTTAATTTTGGTGCATCTCCACTGTTTAGTTTTCTCTGAGCAGCTTCCTGTGTTTTGTGTCGGAGAAAATGTTTCTTTTTATTTGCATTCTCTCTGAAATGCACATTGTTGTCTTCTAGAGAAGACGAGCAGCCTGGTGCTGGCGGCACCCATTTGTACAAATAGCTGCTGGGCACAATAAATATTTGGGCAGCGCCACAGTAGGGAGGAATAGGTAGACAAATCATAGACGCTTTGTGCTAGGTAGGGAAGAAGAGACACTGTCTAGGCCTCTCTCATGGTTTCTGTTCCTCTCTTCTCTAACTGTCTCTCTTTTCTATTCATCATTTAGGGTTTTGGCAGTTCTGAGTACAGCTCTGCCTGTGCAAATAAAATAACCTGTTGAAAGTGTATTAACTCCACTTTTCCCATGTGTCTGTATTTCATACACCTCTTTACTGGCAGGCCATGGGATCTCCCTCATGAGATATGGAGGTGTGTATGACTGGCGCTGAGAATGCTGATTTAAGGCAGCACCATTTCAAACAGCGCCGGTTCTTAAGGAAAGCCCAAAAGTAAAGGTCATAGTATTCGTAGGGATCAGAGCCCCTAAATTTTCTCAGACTGTTCTAACATCGTCTGATCCAGAACTTGCGTTTTGGATTTTAGATTTAATTATTTGTATTTTCAAATCAGAGAACAAGGCCAGTGACAGTTCAGCTACATTGGCCCAGAGTGCTTAAAAGTTTATTTGCCACTTGAGGCAATGAGGAGTGAAGTAACTTCCCAAAGGTCATGAAAAGTGTCGCTGGCAGAAGCAGGATTGGAACTCTGGCTGCTCTGAACTTTGCTCTAACATTAGGTTATTCTTTCCCCCTGTCCAATTGGTTGTTGTCCACACTAGGCATTCACAGATGTATTCAGAGCACAGAAATTGCAACTATTCAAGACCAAATAGGCAAAGACCAGGGACAGGATTTAATACCTCCTACCAAGAAATTCTATGGGTTACAGGCAGAGAACAGGGATTAGGGTACTGTTTCCCTACCACAGAAACTGAAGGCCTCATAACCCTCAGTCTCTTCAGTGAGTAAACATAGAAACATGACGGCAGATAAAGGCCAAATGGCCCATCTAGTTTGCCCATCCGCAGTAACCATTATCTCTCTCTACGAGAGATCTCACGTGCCTATCCCAGGCCCTCTTGAATTCAGACACAGTCTCTGTTTCCACCACCTCTTCTGGAAGACTGTTCCACACCTCTATCACCCTTATAGAAACATAGAGTATGTACAGGACCTTATACCCCTTATCACTTATCACAGAGAGCAGGATCTTGCACTTATACCCCACTGGGTTCCGACTTCTTGTTGAAGACACTCAATGCCCCAGCACTCCAGCCTACAGTTTTTGAGTGTAATGCGCTGGGATTCAGTGAGAGATTGCTGCAATATTGGTTGGTTTCTGCTTCATTTGATTCTCTATGATACTGTTATGGGTAAGCTGTGCCTCTGTGACTTCTCCCACATCTTGCTTGAGGTGCTGTGGAGTGAGGGAATGTAACGGAAAAGGGCTAGGGAGTTACAATGACTGTATTAAAAAAAACATTTCATAAGACTGCTACAGTGTTCTGTGGGTAAAACCGTTGTTTTATTCTGTTTGACTGCTGCATTATATCTCTTTTTGTAATTAAGATTGTATTTAGCCTGTGTCCAGTGAATGTCGTTACAAAACACTGTTAAAGGGAAAAACGCATCAGAGCTGTGAGCCGTAAAGACCACGGAATCAAGGCCCGTTTTCTGAGCCAGGCAGCAGGAATGGACGAGGCCCCCCTCTGGTTGCCGTGTCGGCCAGTGATGCAGGACTCTGCCTTTCCAGGAAGATGTGTATTTAAGCAGTAAGAGCATGTGTGATCTCCCAAGCTGGATATTAATGCTAATTCATAGGCTCACCCCCTGCCGGCAGTGTTATTTGTTTGAATCTGTGGAGTCCCAGAGCAAGCTTATATCCTCAGCTGAGTGAGACCTTCATACTAATTACTGAGCATTATATGGTAATAAGAAGGAAAAAATCACAAACGTAACCTTAGAAATGGCAGAGTCAGCCCTTAAACCAGCACTCAGCAACTTTCTGGGATCTGGCTCTCTTCCCACATCCTCCAACACCGAAGCGTTCATATGGACATTGCGTGTGCACCGGATTATGCCTGTGTACCTTCACTATGTGTGCAGTTCAGCGCCACCTGTGTTTTTAAGCCGCATGGGTGTAAGGTCACACCTGCATATCTTCAGTGGTCTGGTAACAGAGAATGTAATTTACTGACGACAGCTGTTTACTAAGCATCTCAGAAAGCAACACATCCACAAAACAGAGTAAAAAGTGACCAAAATAGAACTCGGCCAAATCGCATTTAAACTTTTCACATATTCACCTTCTAGAAGGCGGTTACTAAGGGCTCCTTTTACTAAGCTGCGTTAGGGCTTTAACGTGCAGAATAGCGCGTGCTAAATTGCCACCCGCGCTAGACCTTAACACCAGCATTGAGCTGGCGTTAGTTCTAGCCGCGCTAAAATGCTGCGTGCACTAAAACCGCTAATGCAGCTTAGTAAAAGGAGCCCTAAGAGTGCTCTGTCTATATGTGGCAAGTGTGTGTGTGTGTGTTGGGGGGGGGGGGGTTTCTCGGTACAGTAATAGCGGGGTTTATTTGTATTTTTTGCTCTGTTTTCTGGGAGTATTTATTGTTGATTATGGATGTATTTTTGGCGTAATATTATATTTTTGTATGTAAGTTTGTAACCCGCCCTGGGTAAGGGCGAGATATAAATAAATACGCCAAACCAAACAGTATTGGTGCATTGGTAGGGCTAGTGTGGGAGGGGGGTTAAAAAAAAAAAAAAAGCAGTGGGGTGCTACAGAATAGGACTGAGATGCATTGGTAGAGCTCTTATGAAATGAGAGAGGCCTCCTTGTATTTCTTAAAACATTGTTTTCATGAGAAAATGGTTATGAGAAATGGTCAAAATTATAACAAATAGATGTATGACAGAAGACATTGTAACAAAAAGCACTGAAAAAATGTCTTTCTGTTGATGTCCTACCCTTTGTTTCTGCCCTGGCAAGCAAGTGGTGGAAGAGGGGAGGGGAAGTTCAAGTCCTACCCTCTGCACCTTTCCTGGCAGGGCGACGTGGGAGGAAACCTGTTTCGATTAGATTGTAAGCTCTATGAGGCAGGGATTGTTTCTTACATGTTTCCTGTACAGCGCTGTGTACATCTGACAGCACTATAGAAATAAGTCATAGTAGTGCTCCTGCTCTGGCAGGGGAAGCTTGAGTCCTGCCCTTTGTTTCTTCTCTGGCAGAGAGGGTGGGAGGAGGTCTGAGCTCTGCTTTTGTGTGTGTTGTGGGGGAGCCCTGCCCTTTGTTTCTGTCCTGGTGAGGAGAGAGTGGGGGGGGGGAGACCGAAGCCCCTGTGCTCCTTCCCTAGTAAGGGGAGGGAGAGGCAAGTCCTGTCCTGTGGGAGGGTGGGGGGGGGTGAGCCCTGCTTTCTCCTCCTGTCTTGGTGGGGGAGGCTTGAGCCCCACTCCCTGCTCCTGTGTCTTCTGATTGTGAGATCCATTGGCTAGCTGCTTACTAGCATGGAGCCCTGCCAGACTTCCTCACAATTCATTCTATGTCAGTTTAATAAATGTACTACTTAAATTATGAAATTACAAAAGAAAAAAGAGAATGCACTTATTGAGACTCTAATACATTAAAAATAAGGCATTAAAACTCTGAGTTTTTTTTGTTCCAGAATCAATAATGAACAGGAAGGGTTGTAGACATTAACAGTCATGGACATCCAAACTCTTAGACATAAATTATCTGAGAAAAATGCACATAAGCCTTGAATAATGTAAATACATTAATGCATTTAATAATTTAAACATTAAAATGCAGGATGGAATTTGCGGCAGAAAGACTGCACGGGGTCCCGGATCCCTTCTGCAGACTCTGCTGGCTGCGGCTCCTGAAGATGCCCCATTGCGGCTGGGAGAGAACCTGTGCCCTGCCCTCTCTGAGAACCCGACCTCTCAGAAAGTGGCTTAATGGATCATTGCAGGGGATCCTTATGTTCTTGGTGTTAGTGTTATCCCTGGGCTCATGCCTGATTTTGCTTTTCGTGCCAGGACTTGGCACAGTGAGCAAGGTAGTTAGGATTCCTCCCCTTTCCCTTCACAATTCTGGCAGGGAGCACAGGCAGCAGTGTGTGTGTGTTCCCCCATCCTCTCTCAGGACAGTGAATGGGGGTGTAGGTGAGTTTCCAGCAGGGCTGTGGAGTCAAAGTCGGTAGCAATTTTAGGTGGCATTGGTAAACGTGTACCGACTCCAACTTCAAAATAACAACTTAAAACATCATAAATATATGGTAAATTTATCATTTTATTCTTAGATATATATATTTGTATTGGATCTAAAATGCTGGTAAATATGTCATATTTATCAGTATTGCAGATGCAGAACAAATTTTAAAGCCTAATATCAGTCGGAATCAGAGTTGGAGAGAGACAGTAGAAAAACAGAGGAGTCAAAGTTTTACAACTCTAGTTTCCGGAAAGAATCAGAACTGTAAGTAGATAAATTAAGAGATGGTTTTGAATAAGCAGCAGTGACGGAGTGAGGATAATCTTGGCCTCCACCCTCAACAGCTCTCAAGTGTGAGCATTAAAGATAGAGGTTCTGTCTTTTTTTTTTTTTTTCAATCCAGAATGTCCTCTAACTTAGTGGTTCCCAACTCTGTCCTAGAGGACCACCAGGCCAATCGGATTTTCAGGATAGCCCTAATGAATATTCTTAGAGCAGATTTGCATGCCTGTCACTTCCATTATATGCAAATCTCTCTCATGCAAATTCATTAGAGCTAGTCTGAAAACCCGATTGGCTTGCTGGTCCTCCAGGACAGGGTTGGGAACCACTGCTCTAACTCCTTTAGCCTTCCAGCTCTGTTGGAATCAGGACTGGGATTTGGCACCATAAACCTTCATTTGCAACTACCTGGGGATTTTTCATCCTATTTTTCTCTCTCAAGGTAGTCCACCTTAGTTGAGACTCATGCAGCAGGAATTTTAATAAACCCTGAAATCCAACCACTAGGTGTCACTATTATGTGATGACTGGCATTTGTTCTATTCCCCTTGCCCTCCCCCCCTCCCACAGAGGGCTGTGAGTGTTGCATCAGCATCCCTAACCCTGGTCAGCTTGAGAAGAGGTGGGTGTGCAAGACTAACCTGGGAATCAAATTTAGTGCTCTGCCACTGAGTTACCAGGTTCAGCTCAGCCTCCCCAAGTCCCTTCTGGTGAAATCTCTTGAGAGCATCTCCAGTCGTTAAGTAAATGAACAGCAATTATAGCTGCTAAAATTCTGTCACTACCAAGCTGTAGTTTCTAAAATGATGGGTGGTACCAAAAAGTGCTGAGTACGGGCAAAGAATGCAATCCAACCAGATTCTGTGCATTGAACTTGGCAGGATCCTTTTCTGAAATTGGAAAGCCAGGTATGGGTTAACGCCTTGGGACAAAATGGAGCTTAGGAAAATAAAAGAGAGAAACTGGTATTTGTATATTTGCAAATCTATGGAGTGTGGGTGTTAGTTGGGGAGCCTCCCATTTGCACAATCCTCTATTGGCTCTGCAAAGTACAACTGCAGGAGTTCATGGTGACCGTCAGTAAAGTAAAAAAAAACAACAAAAAACAAATCACTGTGGTTCCCTCCCAGATCAGAGCCCACTTGTCACTATGGGAGCTTATCATACCTGTTCGAGGGTTTGCTATTATTCCTGTGTGAGCAGCAGGTCTCTGACCCCCTTGTACAGATGCTGGAAGATGTTGGTTTTGCACTTCGTGAGCTTGTGGATTTAGAGGCCATCAGGTTGAAAGCATCCAGACGGCATCTGCTGTTATCAAATCACTAGTGAATCCAGCTAATTAAAATATAGCTTCATTTTTCTGAAGCATTGTTTGGCAGGAATTGGAAACGGGTCTAACCCAATTTCTATGTGTTTATGAGTCTTTATTATATGAGAAGTACTTTTCGCGTTATGAACTGGGCAGCAGTAAATGAATTGCTGGGTACTGGAGCTCTGCTGGTGTTAATGATTCCGTCTGCTCCCTGACACATTCCAGCTCCTCCTTGCACTCTCCTCCTCTTCCATTTCTCTGCAGCTTGTATCTGCTCTTTTTTTTCCCCCTCACTTTTACTTTCTTCACTCCTTGATTCTTTCTTTCTCCTGTTGCATACCTTTCACACACTTTTTTTTTTTAAATTACAATTTCAGCTAAATGAAGAAAGAACTTTAAACTGGCAAAATTCACCAAGCAGAAGATTCCCTAAAATGCTTGAGCCAGAAGTCTGGGTAGTATCATTGGACAAAGGAAGGGCCCAGCCAGGTGCAGTGTACAAAAAACTGCAGGACACCCTCTTCCTTTTAGACAGCTGCCAAGAGCTTAGCGAATGACACAGGGACAGAATTTGTCCCAGTCCCCGCAGATAACCGCGGGAAACAATCCCATGTCATTCTTAAGTGTCTATCTCAATCTCAGTCTTTGTATACCAATGCAAGACTTGAGGATCGGTGGCTGTGCCCATTCGTACTCCGATTCTTTCCTCTCTCCTTAAAGAATAACACGAGGTTGGTTAACCGCAGGGACAGGGATAAATTCTGTCCCCTTGTCATTCTTTAGTTCAGAGCACAGAAATTAAGTTCTAGGACAGAGGTAGCAACCATGGTCCTCAAGGGCCACAACCCAACTGGGTTTTCAAGATTGCCACAATGAATATGCATGAGATATATTAGCATACAATAGAAGCAGTACATACATAATAAATCTTATGCATATTCGTTGTGGCAATCTTGAAAACCCAGTTGGGTTGTGGCCCATGGAAGACCTTTCCCTCTGCCTTGATACTGCTCTTATAGTCTGGCATGCCCTATGCCAAGTGAGTGGGGGTCCCCTCTGTTTTACCCAGCCCTCAAAGTGCTTAGAGATCAGTAGTGAAGATGTAATCCTATGTATCAGTTTTAAAAGAAGATTGTGATTTTATTTTAAGTTTAGAAAATGCAGGTAATTCCATTGAGAGCATTTGATTTGGGTGTTTAGGGGGAGGGCTGTATTGGCAAAAATTGTATTTTTACAAAGTGCATCTTAGAGAAATGCTCATCACTCTGGAGTCTAATGAAATCTGGAAAATACTCAATAAAAAGCTCCTTGATTAATTTAAATGTTTAAATGTGGAGGTTTTTAGCCATCATCTTAATGCTTTTGTATCATTTTTTGATTTGATTGTGAGCACTTTTCCAGGTATCTTAGCCTCTTGAGTTCTAATCAGATTTCCAGCAGACAAATACTGTGGGCTTCAGCATTCTTTGTATCTGCACACTTGGGGGAAGAGATGAGAGGTCTTACCTGAAGTGAGGGACTTTCTGCCCTTTTTTTGGGGGAGGGGAAGCTGAACTCGGCTGGGAAATGCTTTCATCTTTCACAATTAGCTTATTGGTTTGGTGGCAGTGGAAATCATACAAGTGCTGATGCTTCCCCAGTTAGTGTCTTTAAATGAGCTAGTTTTGCACTGCAAGTTGAACGGGTTGTATCCACCCGGCGATGAAGAGTAGAATTGTGCACGAGTGTTAGTTCATGTGGGAAGACACAGCGTGGGTTGTATTAAAATATATGCTAACAAGCTAATTAACATATTCTCTGAGGACAAGCAGACATAATATTCTCACACGTGGGTGATATCATCCATGGAACCAGATATGGACACTGCCAAGTGCACTGTCACTTTAAATCTTTAGGCATTGCCTATTACTGTGTGCGTGCCAGTGCCTCTTGCCCAATGTCGGCTTGTGGGATCTTAGTTTTCCATGGAGCTGAGAAGCTATGTCTTCAGTTTCTCCTCAGCGCGTCAAACTTGGAAGTCATTTTTGTACCTTCCCAAGATTAGTATTTTCACATTTTCTTTATAATTCTTCATTTTTTTTTCCATTTCTCTTGAGTTTTGTCCAATTTGGGCAGTTTTTAAATTTTGGCCTTTGGGCCATGTTGAAGCCCTTATTTGACCCAGGGAGTGTCAAATTTATTTATTTATTTTTAATACTTTTCACTTGACCTCTCTGGACCATTGAGCCTTATGATTTGTATAGGCCAGTTTTTTTTTTCTCCATGTCAAAGAGGGTGCCAAGTGGCTTTGACTCCCATAATTGTGTTCAGTATCTGGGTACTGACCATCGGGACATTCGCTGTGACCGCTCTGCATATTCAAAAGAGGTCACTTAAAGCCCGACAACCCCAGTAAAATAAATATTTTGGCTCTGCATTGACATCCAGCATGGCAGGAGATTTGAGACCCGACGCTCATCCTGCTTCAGCACTGGCATCGGTATCGGCACTGTGTGCACTGAAGCCAAATAGAGAGTATCGAACATCGAGCTCTCTGCAGAGATAGAACTCGACATCGTCTTTGTCCATGTCTCTCCTGTTGTGGGAGGCATCATGTAACAGTTAAGAAGCACAAACATTCCACCCTTTTAGGCATGGCATTGTCACAAATGTTCACCTCCTCAACGCATAGTAAGCATCGATGCACCGTGGACTGCTCTCCATTGCTGCAGATCATGTCTCTTCCCAGGCATGCCTCGACATTGCTACACCCAGACAACATACACTTCAGATTGCTTCCACGCCAATGTCTCTTCTAGTGCAGACACTGACTCGTCAGGAGGAGGTTTGGGCTACTCAAAAAGTGCTTTTGTGGCTACTGCAGATGCAGTCTACCTAGGCTTTAAAGGTATTCATACCTGCCTCAGCCCAGCCTGAAGATACATTGAGGCGGTGATTGAGGTCATGCACTCCTACTCGGCGTCGAGCGTCAGGCTCACAAAAGAAATAATGGAACTAGGAAAGGTTCAAAGAAGAGCGACTAAGATGATAAAGGGGATGGAACTCCTCTTGTATGAGGAAAGACTAAAGAGGTTAGAGTCCTTTAGCTTGGAAAACAGACGATTGAGGTAAGATATGATTGAAATCTACAAAATCCTGAGTGGTGTAGAATGAGTACAAGTGGATTGATTTTTTTTTTACTCCATCAAAAATTAGAAAGACTAGGGGACACTCGTTGAAGTTACAGGGAAATACTTTTAAAACCAATAAGAGAAAATATTTTTTCAATATTTTTTTCACTCGAGAATAGTTAAGCTCTGGAAAACATTGCCAGAGGATGTCGTAAGAGTGGTTAGCATAGCTGATTTTAAAAAAGGTTTGGACAAGTTCCTGGAGGAGAAGTCCATATTCTGCTAATGAGACAGATATTGGGGATGCCACCACTAGCCCTGGATTGGTAGCATGGAATATTGCTACTATTTGGGTTTTTCTCGGGTATTTGTAACTTGGATTGGCCACTGTGACAATGGGACTGAGCTAAATGGACTATTAGTTGACCCAGTAAGTCTAGTCTTATATTCTTAATCTCTCTGTGAGCTTTTTGAGCTTCTTGTCTATGAATCACCACCAAATGGCTACATCAAGGTGCCTTTACATAGTGTTATGAGAGAGATTCTTTTTAAGAACTGGGAGACCCCTTTTTCAGTCCAAATAGCTCCTAAAAATATTTGACGCAATATACAAAGTTAAGTGTCCAAGGTTTGAGAGAACACGGCTTCAACATCACTTTCTAGTTGTAGAATCTACTTTAAAACACTCACACAGTTCAAGGTCTTATGCTTCTGCTCCTCCAGGAAGGGAAGCCAAAACTATATTCTTTTGGTTATACATTTTTCAATCATCCATACTCATAATAGAATATAGACTACCAGTTCTAGTCTTCCATTTATTTAAAATCCTTGCTTAAACAACTTTCAGAGTATGAGGAATTCCTTCCTTAGGACAAGCATAAAGAATTTAATCAGTTATCCAAGAACTTGTTCACTATGAGAAAGTTTCTAGCTAGAGGCATATTTGATGCATTCTATGTTTCTTCTAGAGCATCAGAAGTGGAAATCGCTAAGCACCGTTTATCTTGGCTCAGAATCTCTGATCTGGAAACGTCAATACAGGAGTGCCTTTCAGATGTTCTTTGCAAGGCTGAGCAGATAAAATTTAAAAACACATTCATCATGTTAACTTTGTCTAAGACTCAAACCTCTCAATTTTCTTCCTCTAGAAGATACTCTGCTCCATCTAGATGGTCATACTACTGCAACGTGAAATGTCATTACAATCAGCCATCTTCATTATCCTCTGGTCCTGCTGATCAGCAACCTCCGTGCACAGCAACAAAAGACACAGATATCTTAATCTCATTTTCAGTCCAAACAGCAGTCATCCTTTTGATTTTTTCCTAGAGAGCATTGCCAATATTCCCCTGACTCTACCTCCCATTCTTCCTATTGGAGACAAATTGATCTATTTTCACCAACATTGGACTCTCTTCAGAACAGATCAGTAAGTGCCTTGAGTTGTCACTCAGGGCTATACCCTACATTTGATCAGAAAGCCTCCAAACTGCATATCAAAAGAGTCTCTTTTCAACCGTCTCCAGAAGCCCATCTTTTACCAAGAACTGTCGATCCTTCTCTGGCTAAACTCAATAGAACCTGTTCCTCTGTAAGAGAGGGACTGGGGGTTCTACTCAAAGTATTTCCTAATACCAAGAAAGACTGGAGGCCTTTGACCTATTCTAGACCTCCGAGGCCTAAACATATACTTGCTGAAGGAGATGTTTTGCATGGTCTCTCTTGGAACCCTTCTACTCCTCCTGAAAAAAGGAGATTGGCTATGCTCTGTAGATTTAAAAAAAGCCTACATTCACATATCTATCCATATCTATCCTGCTCACAGAAAGTATCTTCTCTTCTGCATAGGTTTCTGGCACTAGCTTCTGCTTCTTGTGTCTTCACGAAATGTCTGGTGATAGTTGCAGCAGCCCTTCACTCATGGGGATTTTATGTATTTCCCTACATAGATGACTGGTTGATCAAGGCTTCGTCATTACAAGCAGCTCAGCCTATCATTAATGCAGCAGTTCATCTCCTTGAGCTTCTAGAGTTTGCCATCAACTACCAAAATTCACATCTACAGCCATCTCAATCCTTGGAGTACATAGGAACACTCTTAAAAGGTCAGGCTTTTTTAGTGGAGCTGAGGGTCTACAATCTCATTCAAGCAGTCTCCACTTCAAGTGCACTTCTGCATGCCAGATGTTACACCTTCTTAGTCACATGGCATTGACGGTTCACATGATCCTATTTGCACGCCTTCACTTCAGGATCCCACAGAGGACCTTATCTACCCAATGGTCCCAAGCCATGGGATCCCTATCTACTCCAGTACAAGTGCCATCAGATCTATGATACTCTCTGCAATGGTGGACTGTAGCACACAATCATACTCAGGGTCTCCCTTTCCAGCCCCCTACCTACCAGAAAACTTTGAACCACAGATGCTGGACTGGGGAGCTCATGTAGACAATCTTCACATTCAGAGAGTGTGATCTCGCCACAAACAAGCCCTCTATATGGACAACTAGGTTGCCATGTTCTAGTTTAATAAACAAGGAGACATGGGATTTTATCCTCTTTGTATGGAGGCAATCCAGATTTTTAATTGGGCTACTGCTCATGGGATTCCAAAAGAATCATCTCCAGTTGAGTAACGGACTGTATTTCCTTTGCATATACTCAGGCTGGGTTGACATTACAAGGTCATAACAGCTCACAAGGTCTGGGCTAGGGCTGCCTCTGTAGCTCATTTTCAGTGTGCACCAATTGAAGAAATCTGCAAAGCTGCTACTTAGCCCTCAATCCATACGTTTACCTCTCATTACTGTTTAGAACAGTGTATTGTAAATTGTGTGCCCCGGCAGGTTCCAGGTATGCTGCGAAATGCTGGTGAGGAGGAGAGGCGCCGGTGCCAGCTGACTGCTTACAGGATATGCCTCTCATGGTGGACCAATGCCTCTTCTCCTTGCCTCTCCTTCTGCAGCATCCCCCCCCCCCCCACACTGGTGGTAATAGGAGGCTCAGGGCCACAGCTGGAGGACATCCACGCATGCAAGGACATGTGGTCTCTGTATGAACTTGCTACGAAGCTACAGAGCGCCAAGCATTTTGGCAGAGGAAGTTGTGAATTAAGAAATGGGAACAGTGTGCATGCAGCCATGCTGGCAAGACAGCATGTTTCTCATTTCCAGTAGCTCCTTCTCCCCTGTCTAGGGCTGACTCCTGTCAAAGCTGGTTGGAGAGAGAGGGGACATTCATGTTCCAGAGCTTTTGGTGTTCTGGTTGGAGATTCTTGTGTCTCTTTCCCTGACTGATTGGGGGGGGGGGGGGGGGCGGGGGGTGAGTGTGTGGAAGCAAGGACTCTCTTTCCTCCTTGGACCTTTGATAGAGAGAATGCTATGCCTGCTGTTTCCATCTTTTTTTCTTAGGGTTACCATATTTTTTGTAGAAAAAAAGAGGACACGTGGCCTTGCCCTGTTCTGCCCCAGCCCTGCCCCCACTCAAATCTCATCTCTTCTTCTTGGAGCTTAGGGCTGTGCCTGGAAGGCCTCCGGACATGGCCCCAAGCTCTGGCAGAGCATGGGCCATCCAAAACCCGAAGTGCCGGGTTTTCTAAATCCATCCAGACAGTCCTCTAAAAAGAAATTTCCCAGTAAATCCGGAAATCTGGTAACCCTATTTTTCTACACATGAAGATGAGTTCAAATATTTCTCAGAAGTTAGTAATTTTTTATACTTTTGGATTTGAATTTTAGATTGAATTATTTGTTTTCCCAAGCTCAGTGTGAGTTACAAATTCCTGTTCAGTTATGGTAGTTTCTTCTGCAAGAGAACCTACAATTTAAGTTTGTACCTGAGGCAATGCAGCATGATATGACTTGGCGAAAGCCTTAAGGAGTGCAGGTGTGAGAGTGGGATTTGATCCCTGGTTTTCTGGTTCTCCGCCTATTGCCGTTACCGTTAGGCTGCTACTCTATTCTTCTCTCTTTATGTTAAATAAAATACATGTTATCTGGTTGAGAAATGCAATGTGATCCCCTTGGAGAGCAAAAGTATCTGTGGAACATATAATCTTGAAGATAAAGGTTAGGGGTTTGAGACTTGGAGCAGGCTGTGCAATCCTAGAAAGCCTGTTGTCCACAGTGCACTGAAATTCTGGATCTGCTGAGTATGATATGCACGGTACTCTTGAAACAAGGCTGAACACCAAGGAACAAAAAGCAAGGTGAAAGAGTGGAACCTCTACCCGTTATTCTGAGCAAGGAAGGAATGTTTAGCATGGGCAAAGGTAGCTAAAAAGACATGGGCTGGTAGTCTGCATATCGCCAAGGACAATGCAAGGATTTACTGCAGGGAAGGGAGCAGTGGAGCCTCTGAAGCTGGGGGATAAGGTGACTTGAGGGGGGTGTGTCTGTGCTGTTGGAACAGCCCCTCTTTAGGAAGATATACTGCTTCATAATTAGCCTCTTGCATTTTTCCTGAGTGCTTGCATCAGCAATGTATGATGGCTGTGCCTGATTAACAGTCGCTGTGTTGCTGTTTCCTCCTTTTACTGATGGCCATATTTTTCAAAGTTATTCCTGATGAAATTCTGATTTCTTGCTAAAATACTCAATTTTTAGTCAGTGCTGCTGTGTGGGATATGGGAGTA
Source organism: Geotrypetes seraphini (assembly GCF_902459505.1). Classification (NCBI taxonomy): domain Eukaryota; kingdom Metazoa; phylum Chordata; class Amphibia; order Gymnophiona; family Dermophiidae; genus Geotrypetes; species Geotrypetes seraphini. Next base: position 25,994,200 of record NC_047098.1, read on the forward strand.
AGCTTTTGTAAGGGGACCATTGACCTCAATTGTTACCTTGCTAACAGTTCTCATGCCTGATAGGCCTCTCCTGTAGTTTAATTCAAATGCAGAAAATAGTGTTATAGTAAGCCAGCTGCTTGGGACTATTTGCCAAAAGGCTTCAAGTTTTAGTGAATGGCTTCTGCGGGTGTCAGGCTACCACCATCTTGCCAGACATACTTGGTTTCTGGGATGGTATTGCCCACTTTTACCAATCTATCTACTACATAGTCTGAGTGTCTCTTAGATAAAATTTTCAATAGTCCTCATTCCTTTTCTCCTTTCATGGGGCCAATTGACGATGACATTGTTTCATAGCAATTTCTGTATCAGTTTGCAGCTGTTCTGAATGTACACTGCTTCCCTTCAGAGGAGGAGCTGGTTCCAGGTGAAGAACACTGCATCTTTGATGGAGGAGAGAAGCCTTGGATGGCTCACCATTTGTAAATCTTTATGAAAAGTCTAATGCAGCAAGGGTCCTCAAATCCAGTCCTAGATGTCCACAGACCAGCCTGGTTTGGGGGATTTCCACTGCAATGGAAGGAATGAATGCAAATAGATCTTGTACATATTCCTTGTAGAAATCCTGAAAACCAGGCTAGGTTGTGGACTTTGAGGACTGAATTTGACAACCCTGCATAATTCCTTGGGATGCAGCCTCTGAATTCCATGTTCATTGTCTTCAGGAAATTTTGTGCACAATAGGTAAAAGGTGGTTGGTTGTGTGACACTCTTCATGTAGTGCCTCTACCTTCAGATGCTCTTTGCCATATGTGTAATGTTCTACCACAGTATAGCACAGATGGCTTTCAAAAGTCTGGCTACAGATTAATTGATGTCCTTTGTGTAGATGAGGGTTGTCCAGTGTTGGGCCTTGAGGACCACAATCCAGTCAGGTTTTCAGGATTTTCCCAATGAATTTGCATGAGATCTATTTGCATGCACTGCTTCCATTGTATGCAACTATATATCATGCATATTCATTTAACAAATCCTGAAAACCCGACCTGGCAAAGGCCGAGGTTGGATGCCCCGGTTTAGATCAACTTGTATCTTACTCCACATAATCTTATGAAGGCAGCACAGGCCTTGTTGATGCTGAGACTAGAGCAAATTAAGCATGGTTAGCTAGAATGAGAATTCTTGTAGGCTTCGTATCTGTTCCATGTTGATTGTCTTGTCTGCAAGTAGAAGCATGTATTTTCTTTGAGTTGATTACTCTGACTTTCAAGGTCTTGAATGATATAAGGCCTGTTTCACTTTGTCGTAGACTTTTGTAGCATCGTTCAACAACATTCTGCCCACAAAAGAATTTTCGGTCACATCCTTTTCTACGGCTGGAGCGTTTTTGGAAATGTACCTTTTCAGTTAAATTTGGCAACAATTAATTTGCTTAATGTTTAGAAAGGTAACAAAATATTGATTTGTAAAGAAATTCGATCCTGTAGATCAGGGGTGTCCAACCTGTGGCCCGAGGGCTGCATGCGGCCCAGTGAAGTATTTTGTGCAGCCCCGGTCGAGGGCGATGCAGTGTTTTCCTCTGCTGCCCCTAGGTGTTTACCGTCTTGCCTGCTCCCTCCTCTGTCTTGCTGCAGCGTTTTGTGCGGCCCCAGAAACATTTTTTTTTGGCCAATGCGGCCCAGGGAAGCCAAAAGGTTGGACACCCCTGCTGTAGATTAACTGTTTTAGGTTTTGGTTTCCTTTTGGCTGCCTTTTATGCTTGCTTTAGTGTAGGGATTTATTAAATGTTTTAGTTAGGATTTTATGGCGGTTGACTTATACTATGTTGTATGAATATTTTGGATTGCACATCACATTAAATATCACAAGGAAGCGCTTTATATTTCTAAATAAATATATGTTTTTTTGATATCCAGAGGCCACTGTAGTTCAAACTCCTTTGCAAAGTACTCCACCTCCTTATTTAATAGAATGGGAAACCAGTTGTAGGGCAGTGAGATGTTCTGTGGCCCAGCCTCAGGGTGGGGAGGAACAAGAACAAAAGCATGAGGCACAGTGCATGGTTTCTCCTAGGACAAGCAGGATGAGTCAGCCACATATGGGTGTTGTCCCAACAGCTCCCAATTTGCGGATAAGCTCTCCAATAGCTCAGACAGATTTTTTTTTTTTTTTTCTCTGAGCATGTGCAGTGCCTGGGCCCCACTGAGCATGCCCGAGCCCTACCCATTTCCCCCTGCTTCCCCCTAATCCCCAGTCTTTAGTTTCCGCCCGTTCCCATCGGTCGGATTTTCTACAGCTCTCCATTACAACTTTTCTATCCTGCTGTCCACGGAGAACCTACGTTACAGGTAAGTAACTACACTTTTTGGGGTTACTTCATCGGGTGGTTCTGAAGCAAGATGGTGAGGTCAGGGACCTTCTTGAACAAAACTGCAGGTCTGTGATACTATGATACTTTTTACTAAGCTGCAGTAAGCGTTAGCGTGTGCTTACCTTAACTGAAAATGGGGATAATAATAATAATAATAACAGCTTATATACCGCAATACCGTGAAGTTCTATGTGGTTTACAAAGATTAAGCAAAGGTACAAATTGATTGACTTTAAGAGGGGAGGAAGAAAGAGGGTTAATAGGACAGGAAATCCAAATAAACAGTCGCCCTCCCCCCCCCCCAGTAAAACCAACCCGACTAAGTAATTTCACACAATCAACCCCAGACTGAAGCAGAAACCCCACAAACATTCAAAAAACAACAAGTCATCCATACAAAGCAGATCAATGAGGGCTCCAGGTGACCAAGAATGCCCCACTCCATCAAAGGGCCAGGAACCCAAAAGGTAGCAAAAGGGGGCACAGCCGAAGAGTCACATCGCCCCCCCGGCCCCCAGCCAGACGGGAACAGCAACAATGTGGTCTGTAACAGCACCACCAAAATGCCACTACCAAAATGCCAGCAATCCAGGAATAGGATGTGCTCAGGCATCTTGTAAGTTCCAAATTTGCTAATTGGAGCACTAGCAATTAATTTAATAAAAACAAACAACTTTTGTTGGAAGGGATATGTCAGGGACAGAGAGTGGGCATTCCCGCGCTAATCAGTTAATACGTCCACATTAGTATAAACTGATTGGTTAGCACAGGATTACCATGTGAGCCCTACAAAATACCGGTAGGTGTCGGAAAGTGTTCCTGCGGGAATTTTTTGTAATAACTACATGTTGGTGGGAAATTAGGGCATAGCCGTTAATGGGCAAAATAGAAAATTGGGGGAAAATGGCATTAGCACACCCTTATGTGAGGTTTTCCCATGCCCTAAGGCCATTCTTTACCTCAGTTTAGTAAAAGGCCCCATGTTAATTTACCATATGCAAATACTTTTTATTTCTGGCTATGCAACAGCATGTAAACATGAAACTGTCACCAGTTGGTAGCTCCACCTTCTAACTCCAAAATTGTTTCTGTTGATTGACACTGAGTTTTAAGATGATTGGAGCAGAATGCTTTCAGTTTTGACACGCGAGTTCTCTTGTGGTCTTCGGTGGAGGCTGCAAGATTGTTGACCTGTTCTCTGCCTTTAGGGCCCAGGGTTATAAGTAGTAGTATTGCAGTGGAGAAGAGAAGCCCCAAGAACTCCCAGGGCAGGCACCTATCCCGTTAGTCAACATGTGCTTACAACAGAAATCCAGTCCAATCTACCTGAGCAGTTGCTATCTGTTACTGGCACATCCAGTGGCGTTTTAATAACACAGCTATAGTGAAAATCCAATGCTATCAATAAATAGCTCTTTCACATGGATAGTTCAGATACAAAAATGAATCACACATGTGAATGCAACAACACAGGCTTGAACAAAAACCTAGAGGAGGAAAAAGCCTCGGAACTTAATCCCTCCAACCCCACAATAGTGGTTCAAGATGATAACCTCATTGGCATAAAAAGAAAACCTCCCCTGGTGTCTGAAAAAGCTCTGTGCGGTGCAGTGAAAAACTTAAATGTTGAAAAGATAGATAAACAAATCAACTTATCTGATAAAGACGATCGGCACACCAATGATGGCCAGCGTTTCACATTTCTGCTGCCTCAGGGTGTGACACAACCGGTCGAAGCTTTTCATGTGGAATGTGAAAAATACCATATTTTTCGCTTTATAAGACACACCCACCTGTAGAGGAGGAAAAACAAACAAAAAAAATTTTGGTTCAGACATAAGTGCATCTGGTGCTGGGAAGCACGATGCCCACAGCACCCCTGGTATCTTTTTTTAACTGGCGTGGTCGATGCTGGGTGGCTGCCTTTCTCCCTGAAGAGCGGCGCATAAAGCAGGAGCGCTACCTTTGCACTGCCTGCCTGGTCCCGCTCCGCTCCACGATTGACTTGCTGTCAGTTTCTCACGAGGGAGAGGTGTATTCGCTCCGTAAAATACACCCACTTTTCCACCCCCTTTTTGGGGGTGGAAAAAGTGCGTCTTATGGAGTGAAAAATACAGTATGTCTCTTAGAGTGCTGGGAGATGCAATTTTCACGTTCCACATGAAAGGCTTCGATCGGTTGTGTCACACCCTGAGGCAACAGAAATGTGAAACGCTGGCCATTGTTGGTGTGCCGCTTGTCTTTATCATCAGTAATGTGGCACATGGAAGGCCCTGATGAGAGAAGGCCGCGAAGCAGCCTGTTTAGAGTGCTGCCGGCCTGACACTGCTCTGGAGGGAGGTATGTAGGGTTCGCAGTCGGCGGGGTTCAGAAGGGAGGGAAGGATGGCTGCGCAGTAGTGGCTGGTGCTCAAGGGTTCCGCTGCAGAAAGGGATGGAGGGAGAGAAGGATGCAAGCTGGGCAAGGGTTCTGCTGCATAGGGGAATGGGAGGGATGGAGGGATAGAAAGATGCTCTTGGTCTGGCCTCTCTGTCAAATTTAAGATTCCCATTGTGGACCACGAGCCAAAAAGTTTGCCCACCCCTGCCCTAGCCTGTGTTCAGTCATTTCAGAGTGCAGAATTCTCCCGTCTCATTTCTTGCTGCTTTCAGCCTTCTGCTTTAATGTAATCTGTGAATGAAGCAGAGGTATCTGGTTTGCTGTATTGCTTTAAATTATTTCATAATTAAATATTTAAAGAACAAAATGGTTGGAGAGGGCTGGGGATGTTGTAGAAGTCTGTGTCTCCTGTCCAAGGAACATTACTGCAGTGGCTGGGTTAGACAGGAGAGGGAGTGGGATAGTTGTGAATGACAATTCAATGGCAACTTAGCCTCCAATAGGGGCAAGCTCCAGTTGAGCAGAAAGACTGTTAGGATAAGTAAAACACACAGATTTCACAGGGTGTTGCTTCCTCTATGTTTGAAGTGTGAAATTCCCTTTAAAAAAACAATGTTGATTCGTCTTTGGAGCATCTTGGCTCTTACCTGATGGCGCTGTCCCTACTGCTTCACTTTTTCTTTCTTAAATTAATTACAAATGACAGTGTGCTCCATCATCTCCTGCTCTGCCGCCACTTTCAGATGAGTGCATGCATCCAAACCTTTTAACCTATTAAAGATGATTTTTCCCAATTGAATCACCCCCGCCACAGGTGCAATAACTAATCCTTGAAACTACACCTGCTATTATGTGTTTTTAGCCATTATCAGTGTTGGGTAGATGATAATTCATGTTTATTGCATTGTCCAATGGATCCGTTTTGCCTACTTCAGACCTGATTAATGTATTTAAAGAAAGAAGTGATGCAATTTTATTTTAAATTGATGGAATGCACTGAGTGCACCATTAACAGGAATGGTAACGTCTTCCTGATCAGACCGAGTCCTCTGTCTGTGAATGAAGGCCTTTTCTCTGTGGATTCCAGTACCATTCTAACTTGTCTTGTGTCACAGCTGTAACACAGCTTTAGAGGGTGTCCCTGGGAATATGCTGAGCTTTCTGTGAAAGGATCTCACTGGGGGACAGTGGCAGGAGGAAAGAGAGGGGTAAGGGTACAGACATGATTTTTTTTAAGACTTAAGGGGAGCTCACTGTTGTAGACCAGCAATTGACTGCTATGGTCAGTTGGTAAGGCACATATAGGTAAATATTCTTCCATGAAATGGCTGACTGTGCAACAGTGGGGCTTGGAATAGTACAATATGACATGGCTTTAGTGGTTCATAGCAGAGCTGGTACAACATGGTATGGTATATTACACTGTTGGAAGATTATTGTACATGGTGGGGCCTTTCATAATTCACAGTCCTGGGATCATATTCTTAGTTTCCCTGAGGAAAGACTGAGGAATTTATTACAAGAACAGCCACCCATAGAGGAGGACTACGTGGATCCATCATCTCTCTTCGACACATGGAAGGACATTATCAAGCTCAATAGAGAGGTTATTAGAGCAGATCTTCATTATGCTTTCTTCCTTGAATATTGTCAGAAAAAGATGATTCCCAGAGGGCTGTGAATTATGAAAGGCCCCACCATGTACAATATTACACTGTTGTACAACTTAGTATGCTATAGCATATCCTGTGTCTAAAGCTATGTCCTGTGCTCCTGAGGTTCCTACTTCGTTGCAGGAATGCCCCATATGTTTTTTTGCCAATTCTGGCAGTATTTCACTGTAGCACATCTTTTCTTCCACAACGTCATAAGGCATAGCCCAAGACTATATCATACTAGGACTGGAAACATTACAGTATTCCTCCTTGCAGTGTTTACAGACCATACATTAAAAGATAATCCGCTGTCTGCTGTCTTGCAGCACTGAGGCTTCATTCTGGGTTGGGCACTCAGGCTGCCCAACAGTTTCATTTTCTTTTTCAAGAAGATTCTTGTAGGCCACAGGCTTTGCTTTCAATGTTAAATGAATTTTTCTCTTTGTTACACACACAGATTTCAACAGCAGTGAAGTTTCTGCTGAACCCCAGGGTCCACCAGAGCCCACTCGCAACCAGGAAATTGTTTCTGAAAAAGAAAGGTAAAATTTCTCTTTCCTTCCTCTCTGCTCCACATTTTTCAAATACCCCATAGTGACGCCAATTGAGACCTCTCCCTAGACCACCTGGAGACTCCTGAATGACATCGACCGAGACCCCACTTTATCTATCCAAAAATTTCTGTACTGACAGTGAGTAATATCCCACTCTATCCCTTTACTAGAAGCAAGATACATGGTATGTCAATCTATTTTACTATATTGCATTTTTTATGCAGCTTTGAATATTTTCAAGATTCAAGGCAGAATAAATAAATAAAATGATGATGTTTCTCCAGCAGTCGCTGGGATGTCGGTCTCTTTCTGCTACTTTCCAAGTCTGCCATCCTTCCCATGGGGTTCTCTCAATTGATTTTTCCTGTTTATTTTTGTTAGACACTGCTGAGGATCTGGGCATAACCTCTGACTTTGGTCTTTCCCTTACTTTAAATACTGCAACTCTTTACGTTGAGGAATTTTTCATTTAGTCTAGTCTAATCTAATCAGATTTGAATTTCTGTATCGCACTTATCCAGTACAGGTTCTGGGCAATTTACAGGTTAGGGGAAGTGGTTACATCACATCAATAAGTGTCAGATACTAAGTTGCTGGTAGATAGGGCAATGGGCAGGAAAGGTTACATTAGCTCAGAAGGTAGAGATAAACATTAGTGGGGGGTGGTAATTACAGATTCATGAATAGAATAAGAGGAGCATAGAGCTAAAATTAGGTGGGATAAAAGAATGCTGGCAAGGTAAGTAGAATCGCTCATGCATTTTTTCAATTTTAAACCAAGGCAAGTTGCATTCAAGTACAGTCCCTGGAGGTCTTATATTCTTTTACAAAGCCATGATAGCAATGCAGCCATGGAAAATGCACCGAAGCCCATAGGGATTGAATGGGCTTCAATGTGTTTACTATCACTTCCATGGCTTTGTAAAAGGGACCTTAGGTTTGTACGTGCAATGGAGGGCTACTTGACTTGCCCAAGATTACAAGGGGCTGCAGAGGGATTTAAATCCTGGATTCCCTGGTTTTCAGGCTGCTGCTCTAACCATTAGGTTTGAAACTGGCCCACGGGCTGATCAATTAAAAAGTGACAAGTTGTTTTAAGTTTCCTAGCCTGTAGCTCTGTGTATGTCTGCCAGTGTCATCAGCAAAAGTTCTCCATTACACACCTCTGGACAACATGAGAAGTAAACATGAGTCTTTAATAATGATATCAGAAGGGACACGCGGAGCTCCATCACCACAAGCAAACAAAATAATGTTGCAAGTGCCACCACCTGTTCCTCTGTGAAGACTGCTGCTGGCTAGTGCCAGTACCTGGGGTACTGCAGCTATTCATCTGCAAGAGCGCTCTGCCATATTTTTGCTGTAGTAACAGTAAATACATTAAAATGCAAATAATAGTCCAACTGGACCCTACACAGTCCGTGTTTCGGTGAACACACCTTCTTCAGGGGTCCCAATGATGTAGAGTACACACATAGAAGAATAGACTAAAAACGGTGTACTTGTCTTTGAGCAGATAACCAAAAGTGGCTGGAGACAAGCAAAGTGGCGTGAAAAATTGCTTTGATTTTTCGTGCCACTTTGCTTGTCTTCAGCCATTTTTTGTTATCTGCTCCAAGACAAGTACACTGTTTTAGTTTATCTGTGTATCCTACATCAGTGGTTCCCATCCCTATCCTGGAGGACCACCGGGGCAATTGGGTTTTCAGGATAGCCCTAATGAATATGCATGGAGCAGATTTGCATGCCTTTCACTTCCATTATATGCAAATCTCTCTCATGCATATTCATTAGGGCTAGCCTGAAAACCCGATTGGCCTGGTTGTCCTCTAGGACATGGTTGGGAACCATTGCCCTACATCATCTGCACCCCTGAGGAAGGTGTGTTTGCCGAAATACAGACCGTGTAGGGTCCGGTTGGACTATACATATGTATTATAGACTTATATTTAAATTTTAATGGTTTTTTTTATTGTGAAGAGCAACTAATACGTCATCTTTCAGAATATCTACATCTTCAGTCTTTTGTTTTTATCGTTGGATTGTTCTCACTGTGGAATATTGGGTCTTCTTTTTGTTTCTTGTTGTGTAACATAGTAAATGACAGCAGATAAAGAGACCTGAACAGTCCATCCAATCTGCCCTATAATTACATGCAGTACAATTTTATGATTGAATTAAAGTATTTTTTCTTTGTTATTTCTGGGACATAGACCTTAGAGGTATGCCCGGTACTGTCCTTATGTTCCAACTACTAGATTTGCTGTTGAAGCTCACTCCAGCCTATCCAAACCATTTCATTGCTTGCGGAATGCAGACCGTGAAAGTCTGCCCAGTACCATCCTTGCGTTCCAAATTGCTGGAGCTCCTGTTGAAGCCCTTCCAAACCCATCCTAAACAAAGTTGCCTTATACGGGACACAGATCGTACAAGTCTGCCCACTACCTGTCTTAGTTCTTCAATTTATACCATTCATAGTCTATTTAGAAATCCTCTGTGTTCATCCCATGCTTGTTTGAATTCTGTCACCATATTCCTCTCCACCACTTCCCTTGGAAGGGCATTCCAGGCATCCACCACCCTCTCCATGAAAAATAATTTCCTAACATTACTCCTAAGTCTACCACTCTGCAACCTCAATTTATGGCCTCTAGTTTTACCAATTTTCCTTCTCTGGAAAAGATTTGGTTCTATATTAATACCTTTCAAGTATTTAAATGTCTGTATCATATCATCACTATTCCGCCTCTCCTCTAGAGTATACATGTTCAGGTCTTCCAGTCTCTTCTTGTATGACTTTTGACACAAACCCCCTACCATTTTTGTTGCCTTCTTCTGGACTGCTTCAAGTCTTCTTATATGCTCATCCAGATATGGCCTCCAAAACTGAATACAATACTCCAAGTGGGGCCTCACCAATGACCTGTACAGGGGCACCAACACTTCCTTTCTCCTGCTGGTTATTCCTCTTATACAGCTTAGCATCATTCTGGCTACAGCCACCACCTTGTCACACTGTTTCATCATCTTCAGATCCTTATACACTTATCACTCCAAGGTCCCTCTCTCCATCTGTGCATATCAGCCTCTCACCTCCCAGTACATACATCTCCCTCGGATTTCTACTCCCCCAAATATATTGCTCTGAACGTCTTTGCACTGAATTTTAGTTGCCAGACATAAGACCATTCTTCCAACTTTTGCAGATCCTTTTTCATGTTTTCTACTCCCTCTGGGGTATCCACTCTGTTACAAGTCTTGGTATCATCCACAAAAAGGCAAACCTTACCTTCTAACCCTTCGGAAATGTCACTCACAAACATATTGAACAGAATCAACCCCAGCACCGATCCCTGAGGGACTCCACTACTCACTTTTCCTTCCTCCGAACAAATTCCATTAACCACCACTCTCTGACGTCTGTCCGTCAACCAGTTTCTAACCCAGTTCACCACTTTGTGTCCTAACCCCAGTCAGGTTTGTTCAGGAGCCTCCTATGAGGAACCGTGTCAAAGGCTTTGCTGAATTCTAAGTAAATTACATCTAGCACATGTTCTCAATCCCATTCTCTGGTCACCCAGTCAAAGAATTCAATCAGATTCATTTAGCACAATTTATCTTTAAACAAAATCATGTCTTGGATCTTGTAACCCATTAGATCAATGTCTCACAAACTTTCCGGCCGGCGGCACACTAAATCCAGTGCCCCAGGAAGTGTGCAGACGCTGACGCGATGATGTCACACCCATGCATGACGTCATTGCATTAACAGATGCGCATGCGCGGAGGCCCATCTGGCTGTGACCCACCGGTGGAGGGATCCAGGAGCAGCCGGGAGAGATGCCAGCCAGGAGGCGAGTCATCTGCGCCAGCTGTCTTCCTACAGGAAGCGCCCCTCGCTGCGAGAGGCATGTCCTATAGGCAGGCAGCCGGCATGGACGATTCTCCTCCTCACCAGTGTACCGCGGCACATAGTTTGCGATACACTGCATTTGATTCTAGGAAATTCACTATTCTTTCCTTCATCAACACTTCCATTATTTTTCCAGTAACCAAGGTGAGGCTTACTAGCCTGTAGTTTTCCACTTCATCTCTGCAACCACTTTTTTGAAGAGGGACCATATCTGCTCTTCTCCAGTCCCACAGAACCTCTCTCGCCTCCAGGGATTTATTGAACAAATCTTGAAGTGGAGCCGCCAGAACCTCTCTTGAGCTCCCTCAATATCCTGGGATGGATCCCATCCGGTCCCATGGCTTTGCCCACCTTCAATTTTTCAAGTTGTTCATAAACACTTTCTTCTGTGAATGGCACTGTATCCACTCCATTCTCACATGTAACTTTGCCAGCCAATCGCAGTCCTCCTCCAGGATTTTCTTCCTCGAACACAGAACAGAAGTATTTGTTTAGCGCGTTTGCTTTTTTCCTCATCACTCTCCACATAGCATCTTTCAGTCTCACAATTCCATTTTTCATCTTCCTTCTTTCACTAATATAACTGAAAAAATTTTGTCTTCCTTTTTTACATTTCTAGCCATGGGGCCAGGCTCCATCCATTATGTTTTCTGTTTGCTTCTTTAGCTTTGTAAACAGCAGCAGCCTGATGGAAGTGGAGGGGAGGAGGATGTTCAGCTTTGGATTTAGTTTTTAGATTTAATTACTTGCCTTTACCAAATTAAGTTCAAGGTGAGTTACAGTGGGGTACACAAATTATTTTTGTGCCCTTACAATCTGTTGTACCTAAGGTAATGGAGGGTGTGAAGTGATTTGCCCGTGGTCACGAGGAACATTGGTAGGAGAAGCAGGATTTAAATCCTGGCCTTCCTGTTCTCAGTGAGTGCTCCTTCACTTCAAGATCAAGATCTTATATCTTCCTGCAACCCTATAGTGAGGGAATAAAGGTACTTTTTCGCTTGTGAACTGTACCTTTAAAAAAAATTCCCCTTACAAACATAAAGTAAATATTTTATTCTTTATACAGAGCTAGATTAGTGACTCCTGTCTGAATCAGTGGCTGGGGTATTGCCCCTCTCAGAGCTCTAAGAGGGACCTCCTCCCTACCATTTGACCAGAGCTCTGAAAGAATGCCCCTGGATCCTAATTCAAGCAAAACCTTCTGTTAAAATTTTGCCCATCTCTGCTTTAGTTTTTGGCCTTCATGATTTTGTACTCTGCCTAATGCAGCTTCTCTAGTATACAGGTGCTCACTGTCTTCCATGTTTCCCTCCTTGGATGATCTTCTTACACTAGTGGTTCCTGAACTGTGGGTCATAATTAATGGAGGGTCACCAAAATAGATATAGCTCTCCTTCTCTCTGGACTTTCATTCCAATTTGCAACTGACAGCATGAGGGTCTATAAGCAAGCGCACACATGCAGGCCCTGTCCCTTTCTTCATAATTTTCTTGTTAGATCTGTAGGGAGGTATAAAGTGTCCAGGGAATTATTTATACCTATCGTGGTCTCAGATTCACACTATTTGCTGACAATAAGGAGGCTGAGAGGAAAATTTTGTGCAAGCATTGATTTACTGTAAAGTAGCCAAAATGGTCAAAGCATAAACTAATAATGTTTTCTTAGCTGTAGTTTACTTCTTATATTATAACAATTAATACATTTGCCCTAATGAAACAAGGAGCAAAGTATCAGCCTGGCTCATGCTTCTTCTAACTGACCCCAAACAAAAGAGAGAATAAGATAAACAGCCATATAATCTTTTGTAGCAGACAAGACACCAACTGAGGATCCTGTCCCAGAGAATGGCAACTGCTACAAGGTGGTTGGATTTACTCTTCCAATGCATGTTCTAGCCAATTCCTTCTAGATGTGAGCCACCTGTGTGAGCCAAAAGATAAGGCCACAGTGGTATACAGGGGGGATAGGTGAAAAAGTCCAATGTCCAGTAAAGTCTGTGTGTTTTACGTGTTACCTTGGATGGCAGTGAAGAGCATGTATGCTTCACAGTGTCTGTGGGAATCATATGGCAAAAGTGAAGTTGCAAGAAGCTAGTGGCTAAATAGCTCAGAATGGCAAAAAACAAAGTCTGCTTATAGTGTTTCTTTATGAGTGCTGTGTGTAGGCAATACCTACAGAAGACTCAGGAAGAAGACTCTGTGATCAGTTGAATCAGAGCACACTGATATTATTAGAAGCAGAAGAGGTCACCTACAGGAAATGGTTTGTGGGCAGAGTTGGGAGCCTGCCATTAGGTTTTAGTTATCATCTCAGGTTATGTGAACTTTTAAGTGTTAAAATGGTGTTACGTGAGAGAAACTTTTGCAAAGTGCTGCCATATAAAATCTTTTTCAAAGTTTCTACTTCCCGCTGCTTTTTCTGCCTTATTTATATAGATATAATCTTTAAAAACTGTCTCTCAGAAAACCTCAAGGGACCAAAAGAATGCAATAGAATACGTCCATATACACTCTTCTTTACAATCTTGAATTGTGCACAAGCTTCTAATGCTCACAAATGTATGTATGATCTGGCTTCCTCCACACCCATAGCTATGCTTTCTTCTCCAGCTTTACAAATTGGGTATACAAACGCAAAATACCATAGTTTCTGCCTCCACTTTCACCCTTGACTCCTGATATTTTGCTTTGCCTCTCTCCTGTTTCTCAACTCCCTATCCAACTTTTTATGTGGTTCATAGACAACCCCGCGAAAGACAAAGGTGCGCGCCGACAACTGAGCGCAAGACGGAGGCGCGTGCCGAAGAAAATTACAGTTTTTAGGGGATCCAACGGGGGTTTTTGTTGGGGAGCCACCCCAGTTTACTTAATAGAGATCGCGCCGGCGTTATGGGGGTTTAGAGGGTTGTAACCCCCCACATTTTACTGTAAACTTAACTTTTTCCCTAACAGGGAAAAAGTTAAGTTTACAGTAAAATGTGGGGGGTTACAACCCCCCACAACGCCCCCACAATGCGGCGCGATCTCTATTAAGTGGGGGGGTTCCCCCCCACGCCCCCCTGTCGGAGCCCTAAAAACAGTAATTTTCTGTGGCGCGCCCCCCCGCGCTGCGCTCAATTGTCTGGGCGCGCCTTTGTCCCGGCGCGCTTTTGACCTGACACCTTTTATGTAGTTATTTTGATTGTTCCTATACCTTTTGTAAGATGCTCTGTTTGTGCTTAGAGCAGGGGTGTCAAAGTCCCTCCTCGAGGGCTGCAATCCAGTTGGGTTTTCAGAATTTCCCCAATGAATATTCATGGGATCTATTTGCATGTGCTGCTTTCATTGTATGCTAATATATCTCATGCATATTCATTGGGTAAAACCTGAAAACCCAACTGGATTGCGGCCCTCGAAGAGAGACTTTGACACCCCTGGCTTAGAGTATGTTGAAATTCTCAGCCCAGTGAACAACAGTGTTGAAAAGGCAAATAGAATATTAGTAATCTCAGTTTTATTCTTTACTATAATACCTTGTATTGATCTATGATGGAACCACATCGAGTGCACTATGTTCAAATTTGTTTGTATCCATTTCACAAAAAGATAGAACTAGAAAAGGTGAATCTCTTCATTGGAAAGTAAACTCTGGAATGAGAAGGCATAGGATGAGGTTAAGAGGGCTCAGGAGTAATCTAAGGAAATATTTTTTTACAGAAAGGGTGGTAGATGCACACTGGAATAATAATAATAATTTTATTCTTCTATACTGCCATAGTCAGTCTCCTAGTAGAGGAGGTGGAGATAAAGACTGTGTCTGAATTCAAGAAAGCGTGGGATAGGCACATGGGATCTCTTAGGGAGAGGAGGAGATAGTTGATGCTGCGGATGAGCCATCATGTTTCTATATTCAGTGTAAAAGATTCAGAAATGGGCATGAAAAATGATTAAAGTAATGGAATGGCCGCCTTTTTGAAGCAAATCTTAATAGGTTGGCATCTTCAGTTTTGAAGATGAGACAGGTGAAAAGGGTAAGGGAGGTTTTTTGAGTCTTTTGAAACAAGCTTAATAGGAAACAGTTTTTTTTATTTTGTCAAATAATATAACTTTTGACTTATGTTAGGTATGTGCAGGTAAGAAATATAAAATCTATATTCCATTGTATTGCTTCAGTAATAATGCAGTTTAGGGAAGAATTCATCAAGGTGCGCTAACTGCTAAGACGCTCAGCGTTCGTTAATCATTAGCATGCACTAATACAGCACCCCTTGATGAATTCCCCCCTTAGAGTCCAGTTTGCCTCTGAGTAGGCTTAGAGATGTATTTGCCATATGATCAATGTCCGATTTAGTTGGCCACAGTAGCACTTTGGATTATCTTTGAATTTCCACTTATGGAGGGGATATGCACAAGAAGCGTCCAATGATGTTTTAAAGCGATTTAAGGCACATCACAAGGTTCATTTCTGAAACAGAAAAATGTCCAAACATTTTTTTAAAAAAATGGCCCAAAGTGTGTTTCTTTTTTTTTTTTTCGTTTTTTTTTGGGGGGGTTTTTTCTCCTTTTTGCAAAAATGTCCATATCGCTATTTTCAAAACTTGTTTGTAAAATGTTTTTTTCCATGGTTCATCTAAATCTCAAGGGGTGTGCGTTTTGAGAAGACCTAGGGTGGGCTTATGATTTGGATGTTTGTCTGCAGTAATGGGACATTGTAAAAACATCCAGAGCCAAAAATAGGACATTTTAGGCTAGACCTCATTCTCCGCGCCTAACCACGCCGTCTGTTTGAAACAAGTGTCCTTGGGCGTGGTAGGGTGCCTCCACTTAGGCGTTCCTAGGTGTCCTAAGAGTTTGGCGCCAAACTCTTAAATTGTTTAGAAACATAGAAACATGACAGCAGATAAAGGCCAAATGGCCCTTCTAGTCTGCCTCTCCGCAGTAACTATTGTCTCTTTCTCTGTCTGAGAGATCCCACTTGCCTATCCCAGGCCCTCTTGAATTCAGACACAGTCTCTTTTTCCACCACCTCTTCTGGGAGACTGTTCCACGCATCTACCACGTATTTCCTCAGATTATTCCTGAGCCTATCACCTCTTAACTTCATCCTGTGCCCTCTCATTGCAGAGTTTCATTTCAAATAAGAACATAAGAATTGGTGCTGCTGGGTCAGACCAGTGGTCCATCGTGGCCAGCAGCGGCCCTTAGGTCAAAGACCAGTGCCCCAATTGGGACTCGACTCGTGCACATTTATATTACGTAGGTATTTAAACGTCTCTTATCATACCTCCCCTCTCCCGCCTTTCCTCTTTAAGTCTGCCCCCATACACCTTATGATGAAGACCACACACCATTTTAGTAGCCTTCCTCTGGACTGACTCAACCCTTTTTATATCTTTTTGAAGATGAGACCTCCAGAATTGTACATAGTATTCTAAACGAGTTCTCACCAGAGTCTTATTCAGAGCCATCAATACCTCCTTTTTCCTACTGGCCATACCTCTCCCTGTGCAACCTAGCATCCTTCTAGCTTTCGCTGTTACCTTTTCAATCTGTTTGGCCATCTTAAGATCATCACATACAATCACACCCAAGTCCCACTTTCCTATTGTACACATAAGTTCTTCACCCCCTAAACTGTACCTTTCCCGCAGCATTAAATTTTAACTGCTAAATTTCAGACCATTCTTCAAGCTTCGCCAGGTATTTCTTAATGTTATTCACACCAGCCGACGTGTCTACTCTATTGCAGATTTTGGTATCTTCCGCAAAGAGGCAAATCTTACCCGACAACCCTTCAGCAATATCATTTATAAAAATATTAAAAAGAACAGGCCCAAGAACAGAACCTTGAGGAATACCACTGGTTACATCCCTTTCTTCAGAGTGATCTCCATTGATCACTACCCTTTGTCACCTTCCACTCATCCAGTTCCTGACCCAGCCCATCACTTTGGGACCCAGCCCAAGGGTGCTCAGTTTAATTAATTTTTTTTTTTTTGATTGACTGAAAACTGGCATGGTGAATTACCACGGCAATTAAAAAATAAAAATTTGATTTGGATCCCAAACGTAGGTGTCATTAGGTGGCTGCAACTAGAGTGACTAGCGATGCCTAATGTAGGCGCCATTTATAGAATATGGCCCTAAGGCCTGGATTCTGTATAGGGCGCCCAGTCTCAGAAGCCAACGGGCATCCTATATTGAATCGGGTCTAAGGCCGCCTAAAGTAAACCTGATTCTCTAACCAATGTCCATGTTACAGATGTCGGTTAGAGAATCAGGGTATTGTAGACGTGGCCGCTAAGGATCTCTCTGCCGTGATAAGTTTACGGCCATGACTGCGGCTGCCAGTTCGCCCCCCCCAAACGAACTTGGCAGGAGGGATGCCCAGTCCCTCCTGCCTGGAACAACCCCCTCACCCTGAACAAAACTGGCAGGAGGGTGCCCAATCTCTCCTGCCGGAACCCCCCGTCCCCCCTCCCTCCCGAACAAATGCCTAAAAAGAGTCTAAAAATGCCTAAAAAGAGGACATGTCCAGATTTTCCTAGACGTCTGGTAACCCTAAGTTCAAGGAACCAAACAACCTCCTCTCCTTGGAATGCTTTTAGGTTTGTTTGTTTTTTCACTGTTGCACCAAGATCTGGGTGATTCTTCAAGGTTCAACCTCAACAAGACCTTGGACTGCAGAATGCAAAACTGCATTTATTTGCAAGACACAGAAAAAAGGGCAAAAGAAAAAAAATTTACTTTCCCTCCAAAACTGGGGTCTTAAACAATCTAAGGCACCCACATAACTCCTCCCATGGGTACATCCCAGTTGCAGGGCCAGTGGAATATAGTAAGTCAGGTAAGTGTGGCAGGAGAGAACTGATGTTTGAGGGGCACCATGCTTACCTGGCTTACCACAGTGCCAGGATCATGCTCCAGTGCTGCTCATTCTACCTCTTCTAATAGGAAGTTGTGAGAGGGCAGATTGCAACAGCACCTGTGGAGATGGGCCTTGGACAGTGCTGCAATGGTGGTGGACCCAGGGTGAAGAAGGGGGTGGCATCAGCAGCAATAGTAGCAACAGACTGCAGTGAGAGAAAGGTGGCAGTAACGGCGGTGGGTCTGAATTCCATATGGCTCATCCCAGGAATGAACAGTGAATGTTTCTCAAGTCCACCACCTTAATAACTATTCATGGACTTTTATTCTAGGAACTTGTCTAAACTTTTTTTAAACCCTGCTATGCTACTGGCTTTTAGCACATTCTCTGGCAATGAATTCCAAAGTTTAATCATACGTTAAGTGAAGAAATTATTTCTCTTGTTTGCTTTAAACATACTAAAAGGTTTGGACAAGTTTCTGGAGGAAAAGTCCATAGTCTGCTATTGAGACAGATGTGGGGAAGGCCAGTGCTTGCCCGAGGATCTGTAGCATGGAATGTTGGTACTTTTTGGGTTTCTGACAGGTTCTTGTGACCTGGATTGACCACTGTGCAAACAGGACACTGGACTAGATGGACCATTGGTCTGACCCAGTTTGACTATTCTTATGTTCTCTTTAGTTACTTCATTACTTGCCCTCTACTCCTTGTACTCCTAGAAAAAGTAAATAAGCAATTCATATCTACTCATTATTTTACAAACCTTCAGTTTTTAGAAAAATATGGCAATAGCATGGTTCTAAGTGTGCACTGTATGGTCCGTCTTTGCAATTGGCTTTGTGGTAGTTTGTGTTGTGCAATGCCGAGTGTTGTCATATTGCAACAAAATTTCTTTCTTGTGCTTCTGGACTCATAATTGTTCTTTCCAAAGTTTTGTTGCTCTGTTATGCTTTGAGTGATCCTCTGATTGTTCTTTACAAGTTTGTGTGAGACTAATCTCTTGCGGTTGCGGGTCGTCCACTCCCAGTTCGATCACACAGATCAGCCTTTCCTGGTCCACAATCTTTACGATTTTTGACCCAGTAAAACACCCCCAATCTCATATCAACTCCGTCAACACTAGAAACAACCCGCATTCAACAGTCAGAATTTCTCTCACAGCACGTTCCTTAAAGTGGACTGACGAGTGCTCATAGAAACATAGAAACATAGAAATAGACGGCAGATAAGGGCCCACGGCCCATCTAGTCTGCCCACCTTAATGTCCCTCCCCTACCTTTGCCCTGTGAAGAGATCCCATGTGCCGATCCCATTTGGCCTTAAAATCAGGCACGCTGCTGGCCTCAATCACCTGTAGTGGAAGACTATTCCAGCGATCAACCACTCTTTCAGTGAAAAAGAATTTCCTGGTGTCACCTCGTAGTTTCCCGCCCCTGATTTTCAACGGATGCCCTCTTGTTGTCGTGGGACCCTTGAAAAAGAAGATATCTTCCTCCGCCTCGATGCGGCCCGTAAGATACTTGAACGTCTCGATCATGCCCCCCCTCTCTCTGTGCTCCTCGAGCGAGTATGCATGCTCACTGCATGCTTCTATTTCACAAGTAATAGCAAACCGGCCCCTTCACACAGATTTTTCTCGCCAGCTGAGATAAAAGAAGAGCTTTCAAAGAGCAAGTGAATAAATGTAGTGCTCCAGTGCTACCAACTATTGTTGAATTATGGAAGTGAAAACACAACTTTTCTTTTCACCCTTTTATCTGAGACAGCTTCTCGGTTCTTTCTGCTCTGCTCTCTGAGCCACAGTCTCTGAAAATTGTGAGCCACAGCGGCCTCTGATCTTGCTGCTTCTTTTATGCATGGTGCTACTCAACTTCAGCTATCTACATATTGCTGCTGGAAGAAGGGGTTGACCCGTCTTTCCCTTCCGTCTCAGATGCTGTATTTGTTTTTTAAAACCATATCTGTTTGCTCTTTCTTGTGGGTTGCTCTTAAAAGAACTTTTCTGGGATTTTATCCCTTTGAAATCTATGGACCTTAAGGGAGTAATTAATCATAAAAGCTTTGGGATTTCAGTGCTGTGATGGAAGCAAAGAGGTTATGCTGATTACATGGGGTAACCTGATCCAAAATCCATGTTAGCTTCAGTATACTGTGATGTTCTAAGTGCCTGATCTCTCTTACTGTCATGCACACTTACGCCTTGCTGTCTTTCCCCACAACTAAGCAGCTTAGAGACTGTCCCTCTTCTTTGGGGAACACTATATAGTGCCCTTATGTCCCTACTCATGGAAACAGATTTGTTTGAATAACCCCTGACTGGGAAGAGGATGGAGTAGGGAGTCTAAAGGGCTCCCAATGTGCACGCTCTCTCTTTCTCTCACACACACACACACACACACACACAAACTCTGGCTAGTTGTCTCTTTCATTTTTGGTTTTAAATTACCCAAAGCCTGCAATGTATCCGTAACAGTTTGCAAAATTTCAAGGAGATAATGCAGGTGCGTTGGCTTCATTTTCATGCATCTCTCCGTAGAGGTCATTCCAGGAATGTCATTGGCAAAGCTGCAGTACCAGACTTTCTTAAACCCTACAGTAGCAAATGATTATACAGGTGCTGTGGCTCTACTTGTCCAGCTTTTTAATTTCCCTTCCTGCATCTTAAATACAGTAGCTGTTTTCTCTTTCAGCAGCCCTTTTCTGCCTTTTTTTCTTCACTGTGTGTCTCCCCTCTTTTTCTCACACCACCTTTCTCATTTTTATAGGGTTTCTTTTTGGATAATTTGTTGGTTTTGTGTATTGCTTGTCATGTCCTTGAATGGAATCTTGTTACCCAGAAAGCTTTCTTAGCATTGATTTTATAACAGACTTAATTTAATAGCTCCGTCATTGCCGAGAAACCCTGGGACTCAGGCCGAGCTTTCCAGGTCACTGACCTTTTAATTACAAACCTTATTCTGATGGCCAGGTTATCGACAGGCCATCTGCCAGCCACAGTCTTTAGGATACAAGTCCGCCCCCAGACCCAAATAAAATAACCACCTCGCTTCCCAAAATATTATTTTTTCCTTTGAATTTTCTTTGTGAATAAAATTGTTCTGAACATTTCTCTTAATGTTTTACAAACTCATTTAGGTATAAAGGGTGTTTGTGTTAGTGGGGGATCCATCCTGACATGTGGCAGGTTCTATGCTGGTGCATGGGGTGTTGTAGCGGCAGAGATTTGTCCCGGCACGTGGTATACTGTGGTTATTTGTCCTGGTGTGTGAGTTACTGTGATGGCAGGGATCTCTCATGAGGTGCAGCGTGTCATTTCACTGAGGAACCGTCATGGGAGTGAGGTACGCCCACAAGAGCACGTCAAAGTTACCGACTACAGCAAGAGTGTAGGAATCGCTGCCATACTTGGTCAGACTAAAGGTCAATCAAGTCCAGGATTTTGTTTCTAACAGTGGTCAATCCAGTTCACAGGGACTTGGCAGAACGTTTTGCTACATAGAAAAGCACAGGGCCATATTTCTGTGGAACTCCATGTCCAATTTGACCCAGTTTTTAACTTAGATGGGTTGATATTGAAAGCAATTTAAGAAGCCAGAATTAAATCATCTGTTTGGGGGTAACCATAAAATTTCAGTGGCAGTTAACCAGTTAGTGCTGCTGAAAATAACTGATTAGCGCCAAACTGAAACCCATCTATTTTGGGAATGTCTTGGGGAGCAGAGTCAGCACTTAGCTGGTTAAATGCTGATATTCAACACTTAATTGGCCAGGTTAACTATATAAATAGGACCACATAAAAGTCAGTCCTATCTTTATGCGATGACACATAGCCAATTAAGTGCTGAATATCGCATTTAACTGGGAAAGGAATTGGGACTTGTATGCACCGCCTTTTTGTAGTTTTACAACCACACTCAAAGCGGTTTACATACAGGTACTTAAAGCATTTTCCTATCTGTCCCCACGGGCTCACAATCTATCTAATGTACTGTATATACTTGAATATAAAATGAGATTTTTAGGCCAAGAAAAGGCCCAAAAATGGGACTCTCATTTTATATTCGGGTCATCGCCTTCCCCCCTCCCCCCTGCCTCCCTCCCTTCCAGACTTGTTCAGGCCTATGCCGGGCCTGCTGTATGGCCTGGTGGGGTGGGCTGAGACAGGAGGGATCCCCATCTCTTGTCCTGGCCGACTCTGTCAATGTTGAGGTTTTTTTTTTTTACCTCAATCTCGTCTTCCCCGGGTACCTTTTTGAACCCCTGGTGGTCCAGCGGTGTACCGCACCACCCTCCTGTCTTCCCTGGGGTACCTTTTTGAACCTCTGGTGGTCCAGTGGTGTACTGGGCAGGAGCGAGCTTTCCGTGCTAATGACCCGTGCTGAGCTCCTCCCTGAATGGCTGTCTCAAGTTCTCATGGCCCAATGTATCGGGCATGAGCGAGCTTTCATATTCCTGCTTGGTGCTGAGCCGCTTGCTGAATGGCTGCCTTATGGTTCTGATCTAATTGGTTCCTGGTAAACTGCAGCCTGCTCTTCCCGAGTCAGGTACCCCTTGGATGGCAGTATTTATTTATTGTGATTTATTTATCACCTCTTTGAAGGAGTTCACTCAAAGCGGTGTACAGAAAGGAGTCAAACAAGCAATAGGCAATTGCAGCAGTAAAAAATAAATTCAGATTACAGTACAAAGTATTGCAAAGTATTTTACATTATAGTGTCAACACAATGTGCGATAAGACATTTTAATAGACAGCATACGGTGTAAACAAAAAAGGAGTATATAGATAGAAGAGAGAGAATAACAGAGGTTAAAAATAAAGGACTAATTTGAGGTCAGATTGGTGCTTTAAAATGATCTCGTCTAGGGTAGGAGTGGATAAACAAGTCCTGCTATAGCAGGGGTAGGGAACTCCAGTCCTGGAGAGCCATAGTCCAGTCGGGTTTTCAGGATTTCCCCAATGAATATGCATGAGATCTATTTGCATGTACTGCTTTCAATGCATATTCATTGGGGAAATCCTGAAAACCCGACTGAACTACGGCTCTCCAGGACCGGAGTTCCCTACCCCTGCGCTATAGTATGTGCAGCCAAGTGTTACTCCTTGTGTGTGCGACTAGCAAGTTAGTAACGTCTTCCATTAAAGGCCTGGGTAAAGAGCAAAGCGTTCACTTGCTTCATGAAGTAGAGTTAGTCTTTTGTTAAGCAAAGTCTTTCAGGGAGTGCATTCCAGACTGTAGGAGGCTACTCCGGAGAAGGCTCGTTTATATTTATTGAAATTTTTACATTATTCACAAGAATATTCCTTTTCTACAAGTAATACAGAAATGAAACAACTTAAACATACTCGCATTTACTGCTACAAGAAAAATAGTCCATCTTTCTTAGACCACTAGCTCAAAGGGGGGAGGAGATTGAATAAATTGAGGAGATACCAAACATAAGAAAATAACAATAAACTTGAAAGGCTTAACAGCATTTGACCCCCTCTTTCCTTCCTGCTCTTAAACATTCCCAGTAGCCAGACCTTTCAAATCTAAAAAAGCACGTAATTGTTCTAGTGCATAGTAGACATATTTAACACCTTGATATTTAGTCAAACATTTGCATGGGTCAAAGTCTCTACTCTCTCATAGCTAGGAATAATTTTCTTCACTCCTGCATTGTTCTCGTGACGTCAGAGAATATCCATACTTTCTTTCCAAAAAACACTAGTTGAGGATTTCAGAAATACAGTCACATAATTGCATTCATATCTTGTTCGAAGACAAAAGATATAAACAATGTGGCCCTCTCTGTGAATTCGGAAACAGAAGTTTCTAATAATTCAGTAGCATTGAGAGAGTCTGTTGGTAAAAATCCCTCTGCACCTGGGGCGGTTCCTTCAATTTTCTTTTTTGGCAAATAGTAAATTCTATTAAGTGGAGGTAAATATTATCCCCCCCAATTTTTATAAATGTAATGTACACCGCTTTGACAATTTATAAGCAGTACATCAAATTTTAATACAACTTGGAAACTATTAGTACCCACCCTACCGCTTCGTCCTACCTCAGGCTACAAAAGGGACCATCCTTACAAGGGTACCCTCTCTCACCCCCCTGTATCCCACAACTGAAGAGTCACCAATGTGTGGCTGACTCAACCTGCTTGTCCCTGTAATAGCCACACAAACCCATCTTTCTCCCCTGCAGATGACCAAGCATTCTCTAGCTGTGGAACTCAGAAGGCTAGCACAAAGCTAAATAGGGCTACCTACACATGCTCAGAGGAGGCTTCTCAAAAGCCTTTCTCTGAGCTTGGAGAGTGTCTACTTTGGGCTTGTTGGATGGCATCACCAATGTGTGGCCAACTTCTAAGAACATAAGGATAGCCATACTGGGCCAGACCAATGGTCCATCTAGTCCAGTATCCTGTTTCTATAGTGGCCAATTTAGGTCACAAATACAGGAGAAAAACTCAAATAGTATCAACATTCCATGCTACCGACCCCAGGACAAGCAGTGGCTTCTCCCATTTCTGTCTCAATAGCAGACTATGAGCTTTTCCTCCAGAAACTTGTCCAAGCCTTTAAACCAGCTACATTAACCACTCTTACCGCTTCCTCTGGCAGTGTGTTCCAGAGCTTAACTATTCTCCGAGTGAAAAAAATATGCCCTTCTATTGGTTTTAAAAGTATTTCCCTGTAACTTCAAGTGTCCCCTAGTCTTTGTAATTTTTGATGGAATAAAAAATCGATTCATTTGTACCCGTTCTACTCCGCTCAGGGTTTTGTAGACTTCATATCACCCCTTAGCTGTCTCTTTTCCAAGCTGAAGAGCCCTAACTTCTTTAGTCTTTACTCATACTAGAGGAGTTCCATCCCCTTTATCATCTTGGTTGCTCTTTGAACCTTTTCTAATTCTGCTATTCGGCGACCTGAATTGAACACAATACTCAAGGTGAGGTTGTACCATGGAACAATACAGAGGCATTTTAACATTCTTAGTCTTATTTGTCATCTCTTTTCTAATAATTCTTAGCATCTTGTTTGCTTTTTTTTGCCACCACTGCACATTGGGCGAAAGATTTTAGCATATTATCTAATATAGATTATAGATTAGCATTAGTAAACATAGAAACATAGAATATGACGGCAGAAAAGGGCCAACGGCCCAACTAGTCTGCCCAATCATGGATGATCCCTTCCACCCTCAAGAAACTATCCTCTATTATACCTCAATAGCGACCCCACATGTTTGTCCCATCATTTCTTGAAGTCGAGCGTGCTACTAGCCTCGACTACCTGACGTGGAAGACCATTCCATCTATCAAGCACTCTCTCGGTAAAGAAGTATTTCCTGGTGTCCCCATGGAATCTTCCTCTCCTAAGTTTTAGCGGATGTCCTCTTGTCACCGTGGGACCCATAAGAGTGAAGATTTCCTCCTCCTCCTCGATGCGGCCCGTTATGTACTTGAAAGTTTCTATCATGTCCCCCCTTTCTCTGCACTCCTCGAGCGAGTATAAGCGCAGATTGCTCAGATGATCTTCATATGAAAGATCTTTAAGTCCTGAGACCATCCTTGTGGCCATTCTCTGAACTGACTCAATTCTCTTTACATCCTTTTGGTAATGTGGCCTCCAAAACTGGACACAATGTCTGCAGTTTATGCTGAATTTGCCCTTTATGCTATGCTGTCTCATGGAGTGAGCCTTTCTCTGTAGCGGTGCCATGTCTGCTTTATGAAGGGGATCCGGGATTGTTTACGCTCAGAACTGCCTTTCCACAATACAGTATTCCTACAGCTGCTTTAGAGGGCCTCTTTCTCTCATGATTGGAGGAGGCTGCCTGTCAGCACTGGCAGCTACAGACTTTCTTCAGAGAAACATCATCATCCAGCCCAGGTGGAGGCTGATCGATTGCATGAAATGTCCAGCAAAGATGATTATCTTTACTTTATTGAATAAAACTGTGCTGTTTTTATTTAGTGCCCTAAAGGACAGTAGATGGTGAATGTGACCCACGAAGAGGTCATCCTTTGACCCAGCAACTACTTGGGTTAGATTGAAAACTACCATCATATCGTTTTTTTTAAATAAGTTGCTGACCTTATACGCTGAAATCAGCTTTATTGAATTCCACCCAAAATATATTTGTAACCCTTGTATTTGCCAGGCAAGGTTCCTGCCCTGTGAAACTTATGAATAACATTACATCCGCCTTTGTCCTTGATACAGCAGACTTATTGTCCAAAACCGAGCTGCTGATAAAGTCATGATATTGTGGTTAGGCTGAGATTGTGATAGTTATCTTACTTGCATTTGGCTCAGTGCTGGTATGAGACTGAAAATGGAGCATGAAGCCGACATGATGTCACGGATTGGGGAAAAGTGCAGGGGTTGAGGGTGTGATAAGTCTCGTATATTGCTTGATGGTTGTGGCACTGGGTTTAGAGTATTAGCTGTCAGAGTATGAGGCTGGATACCTTTTTTGGGATCAGCTGCTTCAGATTCCTCTTTCTTTGCTACTGCAAATTTTGTCTATGACCAATGTGTGTATGGGTCAGTGTGATGACATTTTCTCCAGGTCTTTGGACTGTTTTAATAGATCTTCCCTCTTTGCAGTCTGGATGGTTTGAGTTCTGCTTGTTCTATCTTGTTATCCAAAATGGATCAGTGAACCTCACATATGGGATAGATGCTAATAGTTTAGACCAGAGGTTCTAAACCAGGGCTGCCCAAGTCCGGTCCTCGAGATCTACTGGCAGGCCAGGTTTTCAGGATATCCACATTGAACATGCATGAGAGAGATTTGCATACCAAGAAGGCAGTGCAGTCAAATCTCTCTCATGCATATTCATTGTGGATATCCAGAAAACCTGGCCTGCCAGTAGATCTCGAGGACCGGACTTGGGCAGCCCTGTTTTAATCTAAACCTTTTTGGTTGTGGACTTCTTATTAGCCTCCAAAAAAGCTTAGGGACCTCAATTTACCCCTTCCCCAGCTCCAAGGCTGTCCCCATGGCTTCTGACCTGTGCAGCCACCTCCAGTTTCACCCTCACAGCTGCTGCTGTTTTTCTCCTCTGCAGTTCCTGTAAGGAGTCTCTGTATTCTCCTCATATGGATTATAGCAGCAAGAAAAGACTTTATTTATCGTGCCCTGCAGACCTCCTGAAATGGTGTCATGAACCCCTCAGGGGTCAGTGGACCACAGGTTGGAAGCCACTGGTATAGAGTAACCCCTGGAAAATAGAAAAATGAGAAATGTTAGAGAGAAACAGTAAGAAAATAATAAGCCATTCTAATCGATGGAATTAGAAAGCCTGAACCAATGAGCAGGGAGCACATGCACAGGCCACACAGAGAGCTGGCACCCTCCTTTTCTTCCCCTCCTTCCCCTGGGAAGCCAGGAATTCACTTTTGTTTTTCAAGCAGGGAAGCTTAAGGTGTCAGGCAAGGTGAGTGTGTTTATGGAGAAGCCCCTGGAGGGCAGTGTTTATCAGTGACTGTGTGCTGTCAGCAAGCACACAACCTGCTTTTACCAGCTCATTACCTGAGAATGGAGTCAGTGCCTCACCTGTGCCCAGGCGTTGCATCATGAGTGCTGAGCCATGTCTGCTAGCGCTTCACCTGTGCCCAGGTCTTGCATCAGGATTTCTGGGGCTCCTCCGTGGCTGCTGCTTGCCTCATTCTGCCCTATTGGGAGAAGGGAGAATAAATGTTACAAACAAAGAAAACCACAGAAAAGGGAGAGTGGCAAATGAGGGACATTGGGAGACTAATAGCCTGACACACCTGGTCACTCTTTTAGATTAAGCCCTGGGAACGAGCAGAAAGTTTGCCATCTGATGACACTTTGCTGAAAGATTTGGCATTCACAACACTTTTTGCCTTGGGCAGTAGAGAGAATGTCTTGATGGCAATTTAAGCAGATGGGAGAAGGGTGAATAAACTGGAGGGAGTTGGGGAGAGCAGTATGTATATGAAGGGAGCTTGCATTGCCTGTTTTGGGATAGAGCAGTGCACACAGAAAGATTGACAAACTGCTGCCTGTGCTTTACCTGAACTGTGTAGAGCAGGGGTGTGTATGAGGGAATTTTACACTACTACCTGTGTTGTATCTGCCCTCTGTTGGGGCTGTGTGTGTATGAGGAAGAAATGTCCTGGTGGTAGGCCTGTTTGGAGGGGGGAAAGCTTGGACTGTTGCTTCATGTACTGCTTTTGCCTGGACTTTACCTGTCCCGTGGTAGGGAAACTTGCTTAGTCTCTCACGTGCTTGTTGTGCGTTGAAGGACATCTCATATCGCCAGCTGTCATAACTGGGGTAATTCTGTGTGAGTGTGCCTATATTTAGGTGCCTACTTTTCTTTATAGAATGGTATAGCCAGATATATGCATGGACAGATGACAACAAGCAGACCATATGGAGATAAAACAATGTTTAATCAGGAACAATGCCCAACGCAAATGATATAAGTACAAGCCTGATGAGTCATCTGTTAATATGATAAGAAGTCCCATTGTGATGGAGGATATATGACTTTAGATTGAGCAGTTAGATTTTGCATTTATATTGTAATATTTAAATATATTGTCGTATGTTGCTAGGTAATATCAACTCGTGTCATGAAGTTTTCGTGGCAGAATATAGAAGTAGATTGCTGGGCCTTTCTTCTGCGCGGTTTAAATTCGATGTCGTATCAAACCTGTAACCTGTTCTGAGCTCTTTGGGGGTACATCATCAGTCTTGGGAGGCCCTGCTAGTAGTGAAACTACTGACAGCATAGCTTTAAGCTTCCCAGATGTGCGCAAGCCCCAGTGGCACGACAAGCCCATGTACCATATTGTAACCCGTTTCAAATTTTGGTAGGGCAGGCTATAAGCCTTGTTTTAAATTAGATTAAGATACATAAGTTATCTCCTTTCTCCGGTTGGCTCACAATCTGTTTGTTCCTGAAGCATTGGCGGTAGAAGTGACTTGTTCAAGGTTACAAGGGACAATTGTGGGATTTGAAGCCTTGCTTTGTTGGTTCTAAGTATGCTGCTCTAAATAGATAGCTACTCCTCCATAACTAGATGCGAATGAAGGCATGAAGTGCCGGATCCCAGCCCTAGTTCTGTTGAAGCCCAGAAAGACAACTGCTGGATCAAAAAGAAGTCTGTATCGTCCTTTATCACTGTGTTCAGGACAGACTTCATTATTATTATTATTATTTTCTACTGTCCGGCTCCAGCTCTGACTCTAACAAATCTTTTTATTCTGCATCTAAAATACTTGAAAATATATCTTAAATATTTAACAGTACTTAAGATATGGGACCAATATATAAAAGTATAAAATAATAACATTACCATATATAATAATGTTGTAAGTTGTTTTGAACCTGGAGTTGGAGTCAGTACATTTTTACTGACTTCACCCACAATTGCATCTGACTGACTCCACAGTTTTATTATTTTTATTATGGCCTGTTACGTTAATTTTCCAAATGTAAAAGGAAAATGCTAGGGTATATAATATGAGAATATTATATACCCTAGCCCAGCATTCTGTCTGCAGTAGAGAGCAGTCTGGCTTACTCAGAAGCCCCTAGTAGGAAGACACCCTCTATTCTTCCTCTTTGAAAAAGGGCTCTGTCTGATCTGCTAAACCCTCGTTCATCCTGATGAATGATCCCTGGGATCAGAGCCTGCAGAATCCAGCTTGGTCTACTAGGGCCAATGTGCTACCTGCATTGTTAGCATGTGTAAAACATGGCGTATAAAGAGTAAATGTGCTGTTTACTACGCATTTAATCAGTGACTCTGGACCCTTGGCAGTTAGTTGAAGATAACCTTCAAATTGGGTTTCGTCAAGAAACCCTCTTCCGATAACTTCCCGTAAGGTAAAAGCAAGCGTGTTAAAAATCAATTCTTTTCTCTTCTGTGTCTGCTGGAAATAATTAGTTCTTGTTTTCAAACCTGATACTTAAGTTTGTAGCAGTAAGCTAGTGACTAAGGCTGGGTGGGGAGGGGAAGTGGGCCAGTTACAATGGGATGCATAATATTTTCTCTCTCCCCTTTTAAATAAATACCGATCAGCTTTATGTTCAGAGACAATAGGAGTCGCTGGCTTAAATTTGCAGTTTACTGTATTTATGGCTGTAATATCAAGGTGCTGCCATCGTAATTTCATGCCCCAATGAGAAGAGCAAGGTCGAAGCGAATGCCTCCACTGGCATCTGCTAACACACTAACTCATAAACAAGGGCCGGCACAGAATAATCCAGGCTAATGAAATACAGCACAGCTTTCCATTACTGTTAGTTTTTACAGTGTCGTCATTATGTGTAATTTATGGTTAAAAAATTCAATTTTATACAGGGCTCTGGGAAATAGGGGTCTCTGGGGTCATCCAGCGACTTTTAACGGGTTCTCTAAGTCCTTTGCTGCTCTCCAAAAAGCCAACAATACGCTTTGACTTTCCTTTCCTCCCAGTTTTTTTCTGCTCCTTAAAGTACTTTGATTTTTTTTTTTTTTTTTGTATTTTTCTTTTTCTTTTTTTTAAATAGGAGTTCCTCTGTTGCTTTGGGATATAGGACGTGTGCCTGCAGGGTTGAGTGAATGGTGCTCTGACACCCCACAGGGTAAATGAAGGAATGTTTGGTGTCTTGACACCCACAGTGTAGATGGAGAGGGTCATGGTGTCATGATGCAAACTTGCCCTATATGTGTCTCGGGTTTACCTTCATGCTGCAGTTCGAGTTCATTCCCCAGCCCTGTCAGCATTCAGAGCCCAAAAAAGCATCACCCTGTTTTTCTGTTTTTAAAGATCTTTTTTTCATTCTTAAGCAAGATTAATGCTTGACGCTTTTGAAAGTGCCTCCATTTTCAACACTCCTAAATATTGTGGGTTTAGTGAATTCAGGCATTGATGTGCCATTTTTTAAAAATCAGAAGCCCATATTAACATCACTTCAGAAGTGACATCGGGACCAATATTATCAAAATAAGAGTAGGCAGCCAGATATGTTGTGAAAGTAACCATAAACTGTTTCTGTAAACATTAGATATTCGGTTTGAAAGAAAAACCAAAAGTATAATAATTATTTTGTAACTCCTCCCTTGTATGATGATAAACTGACACTTTTTTGCCACTTTCAAGAAAACAGTAATAAATAATTTCAGAGAAAAATAGAGAATTTACAGTTTCTTTTATTAAGCTGCAGTAAAAAATGACCTTTTCCTATGTGCTAAGATCATTTTTACTGCAGCCGGAAAAAGGCAGATTTTCCATTTTCCCTATTAATGGTCATGCGTAACGTTGCCATTTGCGCGCAACCATTAACAAAAATTAGAATGTGAGCCCTTACTGCCACCCATTTTGTAAGTGGTAAAGGCTCATGTCCTAATTCTGCACTAATCAGCACACAGCATTGTGGCTGAACTAACTGATTCATACTGTCACACACACTATCTGCCTCCCCCAGACCCACCCCCGATGAGAAAATTTTTGAAATATTTTTAACAACCTGGTTTTCACGTGTACATTGACATTTACCACAGAATGCCTCAGCATGTCCTGTAAGCGTGTGCTAGTACAGGGCACATACATGCGTTTGTGGTAGAAGATGACAGAGTACATAGGTTATGCTGAGAATCAGAAGAAAAAGGGGCAATGTCTGGAAAGCGATATTTACTAGTGCTTGAAGTATGGGAGACAAGGTTCTGGGTCTAGAGCAGGGGTGTCAAAGTGCCTCCTCGAGGGCTGCAATCCAGTTGGGTTTTCAGGATTTCCCCAATGAATATGCATGAGATCTATTAGCATACAATGAAAGCAGTACATGCAAATACACTTCTCCCTTGGTATTTGCGGGGGATAGGGACAGAGCCGGACCGCGAACGGAGAAAAACGGCGAATAACTTCTGATCTGGCTCTGACCCACCCTCGCCTCCCTCCCGTCTTCCCCCCGGCATCCTGGCCTTACCTGGTGGTCTAGCAGGCTTTTGGGGCAGGAGCAATCTTCCTATGCTCCTGCCTCGTGCAGATCACCAATAGGAAATGACTGCTGTGAGTTCCCGTAGTCTCTCGAGACTACGACGGGAGCTCACGGCAACCATTTCCTATTGGCAATCTACACGGGGCAGGAGCAGTAGGATGATCGCTCCTGCTCCGAAAGCCCACTAGACCACCAAGTAAGTCCAGGATGCCGGGAGGAAGGCTGAAGGGAGGCAGGAACGTCCAAAACTATGGTGTCCCCCCCCCCACCCCCCAAAAAAAAAAAAAAAAAAAATCAAGAATATGTGAAACCACGAGTGTCAAAACTGCGAATGGGGAGGGGGAAGTGTAGATCTCATGCATATTCATTGGGAAAATCCTGAAAACCCGATTGGATTGCGGCCCTCGAGGAGGGACTTTGACACCTCTGGTCTAGAGGTTGAGTTGGATTTAGTGGCGATCACAGAGATGCGGTTGATGGAGAGCCATGACTGGGATCAGTGGCATAGCAAGGGTGAGAGGTGCCCGGGGCGGTGTTGCCCCTCCCCTCCCCTCTTCTTTGCCCCCGCTCCTTCCCCGCTCCACCTTCCTTGTGTGCCCCCTTCCCTTCCCCGCTCCACCTTCCGCGTGTGCCCCCTTCCCTTCCCCATACCTCTTTAACTTCCCCAGCACGAGAAGCATCACTAACTTGCTGTCTGCACCAGCGTCGGCTCTACCTCTGACATCACTTCCTAGGCGTGGGACCCGTAAATGATGTCAGAGGGAGAGCTCCCTGGCATGAGCAGTAGGTTGGTGTTGCTGCTTGTGCCGGAAAAGCTAGAGGTATTGGGGTGAAGGCACGTGCTTCGGGGGAGAGGTTTGAAAGAGCGGGGACAGAGAGAAGAAGGAATGCCAGCACCCCCACCAAGACGACGTCTGAGGCAAACTGCACCCCACTCCCCCTCTTACTATGCCACTGACTGGGATATAGTTATATTGGGCTATAATCAGCAATCATACTACTGAAGAACTTATAAGCCCCTGACCCAGCCTCCCCAGCACTGATATTAGCCCACTGGTTGCCCTTAACCAAATGCTGCATCTTCAAAGGCCTAGTGCTAGCATCCCTCCTGCTGTTTCACTGCCACGGGGGGAGGGGGCATCTTGGCAGGAGGGAGTGGGCATCCTTCCTGCCATTTTTGTCTTGCACGGGGGGGGAGGTGGGGGCAAATGGCAGAAAGGAATGACCATCCTTCCTGTTGATTTTCGTTAGCGCGGGAGGAGGGATTCCCAGTGCTGCATTTGTAGTGGGTCATGGGGGAGGGCTGTCAGATGGGGGGGAGGCATTTTTTTTTTATTATTGGGGCAGATATTGTGCATGTGTAACATGCACAGCATTTGTGCCCATTTAAGAAAAGAAAGAAAAAGAAAGGTTTCCTGTCCCGAACAGCTGAGTGGCAGGAGGCTTTCCCCTGTCTTTCAGCTGTTTGGGTTTCCCCTGCCGGCTGTGCGCATGTGTGCGAGTCGCTCTCACAGCAATCAGTCATTTGCATACAGACTTTTTAGTGCATCAATAGTGCTTTCTGAATCTGCCAAAAAATCAGATCGGAGTAGACCCGCACAGTCTTACATCTTCTTGCATCTTGTCCTGGGTCAGGAACTAGTTGAGTGGAAGGCAACAGAGGCTAGTGGTTAATGGAAATCACTCTGAGGAATGGAATGTTACCAGTGGTGTGCCTCAAGGTTCATTTTCAGGGCCTTTTTTTTTAAACATTTTTGTAAGTGTTATTGCTGACAGGCTGACTGGTAAGATTTGCCTTTTTGCGGATGATACCAAAACTTGCAATAGAGTAGACACCCCTGATGGTGTGGAAAACATGAGGAAGAGCCTAGTGAAGCTTGAGGAATGGTCTGAAATTTGTTAGTTAAGATTTAATGATAAGAAATGCAAGGTCATGCATTTGAGCTGCAAAAACCCGAGGGACTGGTACAGCTTAAGGCAGTGTATCGCAAACTGTATACCTCCTGAGATTTCAGGTGTGCCGCGGCACACTGGGGAAAAGGAGAGATGCTGGCGCCAGTTGACTGTCTACAGGACATGTCTCTTGCGAAGAGAGGCACGTCCTGTAAGCAATCTCTCGACGCCGACACCTCTTCTCTCGGCTGGCCCTTCTCTTCAGCACAGGTCCTTCTCTCAGCGCAAGGCCCGTTTGAAGGGCCTTTGTGCATGCGCTGACATCAGCGTGTGACATCATCACGCCACCACCAGCGCACTTCCTTGTGTGTCTGCTGGCTCTTACACATTTTTTTTCCAATAGCAATATATTTGTCAATTTCTACTAGAACATAACATTCACAAAGTTCTTCTTGCCTGTGGTAGGCCAGTGTGAGAAGGAAAGCTGGAACTGTACCTTTTCTGTGGCAGAGCAACATGTGCTTGTTTGGAGGTAGCTTCTGCCTGTGCTTACCTGTCCCTTTGTGGGGAACCTTGCACTGCCACTGAGGTTAGAAGTTGCTTTGTTGTGCCTCAGAACTAATGTAACTTTCTGCATCATCTTTTGGGCGGCTCTTTTAGAAGAGACACACATGTTACCCTTCTAATGGGTCAGCATGTGAAAAACAGAAGAATAGAATACAGTATAAAACTTCAGGAAGGATTTCAGGATGCAGACAACAGAAGTCAGAAGGGAAGGTTCTGTTGCTAAAATAGTCTGTAGTACCTGAAGATTGGAGGGTGGCCAATGTTACGCCGATTTTTTAAAAAGGTTGCAGGGGAGATCTGGAAAATTACAGACTTATGTATTTTGGTAATTTTGTATGTAACTTTGTATGTATGTAATTTTGTATGTAACTTATGTATGTAATTTTGGTTGCTGTATCTCAAAAAAGATATAGTAGAATTAGAAAAGGTACAGAGAAAGGTGATGAAAATGATAAAAGAGATGAGACAACTTCCCTATGAGGAAAGGCTAAAGTGTCTAGGGCTATTCAACTGGGAGAAGAGACGGCTCAGATTCAGAGGTGATATGATGGAGGTCTATAAAATACTGAATGGAGTGCAGTGTTCTCCCCAGAAATTTTTTCTAGCCGGGTGGCACGAAAAAATAGCCGGGTGTGGCGGAACGTGGAAATATGTTGGTGCAAATTTGATGCTAAGCAAATTAACTCTCCCTGCTTACAGTGAAGGAGTAGGAATGGGGAAGAGGGTTGGCCCACGACCTGACTTCAGTGCCGGACAAAATGGTGGCAACAATTATAATTAATTATAAATGTAGATGCTCCACTTTTTAAATTGAGAGCACTATCTCAATGGAAGAAAAGCCTCAGGTTTATTTTGGTAGAGCCATAAATGCTCAGACCTCCTCCACCCACAGCATTGGCAAAAACTTCCGAGGAGAATGTGCTACTGCCACTATTAATCTTAGTGCAGGACTGAGATGCAAAGCTGCCTACTGTGCTGCAAAATTACGAGTGATGTTTTGAACAACACCCAACGTTTCACGGTATGAAACCGTTTCTTCAGGGCTTAGCGATTTTCACTTTCTCACACAGTTTGGATTGCTTGCGGACTCGATCTCACCAGAACACGTAGACAAACATGATTTAATGAGACGGAGTCAGCATGGGTTCAGCCAAGGGAGATCTTGCCTCATCAATTTGCTTGACTTCTTTGAAGGTGGGACTAAACATGTGGATAAAGGTGGACCAGTTGATGTAATTTATCTAGATTTTACAGAAAGCTTTGGACAAAGTTCCTCATGAGAGGCTCCTGAGAAAATTAAAGAGTCATGGGGTAGGTGATAAAGTTCAGTTGTGGATTAGGAATTGGTTATTGGATAGAAAACAGAGGGTAGGGTTAAATGGGTTTTTTTCTCAATGGAGGAGAGTATACAGTGGAGTGCCGCAGGGGTCTGTACTAGGACTGGTGCTATTTAACTTATTTATAAATGATCTAGAAATTGGAACGATGAGTGAGGTGATTAAATTTGCAGATGACACTAAACTGTTCAAAGTTATTAAAACGCTTGCAGTTTGTGAAAAATTGTAGGCAGACCGTAGGAAATTGGAAAACTGGGAGTCCAAATGGCAGATAAAATTTAATGTGGACAAATGCAAAGTGATGCACATTGGGAAGAATAACCCAAATTACAGCAACCGGATGCGAGGGTCCACTATGGGAGTTAGCACCCAAGAAAAGAATCTGGATGTCATTGTAGAAAATATGATGAAACCTTCTATGCAATGTGCGGCAGCGGCCAAAAAAGCAAACAAGATGCTAGGAATTATTAAAAAAAGGGATGGTTAACAAGACTAAGAATGTTATAATGCCTCTATATCGCTCCATGGTGCGACCTCAACTGGAGTATTATGTTCAATTCTGGTCTCCTTATCTCAAGAAAGATATAGCGGCACTAGAAAAGGTTCAAAGAAGAGTGACCAAGATGATAAAGGGGATGGATCTCCTCTCATATGATGAAAGACTAAAACAGTTAGGGCTCTTCAACATGGAAAAGAGAAGGCTGAGGGGAGATATGATTGAAATCTACAAAATCCTGAGTGGATTAGAACGGGTACAAGTGCATCAATTTTTCACTCCATCAAAAATTACAAAGAGTAGGGGGACACCTCAATGAAGTTACAGGGAAATACTTTTAAAACCAACAGGAACAAATATTTTTTCACTTAGAGAATAGTTAAGCTCTGGAACGCATTGCTAGATGTTGTGGTAAGAGCAGATAACGTAGCTGGTTTTAAGAAAGGTTTGCACAGTTTCCTGGAGAAAAAGTCCATATAGTCTGTTATTGAGAAAGACATGGGGGAAACCACTGCTTGCCCTGGATCAGTAGCGTGGAATGTGGGTTTTGGCCAGGTACTAGTGACCTGGATTGGCCACCGTGAGAACAGGCTACTGGACGTGATGGTCCATTGGTCTGACCCAATAAAACTAGACTTATGTTCTTATGTTATCTCAATGTATGTGGAATCACTTTTTCCAGTCTTCAGTCTTAATTCTTCCATTGCATCCTTCTATTTAATGATGTTGCATTTGTTGAAAACTTGAGTGCTAAAGACCCCCACCATCATCAGTTAACATCTGGGATTAAAAATATATTTGAAACAGAGCGTAAAATTGGGAAAGGTGTGATATATGGGAGGCTAGCTACTCCTGGAAAACTATGAGGGATGGTAGATCAAGGGCCGGGGTAAATCCAAGGGTAGGTGCATGGTCAGCTGGCTTTGGTATAGGTGTGTGTTGTGCAGGATTTTGCCACAGACAGACATTCCTTCTTTAAAAATTATTGGCACACGTCGCACCTCCACTTTTTCTGTAACAGCCCCTACGATCTGGAATGCTCTTCCTTTATATCTAAAAATGGAAAAAAACTTAAAAAATTTTAAAAGCAACTTAAAGTGCTTTCTTTTTAAAGATGCTTTTAACTGAACTATTGTATTTTAGCTATCAATTTTTACGTGTTCTTTTTTATACTGTTCCCCAGTTCCTTAAGTGTTTTCCTTATATGTTCCTCACATTTTCTATTACAATTGTATTTCTCCCCCCTTCCCACTTGTGTCTATGGCCTATGGGTCAATATTTACCCAGTTTGTACGGTTGGTAGTCTTGTAGTTTTTATTGTTATTTTTGTTTAAATGTTGTTTTTTACCTTGTACAACGCTTTGTAGAATCGAAAAAGCGTTTAATCAAAAACTGAATAAACAATAAACAATCTTCCTCTTTCTCAGCTTCTCAGTTGAGTCCTTATGCTGTCCCCTCTGCAGAAGGGATATTATTACTCACAGATAGCAATCAACTGGAAGGAAGTCTGGATCTAATTTGCATAAGATTATTTCCAACAAAAAAGGCACATTAGGGTGGTAAAAAAATGTTTGTAAGGCAGGTTTAGAGGCTTTTCTCCTCACCTGATCATCTCTGCTTTCTTTAATTTTGTCAGCTTGTTACACACTGCCTTCCTTCTCCAGATATGGGTGCCTGTTGCTCACCCATCCCTTTTGCAAATCCCTCTCACTTAGTTCTCACCCCGCCTCCACATGACTCCTTGTTATGGTCCCTCACACTTGTCGTCCTATCACTCTCCTTCTCCCACTTTTACACATAGGTGCCTATCAATCACTGTTCTTTACCCCCAAGCCCTGGTGCTGGTTTCAAGTTTATTTGATTATTTGATTAAACACCTATCAAAATACTAAGCGTTGTACAATAATAATTAAAACATTGACAAAAGTACACAGAGACTAACATCTTAACATACTTCGTGGGGTGTTTTTTTTTTTTTTTGTTAATCTATAAGGATACAATAGGAAAAGAGGGGGGGAGAACTACAATATTTATTAAGAAAAGATACAGCATAGGGAAGAACAATGGGAGGGGAAATCAAGAGTTGCTGGACTTGAAACGAATAGTCAATTGTATAGTCAATTGTAGGCATCTTTAAAAAAGAAACATTTTAAACTATTTTTAAATTTCTGTAGATTGTTTTCAGATCGTATATATATATATAGGTAGGGAATTCCAAATCGTGGGGGCAGTTACTGAAAAGAATGTATTACGTCGAGTACCTATTATTCTTAAGGATGGGATATTAAGAGTATGTTGTGAGGTGGATCTTAGAGCTCTCGGAGGGTCGTATGGAATAAGAAGTCTGTCAATAAATGCTGGGACATGTGTTTGTATTGTTTTGAAGGTTAGAAGTGCTATTTTAAATGTTATTCTATATATGACGGGTAACCAGTGGGCTTTTTGTAGAAGAGGAGTGACATGATCATATTTATTTGAACCTGATATAAGTTTGATAGCTGTATTTTGAATCAATTGTAAACGTTTTATATCCTTTAGGTTTATCCCTTTCAGTAGAGAATTACAGTAGTCCAATTTGGATATCACAAGGGAGTGAATTAGTGTAGTAAGGGATCTGGTCACTCATCATCTCTCACTTCCACACATGAATGCTATCAGGCCATTCACTGATTTCCTCCTGCACATATGGGTGACTGTCACTAACCATCTCTCTCCTGGCTGCATGGCTGCCAGACACATACTGTCCTTCCCATTCCCTTCCCCCCATACACACATAGGTACTTGCCACTTAATGTCCTTCACTCCCCCAAAGGGTACCTGTCACCCAGTGTCCCTCAACCCCGCCACATGCAAAAGGTACCTGTCGCCCAGTGTCCCTCAACCCCGCCACATGCAAAAGGTACCTGTCACCCAGTGTCCTTCACCCCCACACACAGGGTGCCTGTCAATCACCATCATCTTACTGCATTGCTAAATGAATTATCTTGGTTAGACATTCAAATCTTTTTTTTTTTTTTCATATTTATTTCAAATTAACGATGTATTGAAGAATTTCATAAGTATAATAATAATCCCCATGCAGATATTAAGCAAAGGAATAATAAAATATGTGACCTGATTTTCAAAGCAAGTTGTGTGTCTGACAGCAGGTGGCAAAAACATAACTCACTTACCTGTGTATTTTCAAAAATTATACAGATAATACCAGGCTGGTTAATTCGATTAATAGACAGAATTATTCATATAATAAGGAGCTGATTTAGGGGAGGTGTAAAAGTGGAGCCAGCTCTTATCCATTTGTTCTGCGCTAAACATTTAAGCTAGAAAGCCTAAAGTAAATGGATAGTTGCCAGTGAAATCACCACTCATACATATATTCAGTGGCATTACTTAAATGGACAGTGCAGTTAGAGGCTGACTGAAACTGCTTTTTTCAGTTTCGGCCGAAACCATTACCAAAACTGTCTGACAGCTTTCGATCATAGGAGTCAACTTTTCAAAATGATTAGGGGTGCTAAACCCAATGGAATTTACTCCTTTCTAGTCACAGTCAAGGAGTTTGCTCAATACTGGAGGTGCTCAAGCATAACGTAAAACAAATTGTTTCTATACCGCATCCTCCTTGCAGTTCTGTGCGGTTCACAGTGCTAAGATACTGAACATTTACAGCGAAATACAATTCATCCTATTTAAATGCTTTCTCGAATAAATAGGCCTTAAAAAATTTCCTGAGCTGGCTCCTAGGACTGAAATTACATCGGAAACCCATCACCTGGTTTTGGCCAAAGCTGAAACTGAAAACTGTCCGAACTTCTAGTATGCATCCCTCTGCTAAACCTCTTCGTGTCCAAGCCAGAATATAATTTAATTAATGAACAACCCATGGACCACAGCGAATAAAAACTGAAACGAAGAGCCACGGTGCTTTTACAGTGACTGACTTTGCGCCACAGTCAGAGTGACAGCTGACGTCGTAACGCCACAGAAAGGCTAATTCCTAAGGAGCTTATCATCCCAAATTTATGGGGTCTTTTACTAAGATGCGCTAGCCAATTTAGCGCACGCTAAATGCTAAAGCGTCCATTATATTCTATGGACGCGTTAGCATGTAGCGTGCGCTAAATCGGATAGCATGCCTTAGTAAAAGAGGGGGCTAGAGGCTTGCATTCCTGTAACAAAAGCATTTATTTGTAGCGTTCTGTTTACCATATCAACTATTGTGCAAGGTTATAACTGCATTACTTGCAATTGCAGTACGGAAAAAAAAAAAGAATACAAAATGTAGCATACCCCTCCCCCTCCCTCCCCAGGACTACCTCATAATCCATGGTGGTCTAGTGGTGTAATCGGGGCAGGCGCAATGCCCCAGTCACGACAGAGCCAGAATGGGCAGGAGTAACTGAGGAGTGGTAAGGCTGGCACCCTGGGGGGGGAGGGAGGAGCAACTGTATGTTTGGGAGGAGAGGGGAGGAAGGGAGACAAATAGGACGAAGCACAAATTTTCAGCTGAAACCAAAAACAACATTTTGATCAAAACCAAAACTGGGCAGAAAAAAAATTTTTAGTTGGTTTTGGTGCTGTAACCAAACCCAAAATTTGGTCAGCCTCTAAGTGCAGTTAAATATTTATTTATTTGGATTTAGCTCACCAGTTTTTCAGTAGTTGCTTAAGGTGAGTTACATTCAGGTGCATTAGGCATTTTCCTGTCCCTGGAGGGCTCACAACCCGACTTTGTACTTGAGGCACTAGAGGGTTAAGCTACTTGCTCAAGATCACAGTCGGCAGCAGAGGGATTTGAGCTGGGCTTTCATGGTTGTCTGCCCAATACTCTTAACTAAGATACTAGATTGCTTAGCTTTATATGGTGCTTGCTCGGGCTGAATATCAGTCTCCTGGACCATATGAAACAAATGCACACATTTTCCAAACTTTTTAAAAAACTTTCTTTATTGATTTTTAATCCAAAACCAAAACAGACAACAAGATTACAATAGATTATGCAATCTCCCTCCTCTCCCCCCTCCACCCACCTTCCTCGCGCAGAATCATCATACATCCTAAAAGGCTAGGTAGCATAGAATCACTCTTCCCAGACTGTTTTCATATCTGCGCGGATCTTGAGCAACATCGCTCAGACCTCTTCCATCAGGTCCAGCGGGGGTGGTAGAGCGAGGTTGGTGTTCGGCCTACATCCGGCCCTGAAAGTATGTCCTGCTGTGTCTTTCGGGCCACCATTTTGGAGCACTCCTCTCTGCTTGAAGATTAAGCAAACTCTTGTAGCGTTTTGCGCTGCGAGGTAAACATCTGTTACTACCGGTCACAGAGACAACTCTTCTGCTGTCTAATCCCTGTCTTTTGAGCCCAGTTTCGCCCCAATTGACCTGTGATGGGAAACAATTTAATAGAGAGGCATGCAGAGCAGCACTCTCAGCCGTCCATTCAGATTGGTGATATCACCTTTCCACACACACACCCACACCATTTTCCAAACTTAAGGCTATAAATGAGAAGAAAACCAAGATGGGCAAGGAAACATTATTTACTGAGCCAAGCCAGAACACAAGAAATAACTACAATACTACTACTAAGCATTTCTATAGCATTGTGTACATTATATTCAGGTACTTTCTCTGTCCCTAGTGGGCTCACAGGCTAAGATGTTGTTTGTACCTGGGGCAATGGAGAATTAAGTGACTTGGCTAGGGTCACAAGGGGCTGTAGTGGGAATTAAACTCAGTTTCCCAGGATCTCAGCTCACTCACTAACCATTAAGCTATTCTTCCACTCCACTAGCATCTTCTAGTGATAACGCAGATCTAGGAGTTCTCACCCCAATCCTCAGGACACACCCAGCCAATCAGCTTTTCAGGATACCCACAATGACTGTATGCAAATCTTATCTCCTACATATTCATTGTGAGCATCCTGAAAACCTGATTGACTGGATGTGTGCTGAGAACTGGCTTGAGAACCACTGTTCTAGGCTGATGGTTATCCAGAAATACAAACAGTTGTTCATCAAATATAACTGGGAGTGTAATTGCAATCTACACTATTCTATAAGATAGGTTAGCACTTAACAGCTATAGTGTGTAACTGCAAGGGGCGTACACAGAGGCAGAATGAGGGAAGGGTAGGAGCATGTCTCAAGCTTTCATGGGCAATTTATAGAAGACTAGACATTATGCGTGTTGCATGGCGCTCTTAGCCATAAACCTGGTGTAGGTGGCCATGCCTAAATTTAGATGCACCAGTGCAAGTTTATGCTAGTATTCTGTAATTGAATCGGGGTGCCCAGATGTTGTTTTAGAGTAGGCATTCCCTGTGCTGCATTGGGGCACCTATGGAGTTGCAATGTTATAGAATTGCACTATAGTATTTCTGTTGTAGATCACTCTATAATTAGCGTGCATAGGAACTAAGAAAATAGCTCCAATTGATGATACTTGAGATCAATGATGTACCCGTCTTGGCAATCACCGGGGCAGAGTAGCACCCTCTCTCCTCCAGGCATTGAGGATCAGGGCATGGAGCGGTCTGCATGCTTTTGGCCATTGGCTGTGCCAGTCTCCTGCCCTGGAACAAGTAGTTGGTGTCAGAGGGGTTGGGAGTTGAGGGCCATGCATGTGCGGTTCATGGCTACTCCACCCCCACCCCTCCCCCACTGTATGCACTTGGGGTGGACCGCTCACACCACCCTGCCCTTGGC
This sequence comes from Geotrypetes seraphini, assembly GCF_902459505.1. Classification (NCBI taxonomy): domain Eukaryota; kingdom Metazoa; phylum Chordata; class Amphibia; order Gymnophiona; family Dermophiidae; genus Geotrypetes; species Geotrypetes seraphini. The sequence goes on from NC_047098.1 coordinate 26,036,858, forward strand.
ATGCTAGAGTTTGAGATCTAAGTGAAATAAATGTTTGCTTGTGGGCATGTGTTTCTCTATAGTACTATTAGAAAATAATCTTGCTTACCTGATCAAGGAATCTTTTATTTAATTTAAGGGGGGGAAAAACCGCTGTCAGATCTTAGAAAGTGTGAAATGCTTTGGGTTAGAAAAAAAATCCATCAGGGACAGGAGTTGGGCGTAAAGTAGTTCAGAGTTTGGGTATTTTTATAGCCTCATATTATCGATGAGTCTCAGCTTTGTTACAGCAGTGTTTCATGGAACTATGATGGATCAGGCAGCTGCATCCATTCTTGGATAGGGTTGATTTTGCTACAATAATCTATTCTGCTAATATAACATGAATAGATCATTTTAGCTTCCTGCATCATTGTCTTGCTTGTAAGAGTTTTAAAAGGATGCAGCTCCTTCAGAACCCAATGGGTGGGCTAGTAGAAGGAAAGCGAGCATATCATCATGTTCCTCCAGCTATGAAGATGCTGCTTTGGCTCTTTGAGCTTAAAGTCCTATTACTTGATTTTAAGGCTCTGTTGTGTCATTATGAAATAGAACTTTCTCATCTGTTTACCCAGAGTCAGTTAACTGTTTTTTGCTGGTATTGGTGCAAAGCTTTTGGAGTTTTTTCATTTGTGCTTTGGAAATTGCCCCTTGAAATGTGATTAGAGGTGAATTTTCTCTCCTTCAAGAAACCCATGGACTGATGCTCAGAACCTAACCCCAGTGCAAGAGCTGATTAGTGCTGGACTAGTGCTGGTGTTAATCTGTGCAGAATGTTCCGAGGGCTCTAGCATGGGAAACAAGGTGCGTGCCAAAGATTAATGCTCAGAAAACAGTGCACAAAACAAAACTGCCCTTACTTCTGAGCTCAGAGCTGGCATCAGTGTTTGAAGAGATGATTCCCCACAATTTTTTTCCTTTAAAATCTACCAGTTTTTATTTAATGAGGAAGTCTGTGGAAGCCCCTAAGCGCTGGTAGTGAGAGACAAATGTGTGCGAGTCAGAGCAAACCCGAAAGTGAAAGCATACATTGGCACATGGTTTCTGCACTTAAATATATGTTTTTCGGGTGAAAAAAAGTTTGAAAAGCGCCGGTGTGTGCTTTACTTCTGGATTTGCCTGGCGCATGCCAGCATTCAGTCAATCTCCTCCCTTTGCTTTCAGTCAAACAGTGCATATATCATTTGCATCTTTTTACAGTTTGAGTATGGGAGAGTTGACGTTTTGCGTTGCTCCCACAGCATTGGTTGGGTGCTGTTTCATATAGCAAGTTTCCAAGTTTATTAAATGATTTGATTAATCGCCTACTCTACATTCAAGGCGATGTACAAGATAAAACAAATAATTACAAACAAAGGTAAAATATTATATAAACATAGGTAAAATATTATATAAGTGGACAATATTACAAAAAACAAACACAATTAAAAAAGTTAAGTTGGTACTAATTATATCGAAACAATGGGAAAATTCATTAATGGTTACATTCTATATTAAATTCAAGATACAAAGGTAAAAACATAAGGGGGGAGAAAAACAATAAAAAAAAATAGATAAAAATAATAAAAGATCACTATTCACTAAAAGCATCATTAAAAAGGAAACTTTTGAGCTTAATCTTAAATTTTTCGAGGTTCTTTTCTTCTCTTATATATATTGGGGGATCATTCCAGCACCAAAGTTCTGAGCATCAGTCTTTTAGTAAGATATGGCCATTTAGCTGTGCTCTTCAGAAAGCAGCATCTTGACTCGAGGGAATGGTTTTGGCAGTTTGGGATTACGTATATTCTTTTAATGTATGCGTGTTGTATTTTCTTGTAATTGACTTGCATTAGGGAAGCTAGGATGATGTATACTTGTATATTTTGTTTTGTGATTGGTCGTTCTACTCTGCTTGGAGTTGGTGAAAAGGCAGGTAGAGGTGTGGGTAAGGCTTGAATTAGAAGCTCGAGTTAGAAATAAGGTGAGGGTGGGCTAAGGGAAAGGTTAGTTTTTGAGATTAGAGGCCATATTTGGGTTGGGGATTGGTTAGAGTTAAAGTTGGGATTGAGATCATGTTTGGAATAATTTTAGGGTTTAGGTCTAAATTTTGGTTAGAGGAGATTGGGATTCAAGATAAAGGTTGCGTCAGGAGTAAAGCTGGGGTGATGGGATTAGAGGTGAGGTTTCAGATGGGGGGGGGCTTGTTCGGTTGCATTTGTATTCTCTGAATTCCATATCCAAAACCCACTCATCACACTGTCCTGATTTGTCTTTTTATTTCTGCATTTCCCATAAAATAAAGCAAATTATTCCCATCTACAGAAATGATTCAGACTAATTAGCCCATTTATCCAATAATTAGTATTTTTTCTTCTATGCCTTTTGTTAGGGTTTTTTTTTTTCAGTTTTAATGCAATTGCAGATTAAAATGGGACACTTTGAAGTTGATAGTATCTGTTTCCCAGCAAACTCTAGCAACTTCATGAGTGGTAATAAAACCAGAGCTCAATTAAAGAAATTGAATTGGATAGATTTGGAAGGCCCATCAAGGTTTCTATTCTATTGCCTAAGGATAAATTGCAGGATGAAGTTCATAGATTGTGGGGTCCAATAGCAGGGTGTCGAACAACCCTGTGAAGGACCTCAGCAATGCTAAAGTTATTCAGCAAATAAGAGAGGCCTGACTAGCTTTACAAATGCTTTGAACTATTGGAATTGGAATTGGAGAAACCAAAGAAAGGCACTTGCCCTGCCCATTCCCCTTCCCCTGAAAGTCATCATTCATCACTCACCCCCTCACTCGAGAGCCAGTTCAACTTTGAAACTGAAAAGAGAGTAGATGACAGCAAGCCTAGATTTTGGCGTAGCAACTGTCTCTGACACTGAATTTTCACAGGTGCCGGTAATACCACAACTTCACACATGTCCAGGGCTGCTGGAGTTCATAGCTGCAGCACATGACGGAAAGACCACATGGTCATAAGAACATAAGAATTGCCGCTGCTGGGTCAGGCCAGTGGTCCATCATGCCCAGCAGTCCGCGCACGCAGCGGCCCTCTGGTCAAAGACCAGCGCCCTAACTGAGACTAGCCCTACCAGCGAACGTTCTTGTTTAGCAGGAACTTGTCTAACTTGTCTTGAATCCCTGGAGGGTGTTTTCCCCTATTCCGGAAGAGCGTTCCAGTTTTCTACCACTCTCTAGGTGAAGAAGAACTTCCTTACGTTTGTACGGAATCTATCCCCTTTCAACTTTAGAGAGTGCCCTCTCGTTCTCCCTACCTTGGAGAGGGTGAACAACCTGTCCTTATCTACTAAGTCTATCCCCTTCAGTACCTTGAATGTTTCGATCATGTCCCCTCTCAATCTCCTCTGTTTGAGGGAGAAGAGGCCCAGTTTCTTTAATCTTTCGCTGTACGGCAGCTCCAACCCCTTAACCATCTTAGTTGCTCTTCTCTGGACCCTTTTTAGTAGTACTGTGTCCTTCTTCATGTGATTTAGCACCTTGGGTCCTGCATCTTGCTTGGTTTTCCTCGGTAACAGGAAGTAGGGGTGGGTGCAATTTAAGCGCTTGCTGAATCACAGGTTCCACCCGTCTTCCATGAAGTGCTGCTGTCTGTGGGTGTCTGATATAGATCTCTAAGGCAAGGAAGAGGCAGTTCAGGGCTAGGGGGGAGTCTGGCAACCTCTACAGTCTGTTTTCAGGTGTTTGGAGAGAGTGGGTACACATTTTTTTAAACCTTGCTCTTGGGGACAGACAGCACATTCCTCAGGATGTGAATCGGAGAAGTGTATACTAAACCATTGTGAAGGTTGTCAGCATAGCTATTGCTAGCATTATTTAAAAGTACATATTAAGCCACATTAAAACATGCTTCAAGCATTGCCTTCTCATATTGCAGGTGTATGTATTTATACTTGCATTAAAAAGTGGATGGAGTTAGGTAAAGGGAGGGAATATATGTGGTGATTCATTTTCGCTGTATATTCTTTGCCCTTGTGTACTTCGCACCCACATTGTACACGCTAGCCACAATTTTTTAACTTTTCCATTAGAAAATTAGCTTGTAAGTCTGCATCTACTGATTTGCAGTTTTTCTTGGGTAAGTTGGTTGATGCCCCTGTCTGTATTTCATACATGCAGTTCATATTGGGGTCTAGCAATAGGGCTACTACTAGCTAGGAGCAGGAATAGCACTCTTCATGGAGTAGCCTAGCCAGGGCACCCGGTTAAACACCAGGGGAGCCAAATTCAAGTCCCAATGCTACTCCTTGTGAGCAAGTCACTTAACATTAATTACATTGCCTCATATTCAAACTTTGGTTGTAAGCCCTCCAGGGACAGGGAAATACCTAGTGGGCATCCGTTGAAAATCAGGGGCGGGAAACTACGAGGTGACACCAGGAAATTCTTTTTCACTGAAAGAGTGGTTGATCGCTGGAATAGTCTTCCACTACAGGTGATTGAGGCCAGCAGCGTGCCTGATTTTAAGGCCAAATGGGATCGGCACATGGGATCTATTCACAGAGCAAAGGTAGGGGAGGGACATTAAGGTGGGCAGACTAGATGGGCCGTGGGCCCTTATCTGCCGTCTATTTCTATGTTTCTATGTAGTGTATCTGAATGTAACTCACCTTGAGCTGCTACTGAAAAAGGTGTGAGCTAAATCCAAATAAAATAAACCAGTTATGGGTCACATTTTTGTTTGGCTGTCATGGTTCTAGCCATATGATTCCAACTGAAGAAACCCTTTGTACAGTGCAATGAAAATTACGGTACCCGGAGATTGCTAAGATCACATACTGATGTTTTCTTCTCTTACCTGTAGGATTGACAGATGAAGAAATTGAGCTGGCCTTACAGCAGTCAGGCACTGCCACAGATGAGTCTCAGTCTTCAGGGCCATCTGCCCAGATGGTACCAATTCAGCCAGCACATCTCATATCACAGTCATACCGTGAGTAACCCCTTGATCCATTTACTCAAAGGATTTCTCCAACAGAAAATAATCCTCCTTGGGTGTAGAGCTCACCAGGAGCTCTGCTTAGCCATTCTCCACATCAGTACAGAAAATAAAATTGCTCACATATCAGGTGAGATATACTCATTGGGCTAAAATATGCTTGAGTACCTGAATAAATTCATGTAAACCGTTCTGAGCTCCCTGGGAGAACGGTATAGAAAACTGAATAAATAAAGTGCATGGCTTAGTTTTAACAGAGGGGAAAGCATATCCTGACTAGGTATTGGGTCTGTACCTCTAGATTTCACACCCTAGCTGGGTGCTGGGACCAGGGTCTCTGGATTTTGGTGCTGGCACCGGGACCATTTGGTGGTTTTTTTTTTAATATGAGAGACTGTTCCAAGGGTTGATTAATTTATATGTAGTCCTACAGAGAAAACTCGTCCAAAGTGGTATACTGCATAATAAAACACAACACATTTAGAGTCCTTTGATTTTTAGAATTGAGGCCTCGATGCACAAAACCTAATCAGGGCCTTAGGCCCATCCCAGTGCATCCCAGGATATACTGGGAAAGGGAAGGCCCATCATTTTGAAGAGGCAGACGTACCGGCAGGAGGATGTGGGCATCACTTCAGCTAGTCTTCAATTTTAAGGTACCGGGGCAGGGGGGGTCAGAGAGAGAGGGAATGAGGCCCCCAGACCACAAGGTCTTCAATTTTAAGGTAGGGAGGGTCATGGGGCTCCTTTCAGGGGGGGGGGGGGGCTGACCTCCTGCCAGCATGAGGGAGTGGGCATACCTCCTGCCGCTTTTTTATTTTAAGTACGGGAGTTGGGGGAGTGGGGTCCATGCATGGGGGTCCTGTGACTCTCTTTTTTTTTTTAATAGGCACAGATGTTATTTGAAGTGTAACACACGCGCAACGGCTGTGTCCTTACAAAAAGAAAAACAGCCCCTAGTCTCTGCCTGCCTGTTCAGTTGATCGGGGCAAGGGAATCCCCGATCAGCCGAGCCGGCAGGCAGGGAGACCAGGAGCTGCTTTTTTTTTTTGTCAGGGCATGCAAGAGGAGGAGGTGCTGTGCTAACAATTATTCTTCTAAGGAAGCGTCAGACATAGCTCCGCCCCCTTTTTACCGGCAATTCTCTGCGCGAATAGCATGAATGTAATTTGCATGCTATAGTGCTGAGCATTGCTAGTAAAAGAAAAATCGCTCCCACCACGTATTTTTTACCGTGGTGCTGGATCTTTGGGCATCTGGGAGTGAGTGTTTAAGGTATACATCTTAGAGCTAAAAGGGCTAACACTGCTAAGTTTTGGGGATGTGTGCAGGGAATGCTTTCTTGTTGCTTCCCACTTTTCCACTGCAAACCCTCCAGTACCTGCTCTAGTTTTGCATAGAGGTATCGAAAAAAGGAAAATGCAAAATACAAATACTCTTGATTTTGATTAATATACAGACAGAAGACTTTGCCTGACTGATAATAAAACTGAGAAATGACATTTGGATTACATGTAGCAGTAATTTATTACATTAAAAAAATTGTTTATTTGACATGTGATTAGTTTCTGGAAGCATCAGTCAATCTGACTAGTTTAAACATGCCGGGAAATGAAATGCACCGAGAGGCCCTGTGCTCCGTGTCTCTGCTGTCACTGTCTGTCTGTCCACCAGTCACAAGCATACACGTTTTGCAGGCAGGGGCAGACAGTTGACTTGATAGATTTTAATGATTAATTGCAATATCTACAGATAGTTTATGATAGTATTCCTTTAATTATGAACAGGAGGCAGCACATTGCTTGCACAGGCATCACTGGTGCATAGTGTGATAAGGCAGGTGAATATGGGTTCGGGATACAAGGTTTCCAGGCATGCAGGCTAGTAATGAGACCTTGGATCTCACTAGTATCACAGTTTCCAGCATGATTGAGGAAGGTGTGTGGAGGTGGTGTACTCATAGACAAGAACAGTGACATACCGTATTTTCACGCATATAACGTGCGCGTTATACACAATTTTTACAAACCGTGCATAACCTTGCGCGTTATAGGCGTGAGCGCATTTTACAACGTTTTTTTTACATAGTTCCCTCCCCCCCCCCGACGTCCGATTCACCCCGCAGGACCGCTCGCACCCCCACAGCCTCCCCCCCCCCACCATGGAGAAGCTCCTACCATTCTCCTGCTGCTTCCTCTGCCGGCGGTCCCGGGCCTTCTGTGAGACTTGCTCTGAAATGCTTCCTCTTCCAGCGGTCCCGGCCCTTCTGTGAGCCCGCCGGAAGAGGAAGCAGCGCAGACGCAGGGCTCACAGAAGGGCCGGGACCGCCGGCAGAGGAAGCAGCAGGAGAACAGTAGGAGCTTCTCCATGATGGGGGTGGGTGGGGAGGCTGTGGAGGTGCGAGAGGTCCTGCGGGGGGGGGGGGAATCGGACGTCGGGGGGGGGGGGTTGCGAGCGGTCCTGCGGGGTGAATCGGACGTCGGGGTGTGTGTGCGAGAGGTCCTGCGGGGTGAATCAGACGTCGGGGGAGGGGGCATCAGGCTTTCAGGGTGGGGACAGGACTTCAAGGGGGAGAGGAGAGTCGGGGCGGGCCAGAGGAGAGTCGGGGCGGGCGAAAGGAGAGTCAGGGTGGCCAGAGGAGAGTCGGGGCGGGCGAAAGGAGAGTCGGGTGGCGACGGGAGAGTTGGGGCGGCATGCGCGGTATACGGGTGTGCGTGGTATATAAAAATTTCTTTATATAAATTACAGTTTCCCGCGTGCTATACCCGTGTGCGCGTTTTACACGGGTGCGCGGTATATGAGTGAAAATACGGTAATTCAAGAAGGGAAAGCCGGCAAGAAGCACAGAGGATCCATTGTTACAAAGAAACAAGGGGAAAAATAGAGGTCCACAATAAAACATATAAAAATGGGAAGAATAGATGGTCTTGCAATCTTTATCTGCCGTCATTGTTTTTCTATTTCTATGAAACAGATCAGAATGCACTTCCCCAACTTCCTGTATGTCACCTTGTCACTCATGGCTAAAGCAGTGACAATTCTGCAGTTCCCTCCAGTTACCCGCATTCGTAATCAGTTTCTTTACATCTGTTCTGTTACACATTTGTCTCAGTACATGTCATATCCCAAGCCTGTCTCGGGATTCCAAGTATGCTGTGTGTTTGGGGACTGCAGCCTGGTGTGAAGTAGAGAAAATACTAGGAAATGCAGAAAGCTTGTGGAGTTAAGGGCTGAATAAATCTTTTGTTATGGTTAGGTGTGCCTTGTGCTGCTCTGTAAGAGCAGAGGGTCTGAGAATGTGGCCGTTTCCTTTCCACCTTGCATCTTGGGTTTTCATTTTTTTGCTCACAATGCTGCTTAGAAAGAGAAAATGGCATTTCAGCTGCCTGAACTTCTGCAAGAGTTCATTTGAGTGCCTTTCATTAATGATGAACATTAGGGGCAATAAAATGTTCTTTGCATTGCAGGAGTAGAGTCAGTTAATAAAAGAGGTGAAAGGTGAAGCTTCAGAACAGCTGGAGGGGTCTTTAGTTCTGATGCAGAGCTGGGGTCCTAGGAAAAACATGGGGGAGGGGAAACAGGAAGGAGCAAAATCACTGCATGAAACTCATGCTGGTATCACACTGGGCGTCTCATGGATTTAGCCTCTGTCCCATACATGAGTGTCATGAACCAGTAACTGGTGACATGAGAGATATCTGTCCTTCTGCCTCATGTAATCCAAGAGTGGAACCACAATGATAACAATATCAAAAATCTTTTTATGAATATAATTATAAATACCTCTATATTTGAATATAAATCATTAAATGAACTACAATAAATATTTTAAAAAGATAATAAAGCACACAAAGTATTAATCCACAAACAATCATAAAATTCAGAATGGCAATGTTTCCATTCTCGCCTATATCAGGGGAAAATGTAAAACCCATGAAAAACATATCCCCCTTTTACTAAGCTGTGGTAGAGGTTTCTACCGTGACCTGGAGTGCTAAATGCTCTGATGCTCATAGAATTCCGGGCCACAGTAGAAACCTCTTACCACTGCTTAGTAAAACAGGGCCATATATAATAGACAATCAATACCTACATATACCTAATTTGTATACAGAACTTTCACAGTCTCTTTTGAGAATAATTCATACATCACCTTTTATTAAAAAAAAAAAAAAAGAATCAACTCAGTGCTACTCTTTTGCCCCAGTAGAGCTTTCCAAAGAAGTAAGAACATAAGAATAGCCTTACTGGGTCAGACCAATGGTCCATCAAGCCCAGTAGCCAATCCAGGCCACTAGTACATGGCTAAAACCCAAGGAGCAGCAATATTCCATGCTACCGATCCAGGGCAAGCAGTGGCTTCCCCCATGTCTTTTTCAATAACAGACTATGGACTTTTCCTCCAGGAGCTGTAGGAGAAATTAGAAGACTTAGAAAATAGGTCCCGGTAGTGCAATCTCAGGATCAAGCGAGTACCTGAGTCTGGGATATATAAGGTCTGTGAGTAATTTTCCAGGAAATATGCAGATGAGAAATAGACTAGAGAGAAAGGTGAGAGACCAATACTAAAAAGTGACTGTGCTCACAAAAGTCTGGGACTGAGAAGAGAAATCCAGCCCAGGGACATAATAGCATGTCTACATGACTATCCCCCTCTTTTACAAACACATAGCGCAGGTTTTAGCGCCAGCAGCAGTGGTAATTGCTCCAACACTCATAGAAATTCTATGAGAGTGGCAGGGGACTTGGATGGGAGTAAGAAGACTTAAAATGTCAGTATGAGTGGGGTTTGGATAGTGAAGAGGAAATGAAGAGTGAATGGGAAATGAGATGGTTGAAGGGATGTAAGGATGAAGAAGAGGGAGCTGAAAGATAAGAGGGAGAATGTATAAAGGGGGCCTGAGAAAAGAAGGCGGCTTGAGGGGAGGTGACCACTATCTCTAAAAGAGGGTTGGGAGAGAGTGAGGACTGTCGGAGGGAGTGAATGGAAAGGGGGGAAATATTGAGAGGTACAGAGTGATTCTCTAAGAGGGGGAGATATGGGCAATGGGGAGAAGGTGGGGAATGATGCAGTGAGGGTAGGGCAAATATAAAAAAGAGCCTTGCGGATTAAACAAGATACAAGCTTTCACAAAAAATAGAACTTAATCACATGAGTTAACATACTGGGACAGATCGAAGGTTCCATCGAGCCTAGTATCCTGTTTCCAGTCCAGGTAGGTTTCCAATAACGGCTTATGGACTTTTCTTTTAGGAAATTATCCAAACCTGCTAATTTAACTGCTTTCACCATATTGTCTGACAATGAGGTGCAGAGTTTAATTACACCTTGAGTGAAGAAACAGTTTTCTTTGATTTGTTTTAAAACTACTGTTACTTACCTTCATTGCATTGCCCCCTAATCCTGGTATTTTTGGGACAAAGTAAACAAGCAGTTCTTATCTACTCGTTCCACTCCACTCAGTATTTTATAGACCTCTATCATATCGCCGCTGAGCTATCTCTTCTCCAGGCTGAAGAGCCCTAACCACTTTAGCCTTTCCTCATAGGGAAGGTGTCCCATCATTTTTCTTGCCCTTCTCTGTACTTTTCCTAATTCCATTATATCTTTTTTTGAGATGCGGCGTTTCATGGGGTATTTCACAAAATTAGGAACATGAGGGTTCTAAATACTCTCTTAAAAAAGACAGCTTCTGTTAATTGAGCTGAGAAGACTTAGGGTAAGATTCTCAAAACTTTAATGCGGTTAATTTGTCAGCTCCTTTTATCCACATGTGACTGAAAGACAGTGTGGTTGAATGTTCAGGAGCTCTGATAGGGTGGGGGAAAAGAAGGCAAGGATGGCTATAACAATTAGGAAGGACTTTCCTCTGCAAGAAGAAGGGGTGGATTGGCATAAGGAAGGAAAACTATTACAGTATTCCCCTGGTCGTTTGCGGTCCCGGTCATTTGCGGTATTTTCTGACCACGAACCACCGACAAGGAGAGGCAGGAGAGGGTAGCTGGAGCGCTGATGAGTGCAGGAAATCCTCTTCCTGCACTAAAGTCGGGCCTTACCAATCAGGAGCTGGAAGAGGCGGTCGGAGCATACAGCAGGAAGAGGCGGTCGGAGCATACAGCGAGTGATTTCCTGCACTCACTGGCGCTCCGGCTGCTAACTCCTGCCTCTCCCGCTGCCCTCTCCAGTCTCCCCCATGAAAAACTGTATTTGCGGTTTTTCAAGATTTGCAGGGGTTTCTGGAATGGAACCCCTGCGAATATCGGGGGAGTACTGTATTGGTACAGGGGGACAGGATTGTTAAGGAGGAATAAATGATTTGCGTAAACATCTGTGCTTCTAATGATTCTCAAAAAAACATTCTGGAAAGGGGTGAAAAAAATTCTGTCCTATTACATTTGTAATCATAAAATGAAGTACTATTTATTAGTAATATTTGGAAGTGGAAGGGGGAAGGGGGGATGGGAAGAGAGGAGGGAGTGTTGGCAGGTACTTTATCGTGTCTGTATTGCAATGATAATTGATTGTTGATTTTTTTTGAATTTATGTATCTACAATGTATTAACTGAGGTGAGATGATATTCTTTGTAAGATTTTTGTTATGTATATTATATTTTAAAAAGTCAATAAAACAATAAAACATTATTTGAACATTAGAAGGAGATTTTATTGTGACCCTGAACCTAGAGAAGGACACACATGGAATAAGGCAGGATCGTATTGATACAACTAGAAGGGAACTATACTTCTCCCTCCGTATTCGTGGTTTCAGCATTCGCGGGTTTGATAATTTGTGGTTTTTAGCTTGCTGACTCCCCCTCCCCCAATTACATCAGCTTGCATAGAGAAATCGCCGATTCCAAGCGTTTACAGAGAAAATTGCCGATTCCCAGCACTTTCTTCACTATGTTTTGCCTCTCCTTCAGGAACAGGGCCAGGTCTCCCACCATGTTATTCGCGGTTTCACCATATTCACGATGGTTTTTAATAGAAAACAGCGAAAAACATATGAAAAAGTTATGTGCAGTTTTTCTGTATTCGTGGGTCTGTTAATCTCCTATCACAGAAAATACGGAAGGAGAAGTATATTGAAAACAATGGGGAAATGCAACCTAGTGGATGTTTGGAGTGCAATGCAGAAGCAGAGAGTATTCCTGTTGTTCACAGATTTGTCTGTTATTAGTGAATAGGATGTGGATGCTAGAGGTAAAATACATCCAAAATGAGAACATCACCTGGTCAAACTGTGCAGAGAGAGTTTGTGTAAGACTTAAATGGAAAGGGATAAAGTACTGGAGACTGAATGAAAGCCTTTTAAAACATGATGCAGGTATTGAGAGATGTTGAACAAAAGTATATGAGTATATATGTTCCTGTGACACAGGGGAGATGGAGGTAGATTACCTGTGAAAAAGTCTGAAAGTAGTGGTAAGGGGGGAGCAATTTAAATAGGGATCCAATTAGACAAAAAAGGAGAAAGAAAACAGAGGGTACCTGTTGCAGAAAACGAAGGAGCTGGACCATTAGTGCATGGGGTAAGAGGTTCCCTGGAGTGGGCAGATTACTGTTGAAGGATGTAGGCTTGGAGAAATTAAGAGTTCAAACTAAGAAGAGTTCAACAAAAATTATTTGAATTTGGAACAAGCCCAGTAAATTGCTGGCACATAAGCTTAAGCAGAGGAGAAAATGGGAATAATATTAAATTTTAAAGGAGATAATGGGAAATTAATATACAAGGAAGATAGAATAAAAGAACAATTTAAACAGTTTTATCAGCAATTTTATAAGAAGGCTCACATTAGTCAAGAGAACTGATACATATAAGGGGTATGTGGGGCTATCGACTATTCCAAGGGACATTTGGGAAGTAATGGAGAGGTGATCCCCCCCCCTGAAATGTGATAGAGATTATTAAGGAGCTTCTAAGAAGAAAGGCGCCTGGACTAGATGGATTTGTCACTAGGTTTTATAAAGTATTTTGTAGCTCTAAGAACAAAGGATTCTGGATGATAGGTTATCTCCCTCTTCTCACAAACTGTTTGCAGAAGGATATCAGTCACATCTTTCAGCTCCACCTCCTTCTCCAGTGGACTCTACTGCCACCTTCAATTTTTCCTTCTGCAAGCGAACTGAGAGAGTGTTTTTTTGATCTGCTTTGACTAATTTTGTAATTATTGGGGGGTTTACTCTGAATTCTGAGGCTTCGATGCCAAGATGACCCCAGTTATACTTTGGCAGCTCTTCCTTGGAAAGGACACAGACTCTCACAGCAGTAGTCTGCAGCTAGCAGGGCAACCATTTAGGTCCCTATGTAGCCAGCCTGCAATAACATTTTGGAGCTTGGGGTCTCTTCCTCTAGAAGCTAGCTCACATTCTTGATTTATCAGGAGCTTGAGCACAGGTTGTATGACCCTATGGCAGTCTGCGGGCTTTAACGGGTGCCAGTTGCATTTTATCTCCTCCGTCGCAGTGTGCGATCTTTTGGAGGTTGAAGTCTTGGTCTAGGTTTGGCTTGACTGATAGCCCAAAGATACCAGCATTTGGATGTGCAGAATCTAATCCAGAGGCAAAAGTCTTCTCCATGATTTCCAGCTACAGGTTAAACTGAAGCAGGCAGGCACCAGCACAGTTCTGTGAATACTGACTATTGCAGTCTTATAGGGAAAATCAGGGGGGAGGGGATCTGAAATTTCAATTTTTAAGGGTTTCTGGGGCCAGAGACAGGGTCCACCACATCCAAAAAACACTTTCTGTAATTTTTTCTTAAGTTTAGTAAAGCTTTGCCAAGCTGTTACCCAATTTTATTTAAAAAGCCTCTATCTGCCTCAAACCCCCTTGGTTAGGATGCACTCCTCAGGCCTTTCTACCCCTGCATCATTCCAGCTTTGTGCTGGATGGCCAGCTGAGGAATGTTTGTGCGCCACATAATGTGGGGCATGTGAGGGGGGCGGAACCATGTGCTTATCCACCTCTGATACCTATAGGGCTGGGGAACTGTGGGGGCGGGGGGGGCTTGTTTTTTCAGGGAAGAAGTTACTTCTGGAGCCATTACACAGCAAAACGCAGATGCGTGGTCGCAGCAGAGCCCAAGAGAGAATAAGCTGAAGGGGTCCTCTGTACAAGGTTTTACCCCAGACTTTGTGAACTTAATGCGGAAAGCCTATCTAAATTTTTGGGGTTCCCCTGTGCCAACTGTGGACATGGTAGGGGCTTACAGAGTGCTCTCCACCCAGGAAAGGAGGCTAATGAGGACCCAGAAGACCAGTCAGATAGAAACTGGGAAGAATGGGGTCCAATTCTATGCCTTTATTGTCCCAGAGTGAGCAATCACTCCTAGGGGATTTGGGTTCTCAGTCAGAGACAGTTTGTCAAGAGGTGGTGGTGGCCCTTGACCAGTGTGAGGATCCCACAGTGTGCTGTCTTTTTAAGTCAGTGACACTGCTGGATATTATGATGAATTTGCTGCAGGAATTGAAGTTAGGTTCTCCGCAGACACCGGCTACGCAGTGCTCAGTTATGAGCGGCACACTATAAATCATAGAGCATTGGGACTCCCCGGAGGATTCCTTCTGGGTGACTAAGATTGCGTCAGAGCTTTACCCTTTGGCTCCTGACTTTCAACAGCTCTTTGTACAGCCTAAAGTAGATTCACTAGTGGCTCAGGTTACCAAGTGTACTTTCCTGCCTAGTGAAGGTTAGGTAATTTTAAAGGATGTGCAGGGTGGATATTGCTCTTAAAATGCAATTTGAGGCCCAGGCTCTGAGGACTAACTCTGCAAAAGTGGCCTTCTTCTTGGCACGTGCCTGCCATACTAGGTTATGTCGGATTCCAGAAACAAATGACGTCGTATGCCCCAAGTTTGTGTTGGCAGGGGTGGATTATATGGCAGATGCTCTCTATGATGTAATTAGAATTCTAAGCAAAGTTTTGCTTACCTGGTTTCTTCCCGCAGAATGCTCTGGGTCAGACAATGGGCGAGGGATTCATCTTCTAAAACCACATTGAGCAGGCTTTCATTTAAGGTCTAGATGCTCTTTGTAAGGGGCCAGTATGGTAGATCGTTGCCCTAAGGCCTTGCCAGACAGCAAACCTCAGGACCCTAGAGGATCTGGTTGGGGTAATTTTCAAGGATCTCAGAGATCTCATCAGTACTATGGAGGTTCCTCTACTCAGAGACCATATTGAGGGTTGAAACAGAGGTTTGGTGGTACTAGAAAGCTCCAGGCCTCTGGATCTCGCGCTACAGCGCCTCCAAGAAAGTCCAATAACGACAGGTCACTAGCCATATCTCCACAGATAGGAAGAGGTTGTCTGCTTACTGGGAGGCTTGGACACAGATCTGCTCAGACTGCTGGGAGCTGGATATTATTTGAGAGGGTTATAAGATCGAGTTCTGTCACCCTCTGTCAAACCCCTTTGTAAACTCTCTAGCTGGATGACCAGAAAAACCAGCAGCAGTCCTGGCCTATGCCGCCTCTGTCTCTCAAACCACATTCCATTAAAAGTGGGGCTTCCTCATGGACGGAGACCAGGGAAATCTTGCCTGAGGAGATTTGCAGGGCAGCTATGTGGGCTACTCTCCATACCTTTACAGCATTTGATTGAGTAGATGTGGCAGCACTAGAGTGCACTGCCTTTGGGTCCTTGGTCTTAAGAGCAGACTGATCTGTTCCACCCTAGATATAAGGAACTGCTTTGGTATGTCACCTATCATCCAGAATCCTTTAACTTTTGTACTACAAAAGAAAATTAGATTCTTACCTCAATAATTTTCAGTTACTTCACAAGTTTTCTGACTTGGACAGATATGTATATCCATAGCTGGGAAAGTTTCTCTGCCAGCCAGAAAAGAAAAGAACGTATCGGTGGTAATAACAAACAAACCCCCAAAACAAGGAAGATCTCGGACAAATTAGAATGGGATAAGACTCTCAGACCTCCATTTGTGTTTGCACCGGTTGCACTCAAACAGGTGGGTTGTTCGTTCCACTTAAGTTTTTATGTTGATTATTAATACTATTAATTATATTTGTTATAGAGCAGAACAGAATTGATTTGTTGGGGAGATTCCCTGTGCCTCTCCTTCATATTTTGTTAGTTACAGTGGTGATTGACTGCTTTGGTACAAATTGAAGGTGGAAGTAGAGTCCACTGGGGAAGGAGACAGAGTTGAAAGATATGATTGACATCTTTCTGCAAACAGTTTGCAGGAAGAGGGAGATACTGTAATCTGTTGTCTAAAATCCTTTGCCCTTCTACAACAAAGAAAATTATGAAAGTAAGAACCTAATTTTCCCTTCTGCTAGGTTTTTCGATGGTGAAGGGAAAAGATTTCCTTAGATTGATGAGATTGGCCAGAATCACAATATTACTTAAACCCAGAAGGTTTAAGGCAGAATTCAGGTCTCAAAGGCCAAATGCATTGCAAAATACTGATATAAAGATCTTGGTAAAGATTTTAGCCAATAGACTGGCAGCAGCACTCATGAGAATAATCAACCAGCAGATAAACTTGAGTCTGACTTTACTAGTGATTATTGATGTGGAAAAGGTATTTGATAGATTGAATTGAGAGTTTATGTTTGCGAGTCTGAGAAAGGCGAGTGTGGGCCTGAATTTTATTGGCTCTCGAGTTTGTACACAGAGCCAGAGAGCATGTATTAAAGTTCATGGAAAGCATTCAATCCAATTCAAATTATGGGTAAGTCAGGAAACAGAAAGTGGCATAGTATGTACAGAAAAAAAATAGTTATAACAGAGTGGAAGAAGTGGACCACAAGAGTTTGCTTTTTTTGTAGGTGATGTACTGCTCTTTTTGACAAAGCCCCACATATATATCCTGGTAGTACTGAGAGAGCTTAAGGAATACAGGAATGTGTCAGGCTTCAAGATTAATATTCAAAACTGTCAGGCTTCAAGGTTAATATTCAAAAAAAAGAGGCGCTTAATGTAAATCTCTCCTCAGAGGAATTCAGTAATTTAACAACTAACTTTTCTTTTATATGAGTACCAGAATATTTAAAGTACTTGGGGATAAATATTACTAGGACTGTTGCCAGGCTATATGTGACCAATTTTGTACCTCTGATCAGACAAATTAATCAGGACCTGACCCAATGGTAGGAATGGGATAAATACTTCCTGGTTAGGAGTGGTTGCAACCATTAAAACAAATCTGCTCCCCATGTTCCAGGTTCTCCGTGTTCACATCCTTAACCTGGTTTTAAAGGATAGTAGAAAATATAGAATAACTGCTCCCTCCTCCTTCTTATGGTGGGAAAAAAAAGTGATGCATGGAGGAAACATCTAAGAGGATTGGGAGTCCCAGGTCTTCTGGTATATGATATGTCAGCTCAGCTGAGGCAATTATGGGACTGGAGAAAGAGGATAGTGGGAAAAGAGATGTCCAGATTGAACAGAGATACGTTAAGGGAATATTCTTGTATTCTCTAACCTGGGAGGATGGGGAAAATATTCATGAGGACTATATTGAAATTCTGGGAAAGGGTTAGGGAGAAGATTGGGTATAAAAAGGAATTTATTCCAGCAGAAGGGGGGGAGAACATATAAAAAGATGGGAGCAGAAAGACTGCACTTGTTTTATCAGTTTGTAGAGGTGGGCAAGATACATTCTTTTGATGATTTCAGAGAGGAATTTGAATTGGGAAGAAAGGAACATTTTCAGTATTGACTAATTGTACATTATTGTTGTGGGAGGAGGAACTTAACATATCTTGAGAAGCAGAAGTTTCAATATTTAAAATTTGATAATCCACTTATCAGGTTTCTAAGCGGCATACATAAATCTAAAATCAGAGTAAAATATAAAAGAAGTCGCACAGTCATACTGAAACAATAGAGGAGGGGAAGAACTACATCTCAAGATAGGACAGTAAGACAGGGAAAAAAGGGGCGAAGGGATTAATCTCCGCAATAAATGGAGTGTTGATGAGGACTAAATTTGAAACATGTAAGTACAGTAAAACCTTGGATTGCAAGTAATTTGATTTGCAAGTATTTTGCAAGACAAGCAAAACATTTTATTAAATTTTAACTCGATATACAAGCAATGTTTTGCAATGCAAGTACTTACAGTATACACACATCACAACTGAGCCGATGGGTTCTTCTCTCTCTGATGCTGCGGGAGTGTAGTGACTGTTTTAAACAAGCAAAATCTTGCAGTACGAGTATATACAGTATACATGCGTCACATCATCACAACTGAGTCGATGGTTCTTGTAGTGACTGTTCTAAATGAGCGAGGTCTTGCACTACAAATACGTATAGTATTTTGGGTTAAAGTTTTTGGGTTGTGGAACGAATCGTCTTGCGTTTCCATTATTTCCTATGGGGAAATTTGCTTTGATATACGAGTGCTTTGGATTGCAAGCATGCTTCTGGAACAAATTATGCTCGCAAACCAAGGTTTTACTGTATATGGTTGAATGGGAATCAGATCTAGAGAGTTGGAGGAAGGTGATGGCCAGTGCTAATAGTGTCTGTATTAGTAAAGATTAAGAACATTACATAACAATCAACTTATATACCACAGGACCGTGAAGTTCTATGGGGTTAACTCCCTGCAAAAGCGGAGACTCAGAGGAGACATGATAGAGACCTACAAGATCATGAAGGGCATAGAGAGAGTAGAGAGGGACAGATTCTTCAAACACTCAAAACATAAAAGAACAAGAGGGCATTCGGAAAAGTCAGAAGGGGACAGATTCAAAACGAATGCTAGGAAGTTTTTCTTTACCCAGCGTGTGGTGGACACCTGGAATGCGCTTCCAGAGGGTGTAATAGGGCAGAGTAAGGTACTGGGGTTCAAGAAAGGATTAGACAATTTCCTGCTGGAAAAAGGGATATAGGGGTATAGATAAAAGATTACTGCACAGGTCCTGGACCTTTTGGGCCGCCGCATGAGCGGACTGCTGGGCACGATGGACCTCAGGTCTGACCCAGTGGAGGCATTGCTTATGTGCTTAACATGTTTATAATAGTATATACAATTGAATAAATTGGAAATTACATAAGTTAAAGACTCACAGAATAGATTACTAAAGTATCATGTCTATAAACATGAAAATTAATTACCCAAATATTTAAGAAACAAGTGCGTCTTTAAATTTCTTCTAAATTTCACATAAGAACTCAGACATGATTAGATTTTCCAAATCCTTGCCCCCTAATGCTGCTTGATATGACAAAAGATAATGATGATGTTTTTTTAAATTTGCAGTCTTTAACAGGTGGGAAGACAAAGTTCAGGTGTGAATTTCTCCTATGTTTCTTATTTGCAAAAGTAGAGGTCAATTAGGTATTTGGGAGAAAGTCCAAACAGAAATTTAAAACAAAAACAACCAAATTTAAACTTCACACACGCCTCCACTGGCAACCAGTGTAATTTCCAGTAAAATGGCGTGATATGATCATGTTTCTTCAGCCCAAAGATCAATCTAACAGCCACATTCTGGACCATCCGAAGTCGTTGCGTATTTCTATGAGAAATTCCTAGATAAACAATATTGCAGTAATCAAGCTGCCTAAGCACAAGAGACTGCACCAAAATTCTAAATGATTCTACATCAAAATAGGCCCTAATAGATCGCAATTTTCAAAGGGTGAAAAAACTTTTTCTAACCAGTGAATCCAACTAAGTCTTCATAGTTAAACCTTGATCCAATATTACACCCAGGATCTTTATAGTTGTTTGAACAGGGTAACTGTGATTGTTTAATATCAAAGATGTGCCTGTATCATATGGGCGTGGAGAGGCCATAAAAAAACCTAATTTTTTCTGAATTCAGTTTCAGTTTAAATTCAGTCATCCACTGTTCCATTAGTCCTAATGCTTTTGTTGCTAAGGGAATTATTTCTGAGAGTGATTTAGTAAATGGGATGATGATTGTAAAATCATCCGCATAGCTAAACAATTTCATCCCCAAGTGTGATAATTGGGTACCCAAAGAGGACATATAAACATTAAAGAGCAGTGGGGACAAAGGCGAGCCCTGAGGAACACCAGACGGATTACACCAAATTTTTGAAAGATCTTCTTTAAAACGGACCTGATGGGTGTGAGATGTAAGAAAGCCTCAAAACCATTCCAACACCTCACCTCCAATGCCAATTGCATCCAAACATTCCAATAACTTCTCATGGTCCACCAGATCGAAAGCGGAACTCATATCGAACTGCATAATCAAGAACAACTTGAAAATGTTTTTGAGATGGTATGTAGTACCCTTCCACATCCGGGCTATGCTGGAGACCTTGTAATGGTGAAAGACTATTTATCATTTTTGGTGGGACTGCCCCAAAAGTAGGGCATATTGAAGAAAAAACATAAAGAACTTCAGACACCATTAGGGGAAGAGACAATCTATATTTAAAACTATACCTGTTGGGCCTTTGGCAATAGGGGGCGCTGCAAAAATATAGAAAACAAGTGAGGGCCTGTCTTTTCAGCAACTCAGAGGGAAATTGTATATCCTGGAAACAGGTGGAGCCTCCAAACATAGAGCAGTGGAGGACGTGCCCTGGGGGAGATACCTATAATGGAGAAACTCACTTTAATTCACCATACTAAATATGAAAAATTTGAAAATGAATGGAAGATGCTGAAGGGGGGAAAGGAGGGAATAGGACAGGAGTTCTTTGCAGAGGACAAAGCAATGAGTAGTAGGATTTGGGGGCTGATGTATTGTGACTGTTGGAAGGTGGCCAGCCTTACAAAGCCTTTAAAAAGGGCTCTGGGAATGATCCAGGAACTGCACTTTTGATGAACCTGACTTCTGAATCAGACAAACTGGTAGATGCTATTCTGAAAACCAGTTACTGGCCATACTAGACATAGCTCAATAGGGCAGATCCAACATGATTTTAGCAAAGGTGGATACAAATGGGGGGGGGGGGGGAAAGCGAGGTCTTGCTCCTCCCAAAAGATGATTTTCCTGTCTTTGTTAAAAAGGTAAAATCAATTTACATGAAGAAACAAGTTTTTCTAAAAGGTATATTTTATAGCTCCACAAAGAGTTTATACATTAGCAACAAATAACAATCAAGGCTGTGATCTGACTTGGGCAAAAGAGTAGCATTGAATGAATTCACATTTATTTTACGAGTTATAGTTTAGAAACACTTTTAAAAAGTGGTGTTCTGTTTAGAAAGACATTTACAGCTCTGTACAGAAATTTGATTTGTGTTAATACTGTCAAATGAACTGCATTATGGGGCCCTTTTATTAAGGCACACTAACCAATTTAGCATGCGTTAAATGCTAAAGCATCCGTTATATTCTATGGGCACGTGCTAAATTGGTTAGCGCACCTTAATAAAAGGACCCCTATGTCTTTAAAGAAGAGTTTACCTTTTTTTTTTTTTTTTTGATGCAAGCAGAAGTTGAAACATGACCATGTGAGGTTTTATGACTACTTATTGATGTAGTTAATATTTTGTTTTTATTATATTTAATGAATATTGATTGTGATTCATTTAATGATTACTGTATTTTTCACTCTATAAGACGCACTTCCCCCCCCCAAAAGTGTGTGGAAATAAGGGTGCATCTTATGGAGCGAATACCCAACCCAACCCCCTCCCCTGGTTACCTTATTTTAATTATGGCGCCCTCCCTTGCTGGACGCGGCTGCATCTCTAGCGGTAGAACAGTGCACAAGGCTGCCTGCCTGGTCCCGCGCCGCTTCCCGCGAGAACTCAGTTCTCGCGGGAAGCGGCGCGGGACCAGGCAGACAGCCTTGTGCACCGCTCTGCCACTAGAGAAGTATGATGTATTCTGTTTTTATTGTTGCTCCACTCTTGTATTATGTTGATTTTCCGTAGAACCTTGCCACTTCCTCCTCATGTCTCTTCCACCTCTCATATCCTGTCAGCAGGACTTTTCATGGAGTAGCAGGAGTTGGTACAGGGAAAGGGTAAAGTACATTGGCAGAATTTGGACTACAATTTGCACTGTTAGATTTATTACTTGCATTTTTCAAATTCAAGATCGAGGCAAGTTACATAGTCGGGTGCATGAGTTATTTCCCTAATTGTACCTGAGAAAACAGAGGGTGAGGTGAATTGCTCAAAGTCAGTGGGAGCAGTGGAATTTAAACACTGGCTTCCCTAGTTCCCAAGCTGCTTCTGTAGCCACTAAGTGACCCCCTCTTTTCTAGAGTTGTGGGAGGGGCCTCCATACAGGAATGGCAGGAATGAAGGGCAGTGGGAAGCTTGTACAGTCCTTGCCTACAGTTTATCACTTTTCCTGGGCACCAAACCTCTGTTTTATTTTTGACTCATAGGTCCTGGAGGATCCAGGTGGCGGGATTATGGAGCATTAGCAATTATCATGGCTGGGATTGCATTTGGCTTTCACCAGCTGTACAAGGTGAGTTTTCCTTAAATCCCATGTGCTCTCCTGTGAAAAGGGAATTGCCCTGGTTTTTTTTGTTGTTGTTTTTTGGGGTGGGGTTATTTCTTCTTCCTGAGATTATAATAGAACTAGTTTTTAGCCCGTTACATTAACGGGTGCTAGAATAGATGTGTAGACTTAGGCATTTCTTTCTTTCTTTCTGTCGCTCTCCCTTCCCCCTGTCTGTCTTTCTTTCTTTCTTTCTTTCTTTCTGTCTCTCTCCCTGGCCCCCTGTCTGTCTGTCTTTCTTTCTGTCTCTCTCCCTGTTTATGGTAACAGTAAGTAGCAGGCTCGGGAAGGCGATGGCAGGGCTCCGCATTCGCTCACCTGTGGTGACGTAGTAAGCGCGCATCCCGACAGATCAGATCTCAGGGAACACGCGGTGAGAGTGCGCATGCGCACTTAGCATTTTATTATTATAGATGTTGTAGATACAGGCTTGTATGTTGCATCCCCATGCTCTCACACTGGGATTGAAAGTCTGCACTAATCCTAATCGGTGGTTTGTCTGTAGAAATGGGGCAGGATTTCTCATTTTCATATCTTCCCGCTTCTTTTTCAGAAATATCTTCTACCCCTCATCATGGGAGGGCGAGAGGACAGGAAGCAGATGCAGAGGATTGAGTCCAACATATCCCAGATGAGCAACAGTGTAGCACAGACAGGTAAAGATTAACGACTCCATCAATCCACCCTCAGCCCTCCTCTTTACAAACAACCCCCCAAACCCCATCTCTGCTTTATGTGGTAACTTCATTTATCTCTTCGGAAAATCTGTTCACATTTGCAAATGAAGTTGCCGTCATTTTGCTTTAATTTGAAATTGCTTGTTTACTGTCGGCACGGCCTCAATTAATTATGTTTTTACGGAAAGGCTCCCAACCTCAGAATATTAATAAGGGGAATGAAGTGACAGCCACTGACGGCTGGAAAGTTCAGCTTTCGTTTCTGCTTGTCTGAGGTTTTCAGCTGTTTTCTCTGTGAGCATCGGTATTTGTGGAGGCTCAGCAGTGTCTAATTACCGATGTGGTCCCTTTAAATGGATGCAGGGGTCTGAGGGCCTCCTTCACTCCCTACCAGTATGAAGGTTAACGAAACAAGAGACACACATTAGCAAGAAAAAAGGAAGAGCAAGAAATGCTTTCACTGTGGCAGAATTTTTAAGAGTTCTTATGGCACTCTCATAGAGCAGGCACGGTGAAAACAGATGATAAGCAACCTACCAGATACCAGGCTGGGACTTTCTGCTGTGCAAATCATTTGTTTTTATGTCTGTCCCTCCCTAAACACCCTGGGAAGAAGAGTCAGGGCAACCGAAGGACGAAGGAGCTTTGGAGGCAATTTACTTTAGTTTTTGTCCTATCTGAAGCATCCAGTGGCAGGAGCGAGTAGACATCCTTCCTGACTTTTTTTTGGGGGGGAGGGAGGGGATGGTTGGGGGGAAGGGGGGCTCCTTTGGCAGGTGGCAGTGGGCATCCCTTCTGCCAATTTTCTCTCGTGGGGGTGGGGAATGGGGACGGCATGGCAGGAGGGAGTGGGCATCCCTCCTGCCAATTTTCTCTCATGGGGGGGTTTCTCAGTGCACATTCATTGGGGGTCATTGGGGAGGGCCATGATTGGCAGTGGAGGATTTTTTTCTTTTTTTATGGGACAGATATTTTGCGTGGGTAACATATGTAAAATATCTGTGCCATTGGAAAGAAAAAAAACAGGCAGACCTGTCATTTTTTTCCCCCCATAGCTAAAACCCCTGGGGAGGGGGGGGTTGTTTATTTGCTTTGCATAGCTAAGTGATGTTAGTGCATCAATCTCTTGGCTACTTTGCATGGGGTTTTAGCTAATTTGGGCGATCAAGGGGAAAAACATGCGGTGAGCCGTTTTGTTCATTGGGTCTGTAAAAGTGATCATCGCTAAAGCTGTGAAAACAGGTTTAGCATTGATCGCTGACTTTAGTGCATCTAGCCCATATTGCTTAGTTTACAGGTGGTGTCTGGGCAGAGTGCTTGTGGTGTAACCTAAACAATACTGTAAGTTACGCATGCATCACCAGCACTTAGGTGTACACCCTTGCGCCAGCTTTATGGCTGATGCGAGCACTCAAGCCTAAGTGTGCACACACATCTCAATGTTAAGCTAGCATTCTATTAGTTAGCTGCCTGCTACTTTATAGAATAGGCTGCTAGCAGGCACCCAGTTATAGAATTACTCCCTTAGTTCTCCCGTCACCCACTTTTGTCATGTTTTAGCCAAAAGGCTCTGTAATATTAGTGTGGCAATTTCCTGAACATCCAGTCTTTTAGGTTTCCTGAACAGTCTGCCAGACAGACCTGATTAAGTGAGTGCCTATGTGTTTCCAGTGGGAGTTCTAGTTATTACAGAACAAGTAGAATGAGAATGCAAGACAGAGCCAGATGCTCTATCATCACTGCTTATTCTAGATAGCTGCTATTCCCCTGCATAACCTGCCCAAAGATAAATGGCAATAAATGATGGTGTATTATAGAGCGCGATAGAGGGACAGATGCATGGTAGTAGGTGATAATATGCAAAGGAATCAAACTCGCCTTGATAACATTTAAAACACATAAAACGAACGAACCAGCATTTATAGATAAATTGATTAACCCCCCATGAACTGTCTAGAACACTAAGATCCTCAAACCAGCATCTTTTTTTGTACCCTCATTGAAAATAATTGGCACTCGCCTACAACAGTATTTTCTGTGACTGCTCCCACAATTTGGAATTCCTTAGCTTTACATATTAGATCAGAAACTAACTTAGAGAAATTCAAAGGTGCTTTAAAATGGTTTTTGTTCAAAGATGCCTATGAACACTAGATACCCTTTTCTGAAAAAAGCTGATCTTGACTCTTCCCATAGCAAACATCCCTCTCCTGACTAAAATGCTAGAGGCCATCATTTCCACCCAGCTCTCATCCAACCTAGAGAGATTCTCCATTCTCTTACCTTACCAATACGGCTTCAGACCCAACTTCAGCACCGAATCCCTACTGGTCTCATTAATTTCAAAGGTGCAACGATTACACTCTCGTAATAAGTTTGCTGTCCTATTACAATTCGATCTCTCTGCAGCTTTTGATGTCGTCCACCATGATATTCTAATTTATCAACTTTCTAAGATAGGCATCGACTCCACAGTCTTAGAGTGGTTCTCAAACTTCTTACGTTCCCACTCCTACACTGTCAACACAAATGGCACCACGTCCGGTCCTTGGAAACCGACTTGCGGAGTCCCGCAGGGATCACCCCTATCCCCTATTCTCTTCAACATCTACATGTCTTCCCTGAAACTCTTCCATCTATCTTCCCTTGAAACAATCTATACTTATGCTGACAACATCCTTGTCCTTCTCGAGACAGACTCGAACCTTACCAACCTCTCTGAGAACATAATAGCCTGCATAACGAAACTCCAATCCTGGCCCCTCTCAGTTCAAATGAAACTGAACGAGTCCAAAACGAAACTTCTCTGGCTCGGTCCATAATTAGAACAGCTGCCCTCCCTCTTCGCACTGGCACCACACTGCAGCTTGAGTTCTCAAGCAAAGTTCTAGGCATCATCATCGACTCTTCTCTTTCCTTCAACGACCACCTCAACTCCCTGGTAAAATCATGCTTTTTCAGCCTCCACATGCTGAGGAAAGTGAGATCCTGCTTCCGCCAACAACATTTTGCTGTCCTTGTTCAATCCATCATCCTTTCCAAACTAGACTATTGTAACTAAAAAAGTCTTCAAAGACTTCAACTAATTCAGAACACTGCGGCCAAGTTGATCTTCACAAAATGCAAATTTGACCATGTTTCCCCACTTTTGTCCAAACACCACTGGCTCCCAATAATTTCCAGGGTTCATTTTAAATGCTCCTGCCTAACTTTTAAAATCCTACATGGCATCCTCCCTCCCCTAATCCCACTATCTTGGAACTCCTCGAGTCCTGACAACACCAGGCCCACACAAAAATTTAAACTATCCTTCCCCTCACTAAAACGTATCCTCTATGCAGGAGAATTGGGAAAATCTCTCTTCTTCAGAATCACAGGGCTTTGGAATAACCTTACTACCCCTCTACAGAATCAGGTCTCCTGCCAACTATTCCGTAAGCACCTGAAAACTAGGCTTTTCACAAAAATGTAATGCTCTCCTTCCCCCTAAACTCAACCACCAAACCCAATGTGTTATACCTTCCTTTATTAAGCTCTTGTAAACCATGCCAAGCTCTATATTCATGGAGAGGATGTGATATATAAACTTAAGGTTTAGTTTAGTTTAGTCTAGGAACGCCGGGTACCCTTTCCAAATGCACTACTCGCCCCTTAGTCTCTCTTCCTTTAAAAGAAATACAGCAGCGTAATATGTGTCTTCCCATTCCTTGTGTTTGTTCCTTATATGTTTTCTTTCTTGACTTTATTGTATTTCCTTCCCCTTCCCATATATAATCAGTATGGTTTGTCCTTAGTCTGTAGATGTCTTTGTTTTAAATTATTGTACCCTTTATCTTTATTAATATTGTACTCTCGCCTAGAATTTTGATAGGCGTGTAATCAAATTTTAAATAAACTATGAGGAGTGCTGGGGGGGAGGTGGGGGGGTTCAGTTGGGTGGGTTAGGTTTCCGTGGGTTTTCGTGAAGGAATGACACGTAAGACCCGATTGTTTCAGCATTTTCTCTTGTCAGTGGTTGTTGGTGTGTGATGATCTGTATTTTAAAAACTTAATAAAAATGATTCTTCAAAAAAAATAAAAAATAAACTATGAAATTATAAACTATAATTTGCAACAAGCCTTGCTGCCTGAGATGAACTGAAGATGTCATACAAGATAAGCAGAACAAATGTAGGATTGTGATTTTTGTTACCATGAAATTCTGCTGATTTGCCAATGAAGTGTACCTGTTCTTATCTCTTCTTTTTCCAAAGTGACTCAGATCCAGGTGACTTTAGCCTCTGTTCAGGACCTTCTAATACTGCAACAACAGAAGATCCAGGAGCTATCTCAGGAGCTAGCTACCTCCAAGGTACTTCTTTCACCCTTTTCTGGGGATCCATCTGTAAGTGGCCAGTGCATAGAACGGGTATACTTTTGGGTGACCTCCAGAAACTGTTCCTCCTTTAGTACTCCCCATCTACCCCTTTGTTTCCAAACTCTACAACAGAACATGTTTAAAGATGCAAGAACATAAGAATAGCCTTACTGGATCAGACCAATGGTCCATCTAGCCCAGTCTTCATGAAGGCCAATCCAAGTCACAAGTACCTGGCAAAAAACCCAAGTAGTAACAGCATTCTAAAGCTGAGATTGTGATGTCATAATGCTTCATTCCACCAGTGCCTAAGAGCCAACCTCATCAATGATGTAACAATGGCTTGATTATCCTATACTTGGCTCACATAAGAACATAAGAATAGCCTTACTGGGTCAGACCAATGGTCCATCTAGCCCAGTATTCCATCTTCACAGAGGCCAAGCCAAGTCACAAGTACCTGGCAAAAACCCAAATAGTAGCAACAATCCATGCCACCGATCCAAGATTTAGAGAACAGATATTAACCCCAACTCCATGTCTACAAAGAAATTTTATTTCTCACACTGTAAAAATGTAAACCATACAGGTTTAGTGCCAGTTCTTTTGTATGAACCAAAATATCAGGGTTTGTGTAACCCGTAAGAGAGTACGGTAGAAAGAGCACTCTTGACCTAAGCCACTATTCTGCAAACAGCTGCTGTGTAGGCTTTGTGACAGCTTATAGCTACTAATGGAATATTATCCAAGAGAAAAATGTATATCAGTATTCCAAGCCAAGTCAGTTCTTTTGCCCAGTGTCACAACTTCCTCTTTGGCTATTTCTTAAGATGATCCAATTAAAAGAATTAAAGACTACAGAAATGCCTGTTTTCTACAGGATTGAACTGCAGCACATCTCACATTTCATATTTTATTCAGGCCTCATCATCCACCAATTGGATCATGGAATCCCAGAATATAAATGAACTGAAATCAGAGATTTATTCACTAAAAGGCCTTCTGCTAAACAGGTACTCTTTTTGTGTGTGTTTTGGGAGAGGGGATATGGGAGCTGTGTTACAATACCCAGAAAGCAATCTGATGTTTCAATTTCACAGGTATAAGCTGAGACAGAATATTGCTCTGTTTTATCTAATGGACTCCTGGCTGATGTATGCTTGTTCATAATGGCTAAGACTGCAGGAAGATAGGATTTGGAACAGACTGGCCTCTTTAATATTGCTTTTCTTTCTTTTTTGGATGTTGACAGGCGACAATTCCCAGCCTCACCATCTGCACCCAAGATTCCCTCCTGGCAGATCCCTGTGAAAGCCCCCACATGTTCCACTACCACGCTACTCAACCACAACAGCAGCAGTGACATCTCACCTGTCAGCAATGAATCGACCTCATCCTCCCCTGTGAAGGAAAACCACAGCCCAGAAGGAGCTACGGTCAACTGTCACCTGCTGGGCACAGAAGGAGAAGAAGAAGAAATGGATGTGAAAGGGCAGGTTAGAATGGAAGTTCAGGGCGAGGAGGAGGAAGAGGAGGATGTTAGTCAGGTAGATGAGGAAGATTGCCGGGGCGTGCAGACAGAGGATCGGCGAGGAGGGGACGGACAGATCAATGAACAGGTGGAAAAGCTCCGGCGGCCAGAAGGTGCCAGTAATGAAAATGAAATTGATTAGGATGACTGCTATGGTGTCATCAGAAGAAAGCAGAGTGATTCTCTTGTAATTTTTCACACAGCCCACCTTGGCACCCTCTTATGCAGCAGGGAGGGAATGGTTCTCCTTCCTGTGCTCCATTGCAGAAGAAGTTTTCCTTTCTCCTCCATTCACCTTTACACACTGCAACACAGCTTCTTGTAGAATGGGGGGGGGGGGGGGGGTGGGGGGAGGAGGAAGAGGAGCAGTCCTCCTTCTTCCTGACATTCTCTGTGATGCAGAAGAGAGAGAATAATGTCTCACTTCACTCCCCCCCCTTCCCCAGCATCCCTGTTATCTTCTATAACACTAGACTGGAAGGTCGAGGACATTTTTCAAATTCCCCAAAGCGCCATGCCATCTCCTGTAATATGAGCTGGGGCCTCTTCTCCCTGGCGTGTTGTGATGCCTTCTGTAATACAGGGTTTGCTCTGAAATCCCAAAGAGTTATTTGCTGTAATGACCTAAAGTGTAGAGGTGCCATCTTTTTCTCATGCTGAAACAGGGAACAGGGGGAGCATCACTCCTTTATAGCATCCTCACCCCATCACATCAGCTGCGTCCTTCATCACCAACCAAACATTGCTCATGGGTGTGCTACTATATAGAGCTTATCAGGATAAAATACAAGTGTACATAATTGTAATAAATGAGTTATCACTGTTTATCTCCATTCTGCCCGAATCTCTGTGCTCACATAGAGCGAGTTGGAAAAAATTATTAATGAAAGACTTATCCCAATTTTACTCCCAGCAAGATGCATGAAAGCAAAGTCTTTAGGCATGGGGTAAATGCATGGATCCCCTGAGCTCCTTCCCTTAATGTGATTGCAGTTTCATTACCTGAGAATGAAAGAAAAGCACACCTGTACTGAAGATCAGTGGTGTAAATTCTGCCCAAGCAGTCTGTGCACTGTTTGGGGTAAAAGGGGCATGCAAGAAAGGGACCCAGTGCCCAGTTGCAGCAGTAGCATTTCAGGCTTAGCAGAAGTCATCCCAAGGCCAGGCCTTCCTCTGAACAATCTGCTGCAGCATTTTGACTTCAATATTAAAGTTAATTGAGGGATCTGGGAGCCAGCATGAACTCACACCAGCCCCGACCCTCATAAGGTTTCCACGGTAATAGGAAAGCTGAGCAGGAAAGCAAGCAGAGCCTCCACAAGACTGTGGGTGTATGTCCTACCCAAAATTTTTGTTCTTTTTTTTTTTAATTTCATTTTGAAAATATTAGCAAGCAGTTTACACTTGTTTAAGAAACAAAGAAAATATTACAAACTAGTCTTTAACCCGTTACATTAACAGGTGTTGTGTGTGTGTGTCTTTATTTCTCTCTCTCTCTCCTTGGCCGCTTTCTGTCTGTCTTTCTTTCTTTCTGTTTCTCTCTTTCCTCGGCTGTCCACCACCACCCCTTGCCTGCTCCCCCTGTCCAGCAGTAGCCCTTCTCCCTTCTTTTTACCTCCCTCATGTCCAACAGCACCCCTTCCCTGCTCCCCCTGTCCAGCAGTAGGCCTTCTCCCTTCCTTTTACCTCCCCCCATATCCAGCAGCACCCCTTCCCTGCTCCCCCTGTCCAGAAGTAGACCTCCCTTCCTATTACCTCCCCCCTGATTTCCCTTAGAGTTCCTGCTGCTGCCACCAGTGCCACTGCTGCTGCTCCTCTTCCTCCGCCACCTGTTGCCTCACGGCAATTCCCTGGTCTCACTCCCTTCAGAGCTCCTGCTCCTGCCACCAGTGCCGCTGCTTCTCCTCCGATGCCATCTGTCGGTCCGCGCCACCTCTGTTGCTGCCGCCCCTCTGCGCTTCGGAGTCCCTAGGCATTTCTTCCCAAGATAATAAAACCCTAAGTGTGCATGTGCACTCCTACCTGCCATGGAGCTACGGATCACGCAGGTAGGAGTGCGCATGCACGCTTAGGGTTTTATTATTAGTGATAATATCTTATGAAGCAATAATAATAATACATCTTCTTCTTAGACCCCTAAGATCAGAAACTAATGGGTCTAACTATAGGACTTCAATAATTAATACATAAATCAAATAACAAGCAATGGCTTTACAGATTGACTCCGCCTATACTATAGTACCCATTTTATTCCCTGACGATCTTCTTCAAGTCTAGAAAGTTCTTGAGGTGTTCTGGAACAAAAAAGGTGTATTTCGTCCCTAAATATTGTATAAAGCCAGGGATAAGCCAGTTGGAAAGTAGCTCCAAGCTCTTTCACTTCTTTCCTCATTACAAGAAACAATTTTCATCTCTCTTGTGTCTCTTTATTAACATCAGGAAAAATCCAAATACGCTGTCCCATAAAAGGAGCTTGGGTTTTGCGATAATAAAGCTTCAATACAGAGTTAAGATCTTGTTGGAATACAAATAAGATGAGCAAGGTAGCCCTTTCCTCAGTTTTTGTTATAGAAGTTTCCAAAATCTCCGATATATGCCCCAAATCAGGTAATTAGGGTAAAAACCCTTGATTTGCTCCTGGTATACCAAAATACTGAAATTAGCTTCCTGCCAAATAAGGTAAGGCCTGGAGCAGGGGAAGAATAAGGGAACAATCTATGGAAGAGAGAAAAAAATAATGAGGATGAGACCAGGAGGGTAGGAGGAAGAGGATCCAAGAATGGACCCAAGGAGGAGAGGTGGTAGGAGGGAGAGGAGAGGCTCCGGAAGTGGCCATGTGGTAGATGGGAAAGAAGGATAGGACACAGGAGTGAGCTAATGGGGGAGGTGTAGGAGGAAGAGAAAAAGGACCCTAAAAAGGCCATGATTAGAGTAGAAAGCAGAGGACTGAAGATTAGTCCTTTAGCCACTGGTATATCGATGAGGAAAGGTGGGAAGGGGCTCCTCTATTTCCCTCAATTTCAAATTATTACTGTTATTAAGGTACCGCCCTTCGCAATACCATCTCACATTCAGGTATTCTAAGTATTTCCCCTGTCTTGGCAAGCTCACAATCTACCTAAGGTACCTGGAGCAATGGAGGATTAAGTGACTTGCCCAGGGTCACAGGGATTGATCCCACAACCTCAGAGTGCTGAGACAGTGGTTCTGACCACTAGGCCACTCCTCCTAGATGGCAGACTGCTCCTTCTGTTCAGAGAGGAAGGACACCCTCTCTGCAAAAGTTTCTTTGAGGCTTTGAAATATGAACTTACCCTACTGCTGGAGATCGAAGATTGCTTATTCAATATATGGCCAGTGACTTGTTAGCCATAAAGAAGCAAATTTGTCATAACACTGTAAGTTAAAGTTGGAGGGTGTGGCAACATTGCAGGGAATAAGTGCTAAATCAAGAGTTCTGAACCTAGTCCTTGGGACATACCCAGCCAGTCAGATTTTCAGGAAAGCTACAACGACTATGCATGAGATAAGTTTGCATACATTACCTCCGTTGGATGTAACTCTGACTTATTCATGTTTATTGTGGTATCCCAAAGACCTGATTAGCTGGACATGTCCCACCAACTGGATTGAGAACTTCTGAGATAGAGCATTGGTCACAGAGGCTGCTGCAGTCTTTGGTGTACTTGCTGAAGGAGGGAAGGCCAATGTTTTACCTTATCCTCCACTTCCTGTGTTCTGTGGAAGAATGTATCTCAAACAGAGCTGATACCTACTATATGTTATAAGTTCTCTTCTCATATCCTCATCCCCAAAAGTCCAGTAGTATCCAGTGTGAAATGCAGAAGGCATGCTGCTAATTCTTTTTATGAGGAAACTGTTCGAGTGGAATTGAACCCTGAGTAAAGATCACAGTGATCACGAAGGCTCTCTCCATCAAAGAAAGGGCAATTAAGAGAAATGTTTCCCTCTCCTTACTCCCAGATGCTCTATAATTTGCTAATATAGGTAAGGTGCTGCTATCCTTCCCTCAACAAATAAAAGCAATTTTTGTCATCTTAAGTCTGGGGCCAGGGGAGGCAGAGAGAGGGAGATGTAGTAACGGTAAAGTGAGGGAGAAGATGACAGGGAAATTGTCATCCATAGGCTGCTGATAAAAGGGAGTCAGCTGAGAGTTATTGACACTCACTGGAGCTGCATTCGACAGAGAGAAGACAGCTCAGACCTTATACCTAATAAAGGCACTGACTTTAGTAAGGGCAGAAAATCCCATTAAAAAGTCTTTCAGTTAAAAAAAAAAAAAATTTACAAATTTTTCTCCAAATAAGGTGAAAACATTTGCTGAAGGGACAAAGTACTTCACTGTAGCAGTCAGGGAGCTCATAAGTGAATACTTTTAACTTACATTTAGAACAC
Source organism: Geotrypetes seraphini (assembly GCF_902459505.1). Lineage (NCBI taxonomy): Eukaryota > Metazoa > Chordata > Amphibia > Gymnophiona > Dermophiidae > Geotrypetes > Geotrypetes seraphini. The sequence continues at coordinate 26,070,224 of NC_047098.1, forward strand.
AAGTCACAATAATCTCCATTCTCTACAAAACTAGCTCCCGTAGGTTAACCCCTCACTAACTGGTGGTAGCACTGTTGGCAGAGTGAGAATCATTTTGGTATCCTTATATCTAGGTGGTCTTAAGGGGGGAAGAAGGTGAGCGAGTACGGACACTCATTGAATTATATGGTTGTTCTATTGTTTTAATTACCTTTTGGGGTGATATTTAAACTAAGCACCATCCCCCAGATAGGTCACCAAAATTTGGGCGCAGATCTGCTCGCAAACTAATAAAATGAGCTGTTAATAATTGGAGTTAACTTGCACTCTCATTTGGATTTGTATGAAGATATGCCTTGTGCCCTATTCCATAAAAAGTGCATCTAAATTTTAAAGCAACTAAAAAGGGAGAGGGGCATTGCCAGAAATTAGGTACAATGTTGTGGAATAGGGTATTTTATGCACCCAACCACCATTAGTTGTTTGCCACCATTTTCAGCAGGTGTAAGTGCTGCGTTCAAAGTGAGGCATGGCATTTGGAAAGGGTGCTCCACGCAGAGCACCCTTTGCAGAATTCCAGTTCAGCACAGATCTTCCCATAGCCTCACTTTGGGCATCATTTATAGAATTTCCCCCTTTATGTGCAGATCCCAGTTGTACCTGGAGGGTCTGCAAATGAATTTTAAAAAGGAAAGCTGCAGTTTCCCTTTGAATCATTGGGAACGCAAGTGCTTGTTTATCCGCATATTTTGCACATCCAAAGTACATGAAATAAAGTACTACTAGGGATTTTAAAAAGAAATCTTTTGTGTGCTGCACTCTTCTGGTACAGCTAAAAGTAAAGTATGTGTAATTTAGATGCAAGCATGAGGAAGTGAGGGCAGGAGCTACTTTCCAAACAGTTTGTGTGAAGCCTCTTAAAAACTGTCCCTATACCAAATGGCACAGTTAATAGAATATGGCCCTGAATGCACTTATGTTATAACAACAACATATGCACTTAGATGCCTTTATAGAATTAACCTTCCTGAAAGCCTCTGCATGCTCCAAGGCATGTATTAGCCAATAAGAATTGCCATTTGCTCATTCTCCATCTTCAGAAACGTCTATGCCCATCTCACACAACAGTAGATGCAATGTTTTCCAAGCACTCGCTTTTATGCCCTCTTCCCCCCCCCCCCCCCCCCAACATATAAATGTGTAACACTGTTCTGCACACTTAGGCTGTTTATAACATTATTCCCTAATAGGGACAGTTTTTAAGAGGCTTCACACAAACTGTTTGGAAAGTAGCTCCTGCCCTCACTTCCTCATGCTTGCATCTAAATTACACATACTTTACTTTTAGCTGTACCAGAAGAGTGCAGCACACAAGATTTCTTTTTAAAATCTCTACTAGTACTTTATTTCATGTACGTTGGATGTGCAAAATATGCGGATAAACAAGCACTTGCGTTCCCAATGATTCAAAGGGAAACTGTGCAGCTTTCCTTTTTAAAATTCATTTGCAGGCCCTCCAGGTACAACTGGGATCTGCACATAAAGGGGGAAATTCTATAAATGATGCCCAAAGTGAGGCTATGGGAAGATCTGTGCTGAACTGGAATTCTGCAAAGGGCGCTCTGCGTGGAGCACCCTTTCCAAATGCCATGCCTCACTTTGAACGCAGCACTTACACCTGCTGTAAATGCTGAAAAACACCCAATGGGGGTTGGGTGCATAAAATACCCTATTCTTATTGGCTAATACATGCCTTGGAGCATGCAGGGACTTTCGGGAAGGTTAATTCTATAAAGGCATCCAAGTTCATATGTTGTTGTTATAACATAGGTGCATTCAGGGCCATATTCTATAAACTGTGCCGTTCGGCTTGGTTGTCAATCAGCTGCTAGGCATCTTTTATTGAATTTGGCTAGGCACCACCGATCTAGCTGCTTAGTTAGGGCCTAATGTGGGCAGCATTTGTAGAATTAGGGTCTCAGTGTCTAGTGCCCTGTTATAGAATGAGCTTCCCGTGACTAGCCATTACTGTGAAATGCTAGTAACATGGGACTCCTCTGCCATAGAATGAGCTTCCCGTGACTAGCCATTACTGTGAAATGCTAGTAACATGGGACTCCTCTGCCTTTTGAAGGCTTCTGTAGCCATTAGGAAGGCAGAACTTACAAGTTCCTACCTTGTAAATCTTTAATAATACTGTATACTATGTTGAAATAACATAAAATAGAATACAACGTTTATATAAATCATCTACACACAAAACTATCAAGAAACTTAAACTATTTTAAACACATTTTTCCATTTGTTAATAAATCTGTTTGCCATTTCCCTTCAGTATTCCATAAAACAAGTCCCCTCTATGATTCTGGTGTTCCTGAGATTATCATGTGAAGAGGAGACTCTGCAGCCTACTGGGGTAGCCTAACGGTTAGTGCAGTGGCCTGAGAACCAGGGGCACAGGGTTTAATTCCCACTGTAGAAGAAATGTCAGATGGACTTGAAGAAAAACAGGAAAGCCTAAACTAGAGTCAGGGACCAACACAATTAGAAAAATAAAATGACTAGATGATGATAGAAAAAAAGGATTTTAGTCTCTTTTTACTTAAGACTTTGGAATGTGCATCTGGGTGTTTATTTCTTTCCCGTCCTGCATTTATAGTGCTTTACTTTACATCTGTAAACTGTCTTTAGCTTCAGGCAGGCTTGGAACCATCTCTGGCCCTAGTTGCACCCACAAACATCATCCCTGACATCAATCTTTATATTTTGCCTAGGGGAAAACATCTCTTTCTATTTCTCTGTTGTGCTACATGCAAGTCCAAGTCTATTAAAGCTTGATGCACCGCACATTGTAGCCTTCTGTGCGGTTTACAGTTAGGTCTGGCTTCCTGGGGTTTCAGTTTAATTTTTGTTTTCATATGTCCCAGATATTCTGTTAGCATAAATTGTCTATTTCTAATTTGTTTTGTTCAGTTTTCCGAATAGATGTACTGATGGTTTAGGACCACTGTAAGATTTAGTGCACTGCCTTTTCAGAGGTAGGGTTCTTGGTTTGGAAGTTAGTGTTGACATGATAGATTTGCCCTAGGTCAACCCAGACCTCAGGATGCCCCCACCAGTCAGGTTTCAGTCTACCCACAATGAATATGCATAAGATAAATTTACATGCAAATCAGTTCAGTTCAGTTTGATATACTGTCAGTATAAAACTTATCAGTTGTGGATATCTTGAAAACCTAATTGGCTGGGTGTATCCCAAGGAAACAACTGCGAACCCCTGCTCTAAGTCCTTAGTGATTACGGTAGTTTTGTAGAGCAGGATTTCTCAATCCATCTTTGAGACAGAGTCAACCAGTCAGTTATTCAGGATACCCACAATGAATATACATGATATAAATTAGCATGCACTACTCCCATTGTATTCAAATCTACCTCATGCATATTCATTATGGATATCTTGAAAACACAATTATCATGGTGTATCCCAAGGTTTTGTTGAGAACCCCTGTTGTAGAGCATTAATTTACAGTATGCTTAGTACTGAAAAGGTTTATGTTGCCATTACCAAGTTAATGTTTAACTCTTTTTATTAACTTTAAAGGTCACATGCTAGTACCTCCAAAATAGTTCATTTGCCAATGCACTGCTTACAGTCAAAAGCTGGGTGTCAAGGAATAATTTGATCACATGAAATAGGGATATAATTGAGAACCAAAGGAATGACTGATAATCTCTCATACATATATCAGTTTTACACCATGTGTTGAAATTATCTTATACTCAATATAATGATCTTTATCATATGCTCAGAGACATGAAGCTCTTCTAGGGATGTTATCCCTATTGAAAAACTTACCATCCAATCATTGCATATGAAAACACTTAAATTTGCTCATATACTCATTTGTGAAAAACCAATAAACCAAAGAAATAATATAAATAAGCACTTATCTTGAGGGACCCTATAAACATCCTCAACGTTTTCCTTCCCACCAAAATTGCTGTATACTGGAAAGCTTGCTAGCCTTCTATTTTTATGGGTTGCCTTGTTGAGTCTAAGAATGAGTGCGTTGGTTGCATCCTCCACACGATTGTCCACCAACTTGATGTTTGTATTGTTACCATCCTCCAGAAGGCCATGATTTTTGGACAGGGCCCAAAACATGTGCCCCAGCGTGATTCCTGGCTGTTGGTATTTCGGGCAGCCATCTGTGTTACCAAATTTTGCTTTTTAAGCACTATTGGGAGCTCAACATAAATTTATAGTTAATTTTGTAATCTGTGGCTTGGGGGGGTTAGTTTACTACATTGTAATATTCCATTTTATCATTTCTTCAGTCACTTGACATTCTAAATCCCTTGACTAACTTTATGCAAGGGATTCTTAGTCCAGTTCTTCTCTTAATTATTATAGCATCTTATTGTGGTATCTCAAAGGAATCTGCTGAGCCTGTACTGTTAGGCAAAGGTTCTCCGCTATTTGTCCTTGAATTGCTTCTTCCAAGGCCTCCTTAAGTAGAGTTTGCACATAATGCTGAAGTTGTTGGTAACTGCACCAGTCCTTAGAGCAGGGCTGCCCAAGTCCGGTCCTCGAGATCTACTGGCAGGCCAGGTTTTCAGATTATTCACAATGAATATGCATGAGAAAGATTTGCTTGCACTGCCTTCTTGGTATGCAAATCTCTCTCATGCATATTCATTGTGGATATCCTGAAAACCTGGCCTGCCGGTAGAGCTCAAGGACTGGACTTGGGCAGCCCTGCCTTAGAGGATAATTTGTATTCCTGTTTAAGCGATCCAAAAGTTTTCATGTGCCCTTGATCTATTGTTACTTGAAAAACATACTTTATTCCCCATTGCGCCCAACGTTGAAACGCTATCTGTGTGATGCTTGGTAAAAAATCTCCATGTGTACAGGGTTAATTGTAAAAGATTGCATACTCTTCTACAAGCTAGGTGCATTGGTTTGAAGTATATATCCCCTTTATCTTTCAAACCTTGGGTTGATGCTTGGTGTATAGTAAATAATTGAAGTGGTCCTGCTTCAGACTGACTGCAGACCGCGGCCGAGGCCGGGCGACGGGAAGGATGTGCGCGCGCAGAAGCCTGATCGGTTGGGATACACCCTGATGTAGCCTATCGGTGAAACGCTGGCCTTCGTTGGTGTGCCAATCAGCAGAAGATAAGTGGATTTTTTCCTCTATCAGTTTTATTTACTAGTGAAGCACATTTTTAAGCTCAAGTGCCCAGTAATTATTGAAGGTTTTTTGCCAGTGAGGTTACCGCTTGACCACCTTTTACTATCCACCTTTGTGGAGGTGGAAGGGCATGTTCTGAGGCTTTTTCCTTCATTTTTTATAAGGCGTAGAGCCTTTACTGTTCTTACACTTCACTTTTGAATACCTTTGTAGTCGTTATTGAAAGTGTTTACTATTGTACACATTTGATTTTCAATATATCTGAGTTTTTTTAATGGTGTATAAGTGTTCCACTTCAGTGTTAGAGAAATGGTTAATATTACAGTACCATTCACTGGCATGCCACAGAAAATTGCTTAATACTTAGTAGTCCCAGACCTCCTTGGTCTCGTGGCAAATGCAAAGTTTCTAGAGATATTCATGCCTTACCACCCACCCACAAATACCCCGTCAATGCGTTACACAAGGTTTGTTCATTTGTTCCCTGCAACATCAAAGGCAAAGTTTGAAAGATATACAGCCATTGAGGTACTACCATCCTATTATACAATGCAATTTTATCCATTGAGGACAGCGAGTATTGTCTCCATACCTTCAGGTTTGTCAAGTTTATTAAAAACTTGAAATACCGCCTATCGTACTTCTAGGCGGTTTTACATTATAAAATTATTTAAACAGGTAAATCACTAAAAAGGAGGGTAACATACATGAGACTAACAAGATTAACTGGGACAAGAGGGCTGAAGGTAAGAAATCCATCTTAAAACCGTAAAGTAATCCAAGAAAGGGAAAATACGAGGGGGGGAGGGGTAATCTCATCTGAAAATCAGAGCAAGGAGGAGTCAGGATGCTGAGTCAGGAATTTTGGATCGTGCTTATCAGTGAGTTGATAGTCAAATTATACAGTTAGACTAAATCTTGAGGAATTTTTCACCTGCGAATATTTTAAACAGTGTGATTCCCATTATAAGGGTAGAGGCCCCTCCTCATTCCACCAAACTGTGTTGTGTAGGAGCATTACTATTGACTTGTTTATTTAGTTCTAGTCCTGAGTACATATTAAATTCATCCAACATAGTTGGGGGTCCTAATTAGAGAATTATGTTGTTTTACTAATGTTAATAGGATGTCATCAGCAAATGCCAACACCCAGAGCTGTCCACCACCCTCTGGCAAATCCTCCACCTTGCTGTCTTTAAGAATTGTTTTTAACAAAAAAAGGAGTAGGGACAGTGGGCATCCCTGCTTTGTATGTCACTCTATCAGGAAAATCTGTGTCGTATATCCATTTACAATCAATGATGCTCTAGGGACTTTTAAAAACTAGTTCTGTATTCCCACATATTGGAGAAATTGGAACAGGTAGTGCCAGTTGACCTTGTCAAAGGCTTTGACTGCATCCACTACACTAAAATACCCAGTATATTGCCTGCCTGTACTCTGGACACAGCGAACAATACCCTACTGACGTTTAAGACCAAATGTCTACTCAACAAACCCCACTTGTTCTGGTGTAATCATTGTGGGTAGAAAAGGGGCTAGTCTATGGGCCAAAATTTTTGCAAATATTTTAGCATCTACATTTATAAGCGATATTGAGTGATAAGATTCAACTTCTTGTGCTGGTTTACCTGGTTTTGGTATTAATGTTATCAAGGCCTCATTTACATGCGATCCAAATTCTCCTTGTGCATGGGCCAAATTGGGCAGTGATCTGAAACTTCTAACGAACCTATTTATGCCCCCTCCACCAGAGTGCATAGCAACTCTGATGCTAATATTAGTCTATTCTAGAAAAGGTATTGTATTCTCTAGATTGGTGTGTGTAGTGTCTGTCCATCGGGTGCAGAAGGCATAGGTATGAGATTCCATGGGATGTATTTTATTGTCTTCCTCTCCCAGAGTCAGATTTATTCAGCTCCGGCTGAAGGACTTGATTTAAATTACCCACCAAAAGCACAGGAACTTCTGGTGTCTTGAGTGCCCAGGTTCACTAGTGTCTCCCCTTAAAGATACTTCTACCAATAGATATCTTCCCATAGTATCTTTAGTTATCAATTCTACAGCACATGGAAGACCTTTCCTTATCAATAGGGCTACTCGCACCATTTTTTGAAGAGGATATATGATACATATTGCCAACCCAGCCACGCTCTAACTTGGTATGCTCCTTGTCCATTATTTTAGTTTCTTGTAAGCATGCCAAATCAGTGTGGTGATGTTTTAATTGAGAGACTATTGTTGCTCATTTTATCAGTAAGGTTTTAACCAATCACATTCCAAGAGACTAATGGTCTCACTCCCTATACAGCAGTGTGTTTAGATATGAAGAAAACAGTGAGTTTCTATACAGTCCCCAGTTGCCCAGCCTCACTCAGGATTCTACATCATGGTTTCTCCACTGCATATTTCTCAACACATGTATTGGCCAGCTTTTCTTGTACTTAACCACACTTACTAAATCTCTTAAGTTAATGCAGAGTGACAAAAAGTATTTAACATCATACTATGAAACACAATGTCCCCTAGACCCCCATTCCCCTTCAGATCCTCGTAGGGCCACTTCTCCATACTAGAACTGGAGCTGCCAATCATGTTCCATAATGTTTCAGGGCCTTCCCACCACTGTCAGCCCCTTAACACAAAGAGAGTTATCACAATGTGCTAGCCAGTTTATATCCTACTTCAAAACCACAGTTTCTACAGAGTCTCTTACTAACATTACTGTCCCACGTGCTCCTCAGGTACTTTGGCTGGCATTTGTCACTTGCAAAGTTGAGCTATTGATATATTCCTCTGCCACTGATGCTGTGTCAGAACCTTTCTATTGGCCATGACTGTGCACTTTTAGCTGTGCAGGATATATGAATATAAAGCGCATTTTCTTTTCCACCAGCTTCACGCATAACAAATAGAATGGCCATTTGTGTTCGAGCAATGCAGCAGTGCAATCTTGTACTATTTAAATCTGTATTTCTTCATATGTTTCCCTTTTAGCCTTGTATTGGAGTAATATTTCCATTTTGTGTCAATAGTTGTGCAGCTTAACAATGACCACCCATGGCCTCTGTTCTCTGCCCATCTTTGGCCATGGTCCAGATGCGCAGGGTCATGCAGGTTCTGCATTGGAAACGCCTCCACGAGCCACCATTCCAATTTTGGTACAAGCTGCACATTTGGTATTGATTCTGGCAGGCCTATAAATCTTTGTTTTTCTCTTTGAGACCTATTTTCAGGGTCTTCCTGTTTATTCGCTCATTCTTTGACCAAGGCTTTAAGTGACTGTATTTCATCTGTCACTGTTGGGTGTTCCTCTTCCACTACTGATTCTCGTTGTTCCAATTCTGCTGTAATCAGTGAGCTGCTCGATATGTTGTATGTTGGTGGAAAGTTGGTTGACACCTGAGCTCAGGGCTTGCCTTATTACTACTTTTAACTCCAGTAATGCAGCTTCTGTAAACTGAGACACCACATTAGGCGTGGTGCCCGCCATTTTGTCCTCTCCCACCCGGGTTCACTCTTGATCCTTTCTGGTGCTCTTTATGGCTATCTCTTCATCTGCTCTCTTCATATATTTGTCTATCCAACCGTCTACAATGTTTTAGATTTTCTTTAAGCCATCCATTGTGTAGAAATGGTTGGATGTGTCATGATAGTGGTCGGAACCTCAGAGCAGTGTAGAAACGTGTTCTCACCAGCTCATAGCATCACATGATCCTATTACCAAGATTATAACAATCAGAAAATTATTTGTTTAGTGAGTTTTATGGAGAAATATCCTAGCTCTGCTCTGCACCCATTGAGGGGTAATGGCTGGGTGCTGTGGATATAGAATCTGTTTGGGTTTAATACCGTATGGGGAAATCATAATTATAGTGGAGTACTGAAGAATACAACCTTTTGTACTTTCCCCAGTTCTCGATGTGGCCTGCAAATCAGGCATGCACTGCTGCCCTAGTTATGGATTGGGGGTTGGGTTGGAGTAGGACAGGAACAGAGCATGGGTGGGTTTGTCTCATTCTATCCTCCATAATCTGAGGATCTTTCATTGACTGAGGGCCCAGAAGAATTCCAGAGCCTCCCAGACAATCCTTAAGCTCCTGAATCTAACTTGTATACAATGCCAGTTGTATATCATGATCTGGGAAACCACACATTGATCTAATTTAGAATATTGTGTACAATTCTGGAGGTTGCACCTTCAAAAAGATATAAAAAGGATGAAGTCGGTCCAGAGGAAGGCTACTAAAATGGTGTGTGGTCTTCGTGATAAGGCTTATGGGGACAGACTTAAAGATCTCAATCTGTATACTTTGGAAGAAAGGCAGGAGAGAGGAGATATATGATAGAGACGTTTAAATACCTACGTAATATAAATGTGCATGAGTCGAGTCTCTTTCATTTGAAAGGAAACTCTGCAATAAGAGGGCACAGGATGAAGTTAAGAGGTGATAGTAATCTGAGGAAATACTTTTTTACAGAAAGTGTGGTAGATGCATGGAACAGTCTCCCAGAAGAGGAGACAGATTCTGTGTCTGAATTCAAGAGGACCTGGGATAGGCACGTGGGATCTCTCAAAGAGATAAAGGTTACTGTGGATGGGCCGACTAGATGGGCCATTTGGCCTTTATCTGCCGTCATGTTTCTATTTGAATTTGTAGAACCTCAGAACAGAGAATATGAGACAAATTTTTATTGATAACCTGACACAGCATGTGTTATGGTGACTTGCCTATAAATCAGTAAGAGAAGTTTGAACTGTATATGGAAATGGATAGGGAGCCAATGAAGTGACTGACTCATTCTTCATCACTATACACTTCCCCCTCCCCATTCGTGGTTTCAACACTCGCAATTTCACATATTTGCGATTTTTTGGGGGGGGGGGAACCCCATAGTTTAGCACGTTCCCGCCTCTCTCCAGCCTTCCTCCCGGCATCCCGGCCTTACCTGGTGGTCTAGCGGCCTTTCGGGGCAGGAGCGATCTTCCTACGCTCCTGCCCCGTGTAGATCGCCAATAGGAAATGGCTGCCGTGAGTTTCCGTCGTAGTCTCTAGAGACTATGGGAACTCATGGCAGTCATTTCCTATTGGCAGTCTGCACGGGGCAGGAGCGTAGGAGGATCACTCCTGCCCCAAAAGTCCGCTAGACCACCAGGTAAGGCTGGGATGCTGGGGGGAAGGCAGGAGGGAGGCAGGGATGGGTCAGAGCCGGATGAGAAGTTATTCATGGTTTTTCTCAATTCGCGGTCTGGCTCTGCCCCTATTCCCCGCAAATACCGAGGGAGAAGTGTAGTGTGTATCAGCACAGAAAAGGAGTGATGGCACTGGGCCTGTATAGCACGAGAGGGTTGTAACAGCAGGGAGCTCGTAGTGTGAATGTTTGATGGAGATGGGAAGAGTTACAGCAACCTGCTTATGAAGGCAGATAGAGGTTAGACACCATTAATAAATTTCTAAAGCCACAACAGCTTAGCAGGAAAGAGCTTTCAATTTGTTAGGACCTGGGAAAGTTAGAGGGGAGAGGAGCCTCTTCTGACAGGATGGGCTCCATCTTAACCAAAATGGAAATAAAACATCAACTCATGAGGAAAAGCTGAGAGTTGATAAGACATACATGGCTTTGTTGTAAGGTATTTTCAAAAGTTACTATTAAGAGGACGATTGACAAACTTGTTTAGACATGTCTACGTTATATGTAATAATCAGAGGGAAACAATATTTTATGTTGTGGTATGGAAACCGCATAGTTGTAGACGGTATATACATTTTTAAATAAATAAAAGTTAGGGAAAGCCAATAGAGAGGATGTAGTAAAAGCTGAAGTAGCTGGATTGGATTTACATGAAGGAGAGATGAGAATGATTCCAAATTACCTGAATTAATTGGTGACAAAGAGCATATGCAAATGCCAGAAATCTATAAACATACGATCAAATTAGAATGTATGATTCTAAATGAAGATATATTTGAGGCTAAATTCTATATATGGTGCTGATAAAAGCGCTATAAGTTGCAATGAAAAGTTAGACGCAGTTTGGAGAATAGTGCTTAAACCCACAAACGCCTGTACCTACATTTAGGCATGGATGCCCGTATTCTATAATGACACATGTAACTGAAAGACACGCCTCTGATCTGCCCATATCTGTGCCCTTTTTTGACACACACCAAATTTAGGCGCATAACTTGACACGATAGATTTGTAATTGATTTTAATTAGCACCAAATTGGCACAAACTTGTTCAGTCAAATTGCACATGTGACCCAAATTGTGTGCGACACGTATAGAATTTGGGGATTGGTGGTAATTGTATTCAGGTATTTTGGTATGTGTACCCATGTGTTAAAATGCTGCTTATACAATTACCCTTATGTAAAAGCGTATGTTAAAAGTGCGGGTGTTTTCACACAATTTGGATGTAGATATGGTCATAGTTAGGTTTTGGGTGGAGCACAAACAGAGCTGTGAATAATGCATGTTTTTTATAAAGTACATGCAAACATTTCTGCATGCTCCCAAGCGCTCATACTAGAGAATGACACGGTGACAAAATTCATCACCGTTCCCGTCCCCGCGGATAACCGCGGGAAATAATCCCATGTCATTTTGTAGTGTCTATTTCAACCTCAGTCCTTCTACACCAGCATTCTTCAGAGCAAAGCTTGCGGGTCAGTGGTTGTGGCCATTCATACTCTGATTCTTATGTGAGCCAAGGATAATGAAGCCATTGTGACATCACTGATGTGATTGGCTCTTAGGCACTGGTGGAATGAGGCATTATGACATCATAATATCTGCTCTGGATACCAGAGACTGTCATTCTGTAGTGTCTGTTTCAACCTCAGTCCTTCTACACCAGCATTCTTCAAAGCAAAGCTTGCGGGTCAGTGGCTGAGCCCATTCATACTCTGATTCTTATGTGAGCCAAGGATAATGAAGCCATTGTGACATCACTGATGTGATTGGCTCTTAGGCACTGGTGGAATGAGGCATTATGACATCACAATATCTGCTCTGGATACCAGAGACTGTCATTCTGTAGTGTCTGTTTCAACCTCAGTCCTTCTACACCAGCATTCTTCAGAGCAAAGCTTGAGGGTCAATGGTTGTGGCCATTCATACTCTGATTCTTATGGGAGCCAAGGATAATGAAGCCATTGTGACATCACTGATGTGATTGGCTCTTAGGCACTGGTGGAATAAGGCATTATGACATCACAATATCTGCTCTGGATACCAGAGACTGTCATTCTGTAGTGTCTGTTTCAACCTCAGTCCTTCTACACCAGCATTCTTCAGAGCAAAGCTTGCGGGTCAGTGGTTGTGGCCATTCATACTCTGATTCTTCCCTCTCTCTTTAAAGAATGACATGTAGATGGTTTCCCGTGGTTATCCGCGGGGACGGGAACGGTGATGAATTTTGTCACCGTGTCATTCTCTAGCTCATACCTTAGAAACAAATCTGCACTCTGGCAAACTGAGCTGATGCAGCAAACACTTCCTGTTCCAGGAGCCTGACACTTCCACTCCAAATTCTCTTGCCCCAGCACAGCCTAAATTCATACAAGCATCATGCCTCTGCAGGACACTATCTAAACCTTCTCCCAAATGGGGTTTATTAATGCAGTTTCCCCAAATCCCTCTCACCTATGCATATAGACACCATTAACCTTTGCTTCCAACACACATTGTAAGTAAATGCTTTATACTGTCTATAAGTGCTGGAAAGAAGTTTATGGTACACTGCCTCTCCCAAACACAAAACTTAAATACATTTAACAAGCATTAATAGATCTGTCCTTGACAAACTTGTCTGAATCTTTCTTAAAATTTGTCTAAAGAATCAGATAACATTTTTGGGCAACAAATTCTCCACTATATGTGTGCATTAATTGAAAAACTTTCTAGAATTGGTTTTATATCTGTTACTAGTACTTTGCAAACCATTCCCTATTTTTGTACCCAAATTCTAACCATTTCTTATTTGGAAAGCTGGGCGCAAAATTCTTATTACTTGGTCCACCCAACTCATTGTCCTATAAACCTCTATCATATTCCCTTTCTTCATACGAGTTCTAGTCCCTTTATTATTCTTGTTGCCCTTTTCTGCACCTTTTCAACCTCCATCCTCAGGATACGCCATGTTAGTTCCACAAGGTCCTGCCATACAGATTCCTCACAAGTAGCGTGTTCTTTTAACCACTTTGAACAGTTTGGAGTTGTCGGGTAATTTTGATTAGCTCACTCACTCCTTTTTCAAGATCATTAATGCATATATTTAAACAGCAATCCTAATACAGATCCCTGGAGCAGTCTGCTAGTCACTTCTCTCGAGCATTTAATTCTACTCTTTGTTTCCAGCCTTTCACTCGTAACTATTTCATAACAGAGCCATCCCCTCCTATCCCATGACTTTGTTATTCCCTAACAGATTTTCTCAGGTGTTTCTGAAAACCCAGCCTATATTGACCCTTATCCATGTGGCTATTTACATTTTCAAAGAATTTTAATGAGACAGCCTGGTTCATAGACAACGGCACGAAAGACAAAGGCGTGCGCCGAAGAAAATTACAGTTTTTAGGGGCTCCGACGGGGGGTTTTGTTGGGGAACCCCCCCCCCCCACTTAATAGACATTGCGCTGGCATTATGGGGGGTTGTAACCCTCCACATTTTACTGTAAACTTAACTTTTTCCCTAAAAACAGGGAAAAGTAAAGTTTTCATTAAAATGTGGGGGTTACAACCCCCAAACCCCCCACAACGTGGCGCAATGTCTATTAAGTAAAGTGGGGGGTTCCCCCCCCATGCCCCCCCCCCCGTCGGAGCCCTTAAAACAGTAATTTTGAGCGGCGCGCGCCTCCGTGCTGCGCTCAATTGTCTGGCCGCGCGCCTTTGTCCTGGCGCGCTTTTGACCTGACACCGACAGCCCTGCTGGTGGTTTTCTACCATTACACATCCTTGAACCAGCCCACAGTCCTTGCCTGTCGTGTTCACTATGGAATCTGGAATGTGGCAATGTAACTCTCTGAATCTTCTGTTATTATATAATTTAGTCATTGCCAGTTTCAAGCACTCCGCAAACAACAGGCAAGTTTCAACTTGATGGTTAATAATAGGGTGAAAGTCTGTGTTTTTGTGTATGTTTCCCTGTGTGTGTGTATTATAAATATCACCATGTAAACAGAATTTAATTTATGGGCAAATCTCCAGGGTGACGAGCAGGAAGAATCCTATCATTGTAGTCGGAGGTGGGATTTCAAATCTTGTTTAGATTGGATAATGGCTCCTGCATCCTGAGCACAAGGCTTTATGGTACATTGTGAGCCCACTGGGACCGATAGGAAAGATGCTTGAGTACCTGTATATAAACTGCTTTGAATGTGATTGTGAAAGAAAACAAAAAGTCCCTATCCCTTACTTCCAGAGAGCAGGGAGCTTTACAAGCCTTAAGGTAAGTATGTATTGGCCTACATACTCCTGGCAGCAGTCGCAGCTTGCAGACCTCAGCGCTTGCCGCCAATGACTGCAGTCCAAGCACCATTAAGCAAACTGAATGCAATTTGCATTTCTAAATTACAAGCCTCAAGTGTGATAGCTGCTTCCCCTTTCTCTGTTTTGCTGGGAAGACTTCCATTCTCTTATCCTCCCCCGCCGGTTAAGCGGATTTGTAGGGGCATACCAAGGGGTTAATTAAACCAAACAACAACAGGGTTTAACTAAAAAGTAAAACCTTATGCTGCCACGTGCTTCGTGAGTTTTTTTGGCAGCACTGACGACTATGCCTAAAGATTCTGTAGTATTGTTCAGGAGATGGGCAAGAGGAAAAATGAGGCCTGCAAGTTCAAGCTTAAAGATTAACGTTAGGTAAACACGGTATATATGGTACATGCTATGTCAGTAGCATAACTGTGGGGGGGGAGGGGGGGCTGAGGCCCACCCAGCAGTGGCATTCCTATCCTCCACTGGCAGTCCTGGATCTGCCTCTGTCTCTGAACCCCCTCCCCAGTGTATCTCTGAGGCATTCCCGGTGGCCTTGGTGAATGTTTTTTTGGGTGCCTGCACTGACCTCGCAGGGTTCTCTCTGCTGTGACCCATTCTTGTTGACATCCCTTCCTGTTTCCTCACTGGTAGAACACAGTGGGCTGGTGCAGGCAGCAAAAATGAATTGCTATGGCCACCGAGGATGCCTCTGAAGTAACTAGAGAGACATGGGAGGAAGACAGAAATGTTGGATGTGAGGGATTGAAAAAAAAAAAAAAAAATCCCTGGGTTTTTTTTTTTGGGGGGGGAGAGGGACAGGGAATGGATGGACCCATCCAAGTTAATACTAGGTCCATCCATGCCACAGACATGTGCTATCACCTTGGCACATTTACTGTACATGTTAGAAAAGGCCTTTATGTATTAAGAATAAAATAAAGTGTACACAAAGCAAAACCCTTATAGAATTATGCCATTTGTGGGGGGTTTTCAATCCTATTTTTACCATTGCTCTCTGTATCTCTCTCAAAGTCCAAGTAGTGCAGGTTGCCTTTCCTCTGCTTCTGTACTAGTGGAAAGGGATTTAAACCCCTAGGCCCCTGGTTGTTTAAATCACTTGTTTGTAGCTAATCATGAATATTCAGTGGCATTTAAATGATTAGTGCTGCTGAAACCAGGTAACTTGTGGGTATTCCAGGGGTGGAGTTGGCACTTATTTGCTTAGGTGCCAATATTCAGCCTTTAACTGCATAAAGGTAACTGCTTATATTGTGTCAGATATATTTTTTTTAAGTTATTGGGATTTATTAACTGCCTTTATGAAGAAATGCACCCAAGGTGCCGAACAAAAAGCAGTCCCATCATATGCGGTTAAGGGCTGAATATTGCACTTAAATTGCATTACATTGAGTGGCAAACATGTAACTGAATATTCAATGCTGGTGCCTGAACACAGCCTTGCATTGAATTTCCAGGAATACAGCTGGCGGTGGACAGTGCTTTCCAAACCTGGTCCTGGAGGCACCCCAGCCAGTCAGATTATCAGGATCGCCACAATAAATATTTATGAGAGATTTGCATGAGGAGGTGTGGTCTAGTTTTTAGAATTGCTGCCTCAGCACCCTGCGGTTTCAAGTTCAATCCCAGCCTGCTCCATGTGACTTCGGGCAAGTTACTTAATCATCCGTCGCCCCCAGGGACCACAGTCAGATTGTGAGTCTTCCAGGACCAGATAGGGAAAAAACTTGAGTACCTGATTACTATTCATGAAAAAGGCAGCAAATGAAATCTCTCTTGAATATTAATTGTGGAGATCCTGAAAACCTGACTAGCTAGGGTACTTGTAGGGCCAGGTTTGGGAACCAATATATTAGGAGTTGCCACACTAGCTTACTCTCCCAAGGTGTACTTGTGCACCGATCCACATCACTGCTTTCAAAGCAGATGATTCAACCAGTGAGAAAAAATTGGAGTGCACTTTGCTGCCTGTTTGCTTCCCCATCCCTGCACTTATAACTCTATGAGCTGTGAAATCTACTTACCTACTTCTAGCCAAAGACTGGAGGGCAATATTCAGCTTAGTTACTTAAGGCACATTCCTTTAAAAATTATCTCATCTCCATTCAGTCTATATCCTTTCCGAGGCACCAAAGAAAATAAATATCTTATGCTTTTGTTTTATTTGCAAATAGAACACAAATTGTTTTAGATTTTATATCCTAGCCCTTGCATCTGAGACATGCTTCAAATTTCTCTCCTTGGGGGTCACCCCTGGCCCGTCTGGTACTGTTATCTGAAGTAAGACTACTTTTCACACACTTATATAGGCTGGTTCATATGATGTGTGTCAGGGCTTGTAATCTCCTTTTGTTGCACTATCCCTTATCCAATATTCCCTTCTTGGATACAATTCTATTCATTCTGCGATTAAGAACCCATGAATTCCCAACTTGATCCTTCATATACAAATCCAGTAGGAAAATATATGCAATAAGATGTTGAATATGAAAATATATACAGTAAGATTTGGCTATCATTTTCCACCAGATCCATCGATCAGCTTCAGATCCATTACTAGAGTTATTTAGGGCTCCTTTTACGAAGCCGCATTAGCGGTTTAACGCACGTAATAGCCGCTACCATCTCCTCTTGAGCAGGTGGTAGTTTTTCAGCTAGCGCAGGGGTTAGCGCACGCTAAAAATGTGCGTGCGATAAAGCCACTAACGTGGCTTCGTAAAAGGAGCCCTTAGTGAGGTAACGCAACTGTGTGCACCAGATGAACCTAGTCAGCTGTGGACACACGGAAATACAGCTGAGGGTATCAGAGCGTCCCAGCTCGGGGAAAGGAGGCTTGAAAAACTCTGACATGTTGACCTATGTCCTAGTAGCAGTGGTCTCAACCCCCCCATCTCTTAGTGACCACCAGGATTAATCCCCTGCCCTCAATGAGACCTCTGCCCACCAGGTATCTAGTCTCCCCACCCCCAGCTACAAATCCAGCCTCAGGTTCTATCCAAAAAGGACCAGGAGCGCCTCAGAAAAGCAGCACCACAGAACCGTAACCCCTGTCTCATTCCCATTCCCCTGTACTTCAAACACAGACCTTAGTAATTTTTTTTTCCAGTTTTATTGAGTGAAAATGTCAAACCTTGCATCAGTCATGCAAAAAAATCAAATAAATAAAACACATATATTAAATTTCTAACAGCACTAAATTCAAGTGGAAAAATATTCAGTTCTTAAAACGAAGGTACTGAGGGCCCAATTCAAGTACTCAGGGCAAATGGTTCTCTTCAATCGCTCACGTTTTGCAGTTTTTTTTCTTTTAAATTTTATATCTGTATCGATATAGAGATATAAAATTAAATGAGCCTCGCTGGGTCGTGCTTTTTGTTTCCACAGAAAAATAAAATAAAAACAATACACTGAATTTGAAAATGAGCTAGAGATGGCTTATAGTCCTAGTGTGCAATACCAACATTCAAAATATTACAGCTCGTTCTCCTCTTTTTTTTTTTTTTTGTTTGTTTCTCCTTTTGCTACAGTGTCAATTAATTTTGCTTTCAGTTGAGGCATTGATGAATAATCCAGTTTTGTGAAGAACTGGATCCATTCAGCGGAGCTATCCTCAGCAGCAAAGGGCCATCTGTCTCTGTACTTTCCCCTCTGGTACTTCTAGGTCTTCCTCAGCACATTACACTGAGCAGCAGAGGCACACCTCATTTTACCCAGTCACAACTCAGAAGAAAACAACTAGTCAATGGCCCAGGCAGGGCTCTAAAAGAACAGTCAGGGGGGTTGTAGATACAGTCAATGGGCCCAGCCAGGTGTGGAAAAGAATAAAGTCTGGGCCCAGCCACAGTGATGGGGCATGAGAGGCCCAGCAAAGGTTCAAATGGACACATTGAGAGGCCTAGTCAAAGGTGTACGAAGATGCAAATGCCCAGAATTGGCAAGCTACCAGAATGAGCCAAACGTTTTCTTTTTCAGATTTTTAGGTGCGAGTTGGGAGTTAGCTATGGTAGTTTGATCATCAAAGGACCCTGTACGGTGCAGAGATGCACAGCATAAATTCAGCAATCCTTTACTGGGGCTGAAGCTGAAAGGATACAGGGCTCTCTCTTTCACTCACTCATTTCTCCAGCGTAAGGGTTCTTAACCTTTTCTTGGTTCCCACATCCCTTTAATTGAGCCGTGAAACCAATTCTTCCTGCACCACCTGTCCACTAGCGACTACTGACTGCTGCTAACTGGTCATTAATATTACAGTGGCACGCTTATACTACTGTCATAAGTGCCTTCACTCTGGGCTGATGCAGAAAGCCTATCCACCCAGTTACGACGCGCGCGCGCATGGGCACTGCAAACATTAATGGCCAGCCAATGCAGAGAGGGAATAAGTGCAGGTGTTAACTGATGAAGACAGGGCCACACATTATTCCAGGCAGAGAAGGGTAAGTGGAGAAGATTTAATGTCAAGTTTTTAAGATTTAACTGCCAGTTTTGTCTTCTTTAACCAGAAGTGCCTTCAAGCTTAAAAGACTGATGGGAGGTACATAAGTACATAAGTAGTCGCCTCCGCCGGGGCAGACCAGAGGTCCATCTAGCCCGGCGGTCCGCTCACGCGGTGGCCCATCAGGCATATTGCCTGATCTGCGGTCCTTGACTAATTTTATGCCTACCTCAACACTTATCTCTAAACTTTCCACTGCTCTTATCTGTACCCCTCAATCCCTTTGTCCTTGTGCACATTTCTGAATAAAACAAGTATCCACACATATCAGTTCCTGCTCTCCTGTCCGTAAGTTCTATAACATAACATTCCACTTCTATACCGCAGGACTGTGAAGCTCTATGCGGTTTACAAAAGAGAGAGTTGTTACAGTTGAATTAAATAACTTAAGTTTCCTATATACTTGGTGAACAGATACTTAGATTTCTGAAGGCATTTGAAAAACACAAGTACTGGAAGCCGTAGTTAAGAAATTTAAATCTTTGTCCCAGGATAAAAGACGTTGTTGGAATTTTTTAAATTTGCATCCTTGTACAGATGGAAAAGTGAAATTGGCATGTGAACATCTAGTATGTTTAGAAAATGAATTCGTAAGGGTGGGAGTAAGTCCAAATAAGCAAAAGTAATGATTGCGAGCAGGGCCGGATTTTCCTATAGGTTAACTAGGCTTCAGCCTAGGGCCTCAAGATCCGTGTCACATTTTTTATAAAGGTTAGTACCAATAACAACATGTTTCATTTAACATATTGATATATATCACAGTAATGATGTATTTTATTATCTCTCATGTAATTTACAAACTTAAAAATGGGAGGTGAAAGGGAATAGCCTAGGGCATCTTTTCATCTAAATCCGGCCCTGATTGCGAGTGAGGATGAGGTAGAGAACCTTCCAACCGAATTACTGGCACATGGTACGAGTTTGCAGGTTAAGAGAGAGATTGTGAATTTGGGTGTTTGTTTAGATTGCGCTCTTTCCGTGGGAAGTCAGGTTCTCAGGGCGATCCAGGGTGGATACACGCAGTTGTAGACACTTTTTATAGAGTAAAACCTATGCTCCTTCCATATGATTTTCGCTCAGTGGTTCAAGCACCGATTTTGACTCGTTTAGACTACTGTAATATGCTTTATTTGGGCCTGGCGAAGGTCAAATGTAAGGCATTACAACTGATGAATTCAGCGGCTAGGCTGATTTGGGGTATTCCACATAGAGAATACATTACTCCGGTGTTAAAGAAATTGCATTAGCTCCCGGTGGCTCAAAGGGTCTATTTTAAGACGTTCATCGGAATTTGTGGGAGGTGTATCAGCCGGGGAGGGCGTTGAGGTCAGAAGGTACTATGAGACTGATCTCTATGAAGGAAAATGTTGTCCGATATATTAAATTTAAAATAGCAATGATGACTGTGGCAGGAGTGAAATTATGGAATCATCTTCCCGGCATCCTGAGGACCTGTTCTGACTAGTTAAAGTTTAGAAAACTGTTGAGGCCTTTTTTAAATTTCATGCTGCAAGTTGGTCAGGATATCTTGAATGTGATTACGATGATTTAATGTAGCATAGTTTGCTAATATATTACCTCCCAGTTTGCGAGGGATACTGCTAGTATGTGATTGTGTTGTAACTGAAGATGGTTTTTATGTATTTTGAATGGAACTAGTGCAAATGTTTTACTGTGAACCGCTTAGGGACAGGCAGTCTATACATTTTAGAAATAAATAAAATAAAAGCATCCGAACTCAATCCAAGCCTCCACTGGAAGCCAGCGCAATTTGCAAAAGAAGGCAGTGATGGGATCAGACTTCTTTAGCTTGAAAATTAATCTTACCGCTGCCTTTTGAACAATGTGTACTCTCTGCAAGTTTTTCAGCGTTCCTGTCAAGTAAACAATGTTACAGTGGTCCAACTGACTCAAGATCAGGCACTGAACCAGGGGTCTATATGCAAGAAACTTTTGCAAGGCGGATTTATATGTACAGAAGAATGGGTGCTGAGGTGTGGGGATACTTTTGATTTTGTTCTGAAATGCACACAAGCCACCACGCTTACTGTAAAACCTTTGTGTACATGCATCTGGTAGGCTCTGCCTGATTTGCATGTAACTTCTGTGTACAATAAAATTAACTACGCCATGCTATTACACTCAATGGTGGAAGCAGACATTTGTGTGTAACTCTACCCACAGCTTTCTGCATCAGACTGTTTAGAAAGTTTAAATAAATTGTCAGAAATTATAAGAGCTTGATGAGGGCACCACTGGTTAAGAACCCGTATTCCAGGCTTTGGCAGGAAGAATGGCTGGAAGTCTGTGTCCCTTTGCTGCAATGCCTGCAAAATCTGCACATAAGCACCTCCTGGCTGCTGAATGTGTGAAGTACAAGGGGCAGTTTCTGTAACATGGAGAAAGGAAAAAAGAGCGAATGGGGAAGAGACAGGAGATATCGATGGTTAAGATGGAAAGGGAAATGGCAGGCTGGCAGAGGCAAGGAGTAAAAGGTGGAAGGATGGGAAAGGAGGCAGTAGAGAGATGAGATGGGACAGGAAGCCAAGAAAAAGGAATAGAAGAAACAGGAACTGAAACAAGAAAGAAACCCTACAGAGATGCGAGACGAGATACTAAGGAAGGGAAGTGATATGGAAACTAAAGAGAGAAAGATGGAGTGATCAAGACAAAGGAGGAGTAAGATTGTGTGCCCGAGCCCCAGGCGGTGCCATGGTAGAAACAGCACTTAATTGTGATGGAGTGCTTCTTTTTCTCAGACGCCACACTGCTTAGTGGCACTGGTATATGGCCATAAGTATGGATGTGGAGGTGGAGCGGTCATAATGCAACTGTCCAAACACTGTTTCACCTGGTACTGTGCTTCTCTTTCATGTCTGGCAATAGCACTTTGCAACTGAGGGAGGAGGTGGGGGAAGGTGAAATGGCACTGAAAGGCAAGATGTTTTGCCAGTGTCAGTCTTCCATCAACCCCAGTTTATTAGTGGAAGCATCTGTGTTTAAGGGGTCCCAGAGATCAAGGAAGAAGCTACCGCTAACAGAAGTGAACAACAACAACAAAAAAAAAAAGCCAAAGAGAAAAATAAAAACTCCTAAATGAAAAAAAAGCACACAGAGAAAAACCCAAAATTAAATTAACTACAAACTTATATTAACAATCTGCACATTATGTTGGTTTCTACAAAATTCAAGTTAAAAGTTGGAATCACGCAGTTCACATCAGTGCTAAGGTGTGAAGCAGCCCAAAAATCGATACTTCTAGGCTCCTTTAAAAATAAATTGCTAAAACCTAAAATATAATTACAAAAGATAGGAGGGATTGCACACATTAACCAAGTCTTATTGTCAGCTGGGCCAGTCTCTCTGAGAGAGGGCACAGGGGGCAAGTGCCAGACAAGAGCTTTCTGCAAACTTTTGTGTTTTTTTTTTTTTTGTTCTATATATAACCTTTACAGAAAAAAAATACTGTACAACTTTCTATTTCATTTTTTTTAACAATAATTGAACATTTCATCCACGTGTGTCTGAGCCATGAAAAGCCAGAGCGGAGCACAGAACAGGCCCAGGTCGCAGCAGCTCAGCACAAACACTTTGCTTCTTTTCAAACTGTTTTGGTTTTGTACAATATAATAAATACAAAAAAAGTTTATCCAGGAATAAGAATGGAGAGCAGATTCCTGGGAGATCCAGAATCACCAAGGCTGCAAAGAAAGGCCTGAGCCACTGCCATCACCACCTGCTCCAGAGAGGTTGTGCTCGACTCCAAATCTCACCCTCGGCCTTACCCTGTCCCCTCGGAAGGCTGGGTGGGAAAGGATGGCACGCACTGCCTGTTTCTGTCATTCTACCAGGAAACGGCAAAGCTTGGCATGTAAACTTGATTCTTGGATGATGTTTTACCATCTTATGGAATATATGCAACTTTTTCCAGGACCAAGGGGTGGTCCTAAAAGGTGCTTCTAGAACCAGAATCAAATTAGACAGCTACACGCAAAGGAGAGTCACAAACCATCTTCTGAGATGCCTAGCTGCCTCCACTTCCCTGCCAATAAATCATAGTTTCCCTTTTTACACTCTGCCACTGACATTACTTGCAGTGTTGTGAAAGAAAAGCCCTGAGGCCAGAGTACATTCATACGTTCCTCTCTATTCTTACAAATTCAGGTAGACCAATCTCCGCCCAGTTCATCCATTTTTGGAGAGAGAACACAGCCAGTCTTCTCTCCATCCAATTTCTGCCTCGGCTTGTGAGGATCACGACAGCCTCTTTCCTCACACAACTAGGACTAGGTTTCTTTTCAAACTCTCATAAACTGAGAGTGCAATCGTTAGGTCTTATTCTGAGTTCTCCCACTGGCCCAGAGACTATTTTCCTCAAACTTCCTGAGATGGGATGTATAGAAGTCTCCCTAGCCAACAAGCCCAGCAGCAGTGCTGGGGTCCAACCCCAATATATATATATATTTTTTAACTACTCCTGATTTGACACTGTCTTTTGTCGCTTGCCCCTTCCCTTCATTCAGCCAAAACAATAATAAATAAATTAAAAGGGAGCATCTTGGTAGAGAGGAAATAATCCTACATAAATATTTATAAAATAAAGTCAGGCTGGAAGGGAGCTGGAAGAGCAGAGGGGTGCCGTTCTTTAATGCTGTAAAATAAATACCCCCTCCCTTCCCTGCATGTTTAGTAAAGAGCTAACCCCCTTCTCAGCCTTTCCCTGGAGTGAAGAAATTCCTTCCATATACTTCAATCATTAACCTCATCACAGGATCTGAGATTTAGTATTAGATACCAAAAACTCAAGGAAAAAAAAAAAAAAAAGAACAATAAACAAAGAAAATAATTTAAAATAAAGACTGTTAAGAATCAAGCATGCACCCAGACACACGAGCACACATACACACGCGCACGCACGCACACACAGGAGAACCGGGGGTTGCAAGTGTTCCCCTGGCATTGTTGTCCTTTAAGAGAGTTCATCTTGTTTTTATTATCTGCATAATAAACTGCTTATCGCCTGTATCCCCTTCTCTGCTTGCTCTCATTCCTCTTTTCTAAAAAGAGTTAATTGCTTCTCTCTCTGTTTGCCTTCACTTTCTGTTTGTTCATGGGTGAGCCTTTCATAAATAAAAGTATTTTGTTTCTAGCATGAGGGGTCTGCAGGTGATCTGGAAGCACTGCCCTCGTTATTGGAAGTATGAGCACTCTCTCCATTCCCTTCAGGGTCAGGGAGTGACTCTTCGGAATCTGTGTTCAGCTCCTCTTCATCGTCTTCCTCATTTATTTCTTCTTCTTCTTCCTCCTCATCTTCCTCCTCATCCTCATCCTGGGATGAGTCATCATCAGCATCGCCAGAATTGGTTGCCAGACT
The DNA here is from genome assembly GCF_902459505.1 of Geotrypetes seraphini. NCBI lineage: Eukaryota > Metazoa > Chordata > Amphibia > Gymnophiona > Dermophiidae > Geotrypetes > Geotrypetes seraphini. The sequence goes on from NC_047098.1 coordinate 26,094,771, forward strand.
CTCCAGCATCTCTTCATTGGGCACCGTGCCCACTGGCTCCTGCAGCTTCTTGCTCAGGTCGAGGGAGTCGCTGAGGCCAATGCCAGCAGCAGCATTTTGCAGGAAGAAGAGGGAGGTGTTGGTGTCAGTGCTTAGGTTTAAGGAGCTGTCCAGGTTGACTGATGGGTTTTGAGTATCATACTCCATGCCAGCATGGGAAAGCACCTCTGGGCCAGGAGAAATTGTTGGCAGTTCCCCCCTCTCCTGCTTCTCATGCTTTCGCTTGTGAGAGTCCATCTGGGACATGCCCACCACGGTGTGTTTGCAACTGGGGTAGGTGCAGTGGAAGTGGGAACACTTGAGTTTGTACTTGCAGTCAGGAACCTCACAGTCTGTACTGGAGCTGAACTGGCAGAAACCAGCAGCACTGATTACGTCCTGTTTGCCGTGGTGCTTGCGGTGGGCTGTCACTTTGGTGCTGTCAGTGCAGCGGAAGCCACAGCGCAGGCAGTGAAAGTGTGTGCTGTTGCCGGAGAATTGGCAATCGGCAAAATTGCAACTGAGTGATGATTTGAAGCGTTTGAAGTCATCAAGTACCAAGTTGTCAACCCGGTCGTGGTGTTGGGCATGCTTATACATGTGCGTCCGTCCACAGAACTTGTAGCCGCAGTTCTCTCGAGTGCAGTGGTAATGGGTGACTTTCAGGGAGAACTGACAGCCCGTGTCTTTGCAATCCTCATAAAGGTCATAGCGGCGAAAACCCTCCAGCATCATGCCTTCGTCCAGCATTTTGCGGGAGGATGCAGTCTTCCGTCGCTTTCCGAAGGGCGACATGTCTTCGATAATCCAGAAGCGTTTCTTGGCACCAGAAGCAGTCGGCATAGTGATGGTGTTACCTAAAGAGGAAAGAGAAGATCAGCTTGTAACCCAATTTAAAAAAAGACAAAGTGTCGCTGATGAGAACAGGCACCAGGTGAAAACTTCCTGGTAACAGAAAAGAAGCTTAGGGGCTAACAGACTTCCCTGGCATACTACAATGTTTTTTTTGCTTACAGTTTAGCTGCACAATGTGAAATTTTAGAATATTGGAGAGTCTTTATTTTTAACACAATTCTAGGGTTCATAGACAACAACGCGGAAGACAAAGGCGCGCGCCGACAACTGAGCACAAGACGGAGGCGCGCACTGAAGAAAATTATTGTTTTTAGGGGTTCCGACGGGGGTTTTTGTTGGGGAGCACCCCCAGTTTACTTAATACAAATCGCACTGGCATTGTGGGGGGTTTGGGGGGTTGTAACACCCCACATTTTACTGTAAACTTAACTTTTTCCCTAAAAACAGGGAAAAAGTGAAGTTTTCAGTAAAATGTGGGGGGTTACAACCCCCCAAGCCCCCCACAACACCCCCACAACGCGGCGCGATCTGTATTAAGTAAAGTGGGGGGTTCCCCCCACACACACCCCCGTCGGAGCCCTAAAAACAGTAATTTTCTTCGGCGCGTGCCTCCGTGCTGCTCTCAATTGTCTGCTTGCGCCTTTGTCCCGGCGCGCTTTTGACCTGACACCCAATTCTAGATATAGGAATACAAGTAATGAAAAGTTATATCTGATTTGTTACTCAGGATTTCAGCTCCTTCAGTTTAGACAGGAACAGACCCATGTCCAGTCAGAATTACTGCTAAGATTCCAGTTTCTGAACAAATACAAGCAGACAGCCGCAGCCATGATTCTATCATAAAATAGCAACATATCCTGTTCACAATCATGTTATATGGAACAGAGCAGGTATGCGGAACATGTCTAAAGAAGCTCAGGTATCTACTGTACCTCATTGTAACTCACTTTGAATTAAATCTAAATACCTTTGATTCAGCCAGTCTTACCCAGTTACCCATGCCTATATGGCTTCACCTCTGGTTATCACTCTTCCTGGCGCTTACCATCACTCTCTGCGCTAAGGAGATCTCCCTGCTGCCAGCCATCTCTCAAGCCCTAACAGAACTAGACAGCCAGGGCAGCCAGCTTCAGGGGCATTTTCCTATTATAACCACAGCAGAGTTCATTGTAGCTTGGAGAAGGCAAAGCTTAGAGGGGGAGCAGAGCTGAGCTATACAGCACAGGAGCAGTAACTCATGCCGCTAATTAATGCGGTAAGGGAGCACACAGCACTCAGGAAACAATCTCCATTATTCTTGTTGTGCTATGTAACATAACTATCGAGGATGTCACCGTGGGTCTCATGCATCCCTAAACCCTGCCTGCTAGAAAACAGGGAGATTCTGAAGCTACAAAGAACCTGCAGACATCCTGTTTTGGTGAACCAAGCGCGCCAGACAATGGCGTCCCGACAATACCGCCCCGACATTTGCACGCAGGAGAAATGCACGCCGCTGTATTTCCTTCGGGTCGGGGCCAAATTGTAAACAGAGTAGAGGGTTGTTTGGGGCAATGGTGTGCATCGGCATCCCCTTCATTGTAGTGGGGGGGGGGTCCCACCCCCCCGAGAACAGAAAATTTGAAGTTTGTAGTTCGTGCGAAGAGACCAGGAGTTTAAAGTGTAGTGGGGGGTTTCCCCCCCCCCAATGAGAGCGGAAGTGCATTGGGGGGTTTACCCCCTCAGAGCACAAACAGGAAGGCCGAAAAGAAGAAAATATGGCGGTGCGCATTTCTCCTGCACGCAAATGTTGGGGCGGGATTGTCGGCACGCCAATGTCCGGAGCGCTTTTGACGGGTCACCCCTGTTTCTCATCCACTCCCTCTAAGTACTTGTTACCTGGGATACTACTACTGGAGACAAGGGGCCTGATTCTATAAATGGTACCACTAGATGCCCTAATCACGGATACCTAGCAATGCCTAACTTAAATTAGTGTGCAGCTAAATTGTTTTTTGGGTTTTTTTTAATTGATTAAATGGCATGGTAATTGGCCAGATCTCCTCTGACAGATAAGTTTGTAGTTTTGGTTTAGATTGAATTGCATTGCAAATAGCCACTCGCGGTTCCTAGTGGGGAGGATTTTTATGCCAGTGATTGCCGCATTCACACCATCTACCCGTTTTTGGCAGGGAGGTGGTCGGGTGCTGAGGCTTTTTCCTCCTCACTTTTTCACTTTGTGTGCGCGCTCACACAGGAGATGTTTTGTATTTAACATATGAGGTGGTTGGATTATTTCCATATGTGTTATTGTTCCACACACTTTAGGGGTGTATTTGGTCTTTTTTTCTAATTGTGTTCTCAGGACAACATTTTTTGCCATATTCGGTCACTGTTGTTTTGTCCTTCATTTGCATAATTCCATTGGTCTTTTTCCACTCCATCATCTCACTTCTTAGCTACTTTTTCATCTTGTTCTAAGTCACTACTCCATGTGAACTTTGTAAGTTTATTTTACTTTATTTCAACATATTTTACTATAGGACCCCTGAGGAAGGAGTGTTTCATCGAAACACGGACTGTCAGGTCCCGGTGTTATTCAATAAAGAACCATTATTTGGAATACAACATTCTATTGAACACAGAATTAGTTATAAAATTCTACTATTAACATTTTCTACTCGTTCATACAGCCAACCAGAGTTTATTGATAGACTGCTTATTTCTTATCACCCCGCTAAATCTCTTCGTTCCATATCACAAAACCTTTTAGTTGTACCGTGTTTGAAATTAATTAATACGTTGCGATCTAATAATTCATTGCCCAATCACTTACGTGTGGAAACCTCAATAAAGCAGTTTAAAACCAAACTCAAAACATTTTTATTTGAGGATAAAACTGTCCTTTTTAGGACTAAATTAACTACAGACCCTTTCCCTACCTGTTGTTTTATCCCTAAGTGTGCTTTATCTTAAATTATTGTAGTTCAGTCCTACTTTCCTAATTGTATCCAGTCAGTATATGTATTTATGTTAAAGTCTACTAACTTGATACCGTATTGTATAATATTTTAACACTAATTGGTTTTGTTTCTTTTAATGATTTCTCTTTTATTATTGCTGTACACCTCTTAGAAATTTGAATAAGCAGTATAAAATTTTTTTTAATAAACTTGAAACTTGATTTGTTGACTTTTAACTGAATTCCTGACTTCTCTGTACATCATCTCTGCAGTTTCCTTTTTTTGGATTATTTTCAGTCACTTCAGGCCTTTATAACACACTCTATGTTCTTTAAGGCGATACCTGTACTATAATTTATTTTCTGAGTAGAAGTGTTTGATGCAAGATTTGTTTTCTATTTTTTTGTTTTTCTACTTGTCCGTGTTTTTATAGTAATTGGCCATGCCATTAAAAATCAATTTTTTTATTACCAATTATTTCACTTTTCAAATCTCCCTCCTCTTTGTCCTCTTCTCTTAGCATGTCTCATTTTTCCTCATCAAGATGGAGATAAGGACAGTAATAGTGATCTACTGTATGTCTCCCCCACCCCAGGTCTAATGCAAGGATAATATTACAACAAAGTTTGCATTTAAGAAATCTAAAAATACTATAAAGTCCTATGGCCCAGAAAATAAACAAAGGCAGTGACCCTCAAGGAGGTCCCTGTGTGACTGGGAAACATACTGAGCTCAGAGTGAGGTACATGGAAGTCCTACAGTACCTGCCGCATCCTGAACGAGAGGGACATCACTTGTTGCAGGAGCTGGTGTAGCTATGATTGGCGTGTTGTTGGCTGGCATGACAATACCCCTGCTGGCTCCCAACGTGGCACTGAGCAGAGAGTAGGAAAGACAAGATGGAGATAGCAGGTATGGGAGGGAAGGAAGGGGCGACCTGAGCAAGGCTTGAGAGAAAGATGGAGGCTGAAGCAGAGGCGGTGGTGGAGGCTGTGGTGCATTGTGGGCAGTGACATCATCTGTGGCAGCAGTAGGAACCAGGCAGCCTGGAGAATGTGAAGAAATGCAGAAAACAAGAAAACAAGGAAAAAAAACAAACAGGAAACAAAAGAACCGAAATGAGAAACCCAATAGTGAAAGCAAATACGATGAGAATGGAAAGTACACTGAGAATAAGCGTGACAGAAGATGAGAGCATGCAGGTGGGTCATGAAATTCTCTCATTTCCCCTCCCCAACAACAGTGATCTGTATATATGCAGCTCTGCTGGGATTTCACTCACAACCTGTACAGCCCTGTTCCTCGCAAAATTCTGGAGCTACCAATGCTGGTGATTTAAGATGTTAATGGTTGCATTGTGCTGGGCATATTCCAGGGTCAAAGCAAGGTTGCAGGAAGACTCTTCAGTCTTACAGGTCCACCTCTTCTAGAGCTCAGAAACCCCCAATCTGTAAGGGGCACTTATTCAAACACGAAGCCGTCATCTCAGACTCTGAGGAGCAAGGGGACTGCTAAGTCTGTGTTTCAGACCTAGGTGGTTTTCATCTCTGCTGCCAATCTGCATTTAAGATTTCAACAGAGACAGGAACCCCAATTTTTCAACAGATAAATGTAGACACCATTTAATGTTGAGGTCCAAGACACCCAACTATATTTTAAGTGAATCTGTGTAATATGGGAGTGTATGATATAATATGTTAAAAAACACAAAAAAGGGGTCTAACCCTCAACTGTGTTATATGTGATCCTATATGATATTGGATCTAGTGTATTTTCACCTCAATTTTCTACTCTAGGAGAATGTTAGCAATATGGGAGGGATTCCAGTTTCAAGCCATCAGTCTCTCTCTGCCAGTTACGTGCTGCCTTCTCTGCTTGGGCATGCTTTATTTTGCCCCTTTCTCGTTTCAAACATGACCAAAGACAAAAATAGGGACCCACCCACAGCTCTCAAAACCAAGAAAGGAGAGAAGGCAAAAAATTAAGAAGCTCAAGAGATGTAGCAAGCTCCGATTCACAATTCAAGTCTGAGAGCTGTTAAAAATTTTTTTTTTAAAAATCCTGCACCCAGATCTGCAGGTCACTTGGGGTTCTGGACAACTTTGAGGACTTTTAGGCAAAAGGAATCATCAAAATTACTACAAAGTGCACAATGAGGTAACAGGAGGACATGATGTTGTGAGAGGCTTGGGGAGGAAGGGGTGGCCATTTCCTTTAGAGACAGATGTTAGAAGCTAAAATATGAGTTGTGTAAGTGGGTGCAAACCAAGCTGTCAGCTGTCAGTGGGGAGGGAGCAGCATCACTGGCTCCTGCTATGGGAAAGAACCCCCCTAGGGGACCCCTAAACTCTGATGAACTGAGGAGAATAAGTAAGATGCTTTGTACTTCAAGTGCCTTCAGCTTCTAGAATATGGAGCACACTTTTCATTGATTTATGTAAATGTACCTGTTGCATCTGAAGTGGACATCATTAGGCAGCACTGATCCTCCTGCTGCCCAATGATAGTGGCCTATGAAAAATCAGACCCCCCCTACATTTTAGAAATCATTTCCAGTCTACAATAAGTGGGCAAATCTGAATCCAGGATATGAAAGGGAGGAGTAGCCCCAGTGGTTAGAGCAGGAGGCTGAGAACTAGCAAAACCAAAGTTTTAATATTTGGCAAGTTGTCTAAGTCTACCAAGTGTCGTATACAAAGCTTAAATTGTAAATTCTCTGGGGAAGGGAAATAGCGACTATGCCCAATTATAACTCACCTTGAGTTCAAGCTTAAAGAGGCAAATAAGTGCATGTCAGATTGTTACACAGTACCACTAACAGAACCAAAACACACCAAAATATCATGTGACGGTCAGGGTATATACTTCTACAAGTCACACATGGAGGAAACCTGCTTAAATACTGCACCAGATCACAGGCAAGGGACTTTTTTTGTTTAAAATTTTGAAAGCTCTTTATGTATAGCTTGCTTGCACCTGTATCACAGATTCATTGGAAACCCAATGTTAAGTGGGCCTACGTTCAGAGCTCTTCAGTGGCACCAGGAGGTGGCCTCACCTGCTGACGTGCTCTCATTGCCCACAGGAGTGCTAGTACAGCTGCGATCCAAATTTGAGGACTCAGAGGAAATGCCACCTGGGCTGCCTGCCCCTGTGTAGTCCAAGTACTCATCTGTTTCAGTGTCCATTATACTTTGGGGTGTTGTGTGAAAGGAACTTGGGGTCCCTCCAGAAGCTGGACTTGGTGCCATGCTGCTGATATGTGAAAGATTTTCATTAAGTGAAGTGTGAGGAAGAACCTACAGCAAAAAATGAAGAACATATTTACAATAAAGATCTACATCTTCATAAACTGTCCCTTCTACCAACTTTCTATCTCCCATCAGTACTCTCCCTCCATCCCAAAAGCCCCATACTTCTAGATCAGGGGTGAGCAACTCCGATCCTCGAGGGCCAGAATCCAGTCGGGTTTTCAGGATTTCCCCCAATGAATATGCATGAGATCTATCTGCATGCACTGCTTTCAATGCATATTCATTGGGGGAAATCCTGAAAACCCGACTGGATTCCGGCCCTCCAGGACCGGAGTTGCCCACCCCTGTTCTAGATGCTGTGTCTTCTGTCAGCCCCCCTTATATACTGCACTTTACCTCCTAGCAATCCCTGTTTCCTGCCCAAGTCTACACCTTCCATAACCACAATCACCCCCCCAAGCTCTGCATCTCTTTTCAGATCCCATCCTCCACATTGCATCATCAAGCCCCTCCCCCATGTATGAAATGGGAAGTACACAGCTGAATGAAGAAGTTCCTTCAGAAAACTACCTGACCAGGAACCCGGTCAAAATTTTTCCCCAACATCCTCCTCATGTGTTTGCGGGCATGTGATGTCATTTGGTGCTTCAGCAGGAAAGAAAACTGACAGCCCTCGCGAATACAGTGGAAGTGACTGTTCACCTGGTTATACTTGCATCCTGCAGTTTGAAATGGAAGACAGTGAAATGGAAAGATTTAATTTCAATGCAATAAACTTATAAATCTCCTTTATAATTAGTCAGATTTAATCCAAGTTCTGTACACAATGAGGGCAATTTTAAAATTCCACACAGGGCCTGCAAACTCATTTCAAAGGGCAAACTCCACATTGAAGTCTCCCTTTGAAAATGCAGAAATGGGTTGGATTTTCAGTACATGCATTTCTACTTGTTTTAAAGCAGATCCAAGCACATCATCTGAAGTACACACATGGCTTTCAAAAATGAAAGCTCCATGCCAGAGGATGTAGTAAAAGCAGTTAGCATAGCAGGGTATTAAAAAAAAACACACAAAAAAAAAAAAACAGCTCCTGGAGGAAAAGTCTATACACTGTTTTTTCAGGCAGACCTGGGAAAAGTCAATGCTTATCCCTGAGGTAGCACAAAATCTTGCTACTTTTCGGAATACTGCCAGGTACTTTTGACTGGACTGGCCACTTTTAGGAAACAGGATACTAAAAAGATGGATCTTTGGTTTGAACCAGTAGGACAATTTTTATGTCTTATGCCTGCTCCCCCTTTCCCTTCCTGTGTAAATGTAATGTGCTGCTCTATTGTGTTCTATGTAATTATAGTCTGCTCCTTTCCAAATGAAGTCTAAGCAGAGTTCAAATAAGAAATCAACATATTTAGTTGAGAATTACAAATATTTCTGTTCTACAATTTGAGTCCTTTATCTGCATTCAGGAAGGAAGGACAATTTCCAGTGGGCCTTTTTCTCTGGGTAAACAGCTATTTTTTTCATGGAAAACTCTTTGAAAACTGCCGTCTCTGGTGGTAGATTTATAAACAGGTTGTCTTCGAACATTTCCAAAACCCACGCCTGTTTGATAGAGGAAATATGGGCACCTATGTGTCTTAGACTAGGCTCTCAAAACAAATCCCAGTAGCACAGAAATGCTTTCGCACACATTTTGCAAAAGCAGACGCAGTTATATGTATGTACAAACATATTTTACAAAACACTCCGAGCAGTTCTACATCCTGAACAGACTTATTTAAGATTTAGGACAGGATTAAAGACTTCATTGTTTCAGAGAGCATTTTGGGCCAACCACTGTGAGCTGACTCTTGGTTGTTGGCTCCATGGATTGGGTTGGTAATTTTTGTCCCAATTCTTCTGTCCTATTGATTACTGGTGTTCCTTTCTGCAGACTTAGAACGTGAACTAACTTGTGCGTCCCCTCGTTAGGCTACCCATTACGCATTGCATCACTTACAAAGTACTTCTCCTTACCTTCAAAATTAAACGTACAAATATTCCAGCCTTCATCGATAAACGTCTAATTCCATACTCTTCCTGCAGAACGCTATGATCCAACAATCAGAATTTACTAGTAATCCCATCCATCCGCGAGACATTTTATGATACCACCCGAAAGACAATCTTTTCAGTTACCGCTCTGGAACGCCCTACCCCTAGACATTAGATTAGAATCCTCCTTGGAAAAATTCTGATCTACAATCAAAACCTCACTCTTTAAAGACGCCTTCAACACCTGAGGTTAGACTCCTCCATCAGAGATTGACATTCTCTGCCGATGCGTTTGTCAAACGCTTCTTAAGAATGTATCCCCATCCTACTGTACTCCTCTTTCTTCCCCTCCCTCCCATTTTTTAAATTTTTATCTCTGAGTTCTTATCCTATTGGTCTATGTTAGTTCATGTTTGTCTTTAAAACCCAATTATATTATTTTATTTTATGAGAGATTGGAGAAATTGGGTCTCTTTTCTCTGGAGAAGAGGAGACTTAGAGGGGATATGATAGAGACTTACAAGATCAGGAACGGCGTAGAGAGGGACAGATTCTTCAAACTTTCAAAGAATAAAAGAACAAGAGGGCATTCGGAAAAGTTGAAAGAGGACAGATTCAAAATGAATGCTAGGAAGTTCTTCTTTACCCAACGTGTGGTGGACACCTGGAATGCGCTTCCAGAGGACGTAATAGGGCAGAGTGCGGTAACCGGGTTTAAGAAAGGATTGGACAATTTCTTGCTGGAGAAGGGGTTAGAGGGGTATAGATAGAGGATTACTACACAGGTCCAGGGCCGCCGCGAGAGCGGACTGCTGGGCAAGATGGTCCTCAGGTCTGATCCAGCAGAGGCATTGCTTATGTTCTTATATTATTTTTATTTCCTTTTAAGTTATATTTTACTACAAAATTTATGACTTGCTAGATGGTATATCAAATAGCTATTAAACCTGGAAACTTGGATCACCCCCTCTCACAATTGTTCCCTACAACCACTAGGTTAGGGAAGTAGGAGTTCAAGCCTCAAAGTCACAAACAGGCCATGTTTTTAAGATACCCCAAATGAATATATATGAAATAGACTACCTGAGAATAAATTGCTAGAGGTTGCAGCTGCCATTTTTAAGCCGGAGCCACTAGGGGCAAGAGCACGTGGGCTTCACTCCTGCCCACCATGGAAGTTAAGGTAGACCCAGGGAGGCTTATTAGGACATGGGAGGGGCTTCTATGGTTGGGGTTGGGGACTGAGTGGGGATAAGGTCATGTTTGGGGGCTGCTCTTGCTGGGAACGCTAAAGAGATATGTGGGAATGGAAGGGGCGCGCACGAGCGGCAGTGGGGAGGACGGGTGCCAGCACCCCCACCAAGACAGAGCTCAGGGGGGGGTTTACTATGCCACTGAGTGCCAGCAGGTTGCCCAAGTGCTATTCTGTAAGGTTGGGTAAGATGCCTAGCATGTCAAAGCAAAGGGCTGTATCTGTGGGTGGGGGCTTCTACTTACATGCATTAACTTGCAGTATTCGCAAAGCTATGTACCAGGTGCATAGCCAAATGTCAGGTTGGGGAGGGGGCATAAAATTTTGCCCTGTCACTGCTCTTCTCCTCTCCCCCCCCCAACCCCCATATGCCTCAACCAGTGGGGATCCTCAAGCCCCATTAGTGGACGTGCTCCTCCACCTGCAGGCTACATGTTCCCTGTGTAGCGGTCACTGCCATCATGCCAGGCCTTCCCCCCCTCCAGCACATGCTTGGTTTCCACAAAACTGAGCATTTGCAGGGGGCTAGACTATCCTATATGTGCGCAGTGTCATGGAAATCAGGCATGCATGGTGGTAGTGGGGGAGACCAGAGAATGTGATGGCTACGTGGGTGGAGGAGCGCTTCTGCTGGCAGGGCTTAGGGACTCTCCGCCAGCCAGGTGCCTGAACCCAGTTTCAAGGCCCCCCCCTCCCTGGGCTACACCCCAATCCTGCCACATTTACATAACTGCAATTAAATCTGTTTTATGGTATAAGGAGGCACAGTGGATACTGGATTATGCTAGTGTAGTATTTTATAATGGAATCTAGGCATGCAGAGCCATTATAGAATAAGATCTTTGGGGTGCCTAATTGAATGCACCCAGTTACAGAATTGCCCTTGTAGCCTATCAGCTTTTCTCAGAAATCAATCTGAAGCAAGAAGTACCTAATATCCACCGGTATCCTCCCTTCCCTTTGAAGGACCAGGGACGGGCCTACAAGAAGCAGAAGTCACTAATTTGAAGCTACAGAACTGATGGAGAAGGAGAGGGTCAGAATTAGGACACATAAACTGCGTTATCTGCCCATCAGGAAGGCCAAATGTAATGTGAAGAAATAGAAAAGAGGTGGCTTCCTCTCATTAAGCTGAACCTCCTTTCCAACAAAACTCTGGAAAAATGTGGGCCTGCCTCCAATGGCGAGGGCTCCTTTTCTATGTCTTTTTAGCGTTTGTCTCTTTCCAGCCGTTGATGTTGTACTTTGGAATTGAGATCAAACAGGAGCAGGGGGGGGGGAGGGAGGGTGGAAGAAAGCATCAGAACAGGGCAGGTGAAGACTCGTCCATCACCATGGCAAGCAGACACTGCACACAGCAATCTGTCATGTGCCAGCTTTGTTTAGCCCAGGCCTATCACCTGAAACACCAAAACTTGAGTAAATAACAGCAACTGCCAGATCTCCTGACATTTGTAAACTGAGACAGGGTACGGTCCAGTGTCTGTTGACACCTGTTGTCATGGTTACCCCCGCCAGCTTATCACTCCAGCATAAATTCTTTACGAATTAATAGCTGAAGGGGAGTGTTTTTGCCTTTTCTTCTTTTCCTTTGGCAGTTGACATTTTTTTGTTTTGCTGGGAATAATGGGACAAAGAGCGGTTAATGATAACACAGAGGTGAGGGACGCATGAAACACCAACCGTGGCTTGGTCTATACAATCTCCGGCTGTTCTATGGGCAGCTTTTCTTAAGCTCCCTACCAGCAAAATGCGAAGGGTTTGCAAAGGAGCCTGTCCACTCTTTATTTATCTTTCAGGGGAGAATATTTATCCTTCACCCTAGAGTCTCTTACCAATGCCTAAGATCTGAGAATGGCCATTAGGTTACCAACTGACCAAGGTTGATTCAGCCTTGGGTTTATTCCATCGCATGCAAGGACTTTTAGTCTTACTTTTCTCAGGAAATGTAATTGAGGAATCAGAAGTACAAGTCCTTACACGCAATGGGGTAAACCTAAGACTGGATTAACCTTGTTGGGTGAATCTGGAACTAGCTGGCCACCCCATTACAGTGGCCAAAACACAGAAAAGTCTTGCTAAACTTGCTCAATTTCCTCATGAATGTATGTTAGAACAAGGCAGTCAAGAGGTGACAAGTCTATCACTCCTTTTACAACCCACATCAAGTCAAAAGTATGCACCTATTAAGGGGGAAGGAAAGGGGAAAAGTGGATAGGATCCGATATACTGCCTTTCTGTGTGAAATCAAGCAATTTACAGTGCATATTACATACAGGCATTTATTTGTACCTAGGACAATGGAGGGTTAAGGGACCTAACTGACAAACAAAACTCAGCAAACCAGAAATCTGACAGCAGTCCTCAGCCACCTTATCCTACTTCTTCCTAAAAATGACTACTTTGCAGTTTTTCTGGCTAAGACCAAATGTAAGGATTGGGCCATACACTTTTTGGTATAGAGAGGGTGGAAATGACCTACGACCTAATCTTGTAAGAGACACGTTATTATTTAGAGCAGGGGTGGGCAACCATGGTCCTCGAGGGCCACAACCCAATTGGGTTTTCAGGAATTCCCCCATGAATATGGATGGGATCTGTTTGCATACAGTAGCGCAGTGTATGCAAATAGATCTTCATGCAAATTCCTTGGGAAAATGCTGAAAACCTGACTGGGCTGTGGAGGCTGTCCATCCCCAATTTGGACCTTGGAGAAACTGAAAGGATTTAATATCTCATGAAACTACCAAAAAAGCACCTGCCCAAAGAAGATGAAGGGCATCACCCTTTCCCGCACTAACAGGATCTCCAAGCTTGTAGCTTCCTCTTCCTCACACAAGCCAAGCTCTTCTCTGGGAACTCTATCCAAGTGATGTGATTCTTATCCTCTAATCTCTTGTTTTTTGTCTGGTTTTTAATTTTGCCTACACAAAGCTGGAGCAAGTAATGAAAAACTTCACAGCAGAACAGTACATGTTGGCAACTGAGACCCGGTTTTGCCTGCCCAGCCTGCTCACTTGCTCCTGCTAACGCTGCTCTAACCTAAACTATCTTGCAGCCTTGGCCACTTCATCTGGTCATCAACTCTCTTCTTTCCTTACCACCATCTGTGGGTTTCGATTTCTTCCCACTAGGCATAGATTCAGGCACAGGGCACCATATTTTTAAGAGACCAAAGGGAAATTCCCTACAGATTGTCTAAAGTTAGATGCCTGGATGCTGTGCACTAAATGAAAATTTTATATCAGCAATTACACATGTACTTTAGAGAACTAACCTAAATCTGCAGTTATTCACCTAACTTTAGGCATGAGCAATAATGCCAGCTGGACCAGATGTCCAGAAAAACCTGGACATGTCCTCTTTTTAGAGGACTGTTCAGGCACCCGGCGTTTGTCTGGGTTTTGGAAAGCGTTGACGAGCTCCAGCCACATCTGGAGGGCATCTCAGCATGTACGGATGAGGTCACACACATCTGCGCGTGCTCCAGGCCCTGCAGACAATGCCGGAGCTTGTTGGGAAAGAAGAGAGGTGCTTTGTGGAGGCAGTGCTGGAGGCTGAACCGGGAGCGGCTGGAGCAAAACTGGGCGGGGCCAGGGTAGAAAAGGGCGGGGACGGAGGTAGAACAGGGCGGGGGCATGTGTCTGAAAAATAGTAACCCTACTCATGCTTAACTACTGTTTGTTGGGTGCCTAGCTGTTCGTATTCTGTAACCCGTGCTAGGCATGCCCTTGACCTGCCCAGACCCCTCCCAGATCCACACTCCCTTGCAGTTGTGTACTTAGTATTCTACAAATTGTGTGCACAAAATTCAAAGGGCAGTTGTATATGTAACTGCAAATTATTGCCAACACACACCCATTATAGCTTATTATTGGTTGCTAATGCAGGTTAGCAGCTATTAAGGTATGCACATATTCAATACTATTCAATAATTTGCATACACAACTTGTGTGCTAAGCATAAAACTGGGTGTGAAAGATTATAGAATTATGGCACAAATAACTGGGCTAAAGAGGACCCCAATTCAGCTTGCTTTAGAGATCCATGCTCTATGATCACTGGGGGTGTGGGGAGGGGCCTCCCCTCCCTCTTGCTCTTTGATCCTGCTACTGCCAACACCTTAAATCTGACTCTGCTCCCAGCTGTCACTGGTACACACTTGACTACCTGCAGAAAATCCTCTCTGAATCATTTTACCCTCAGCTGGGGAGTGCAACCAGGTCAGGTTACAGCTTCTGTTAAGTAACCTGCCCTCTCCTGCCATTTATACTCCCCGAGCATTCTGGAGTCCCACAATGCTCCACACTTCTTAGCTCTGCTACCTGTCCCAGGGAGCTCTTTTCTACTCTCACACAGTAACATAGCAAACGATGGCAGAGAAAGATCAATTGAGCTGACTAGTCTGCCAAAACTAAAATGAATCCACAACATTGCGTATATGAGCACCAAAGCTCCCATTGCCCTAACCCATTCCATCCTCCCACCCCCCTCCCCACCACATAGCCAGCCATCCTCCACCAATGTTCCAAGTTTTCCCCTCTGTCATGGCTTTTGTCTGTTGCTCCCACCAGTCCTTCACCTCTCTGTTCTGTCTCAAGAGATTTTCAATTCATGTCACAAAGGAACAGAACAAAATGTCAGTGTTTCCATTTTATTCTCCAGATTTAGACTCCTGAGGTAGATCTTTGCGGCCAAAACACGATTCGTGTGGAGTCATTCTACTGTACCAATCAAATGTATCTCTTGAACATCACTAGAGTACATCATTTTTCTGTCATCTCTGTTGTTGCTTTTGTTGTTTGATGACTGTCACCATATCTGCCGAGTAAGGCATCAACTCATGTTTTCTCTGCACCTTTCTTTCCATAGCTTCACATCATGACCAACATTTTTAATTTTCTTCTTTTGTGGAAGAATTCACCTTCTAGTTCTTTACTGAAGCCTGCCAAATATTTCAGTTGTCATCATATACTCCCATCCCTTCTCTTCTCAGTGAAGGGACTTTTTCAGTGTCTCATTTTTGTAGGGTTTGCCTTGCAAGTCTTCCCTTCCACGAACTACCTCTGTCCTTTCAATATCCTTATGAAGTTGCAGCCTCCAGAACTGAGTGCCGTATTCAAGGTGAGGTCTTACAGCGCTAGAAAAGATTCCAAAGAAGAGTGACTAAGATGGTAAAGAGGATGGAACTCCTCTCGTATGAGGAAAGACTAAAACGGTTAGGGCTCTTCAGCTTGGAAAAGAGACGGCTGAGGGGAGATAGGATTGAAGTCTACAAAATCCTGAGTGGAGTAGAACGGGTACAAGTGGATCGATTTTTCACGCCATCAAAAATGACAAAGACTAGGGGACACTCGATGAAGTTACAGGGAAATACTTTTAAAACCAATTGGAGGAAATTTTTTTTTTCACTCAGAGAATAGTTAAGCTCTGGAACGCGTTGCCAGAGGATGTGGTAAGAGCGGATAGCGTAGCTGGTTTTAAGAAAGGTTTGGACAAGTTCCTGGAGGAAAAGTCTATAGGCTGTTATTAAGACACGGGGGAAGCCTCTGCTTGCCCTGGATTGGTAGCATGGAATATTGCTATTCCTTGGGTTTTGGGCACAGTGAGAACAGGCTACTGGGCTTGATGGACCATTGATCTGACCCAGTAAGGCTATTCTTATATCCCATAGCAAAGCCAAAAACAGAGATATTAAAAAGCAGTCCTGGTATCAACTCCTGGAATCAACTCAAGGGATCGCTTTGCCTTCAACAGACTAGACTTCACTATCTAACACTTGGGGGTAAATTCAAGAAAGGTCGGATATAATCAGGCGCCAAACATTTTGGCGCTAAGCAGCAATTGTATAATGGTAATTCCTTCATAAAATACTAGCATACATCTACATTTTCACGTCTAAAGTTAGGTGTGGGTGCTTATGTCAGCTCAAAGGCTGGGATCGATGCTAATGCCTAAGTACTTGTATAGTATAAAATATAAGGGAGTAAACTTTTACCCTAAAAGTTAATACAGAATACTAAATAAAGTTTGCAATTAAATTACTGCAATGTAGGAACATGCCAGGGTTTAAATATTATATATATAAAAAAAATAATAAAATTAAGCCTCATAGCTCCAAAGCGGACTCTAATATAAGTCTCCCATTTTCAAATAGGAGACCCACTTGTCCTCACTGGCTGCTTAAAAGAAATCAGGAAAAACAGAACAGCAAAAACCCTCCATTCTCCAACTGGAGAAAAAAAAAACCCCCGTTCTTCAAAAACCCAGACTTATAAACCCAAACCAGCACTATCACCACATTAGCAGTAAACTATAGTCAAAAATATTTATTTAAAGTTCAAGCTCCAAATGATAAAATCCACTCTACCCAGAAGTACAAAAAAAACCCCTTAGCTCACGTTCCCAGATCCCAAAGTTTATGGCAATTACTCCTCCAAGAATCTGAACATCAGAGTACAGTACATTCCTCCCTCCATATTTGCAGGGGTTAGGGACAAAGCTGGCCCATGAATAAGAAAAATCCACGAATAACTTTAGGGTCAACTCTGACACACCCCCACCTCCTTCCCGGACCTCTCCACACCTTGCTTAGGGCTGACTCTGCCCCCTCCCCCCCTCCCTCTCCACACCTTACTTTTAAAGCCTGGTGGTCTAGTGGTGAAGTAGGGCAGGAGTGATCTTCCTACGCTCCTGCCCCATGCAGAGCAATGAACAAAAATGAGCTCCCGCTGTAGTCTCGTCAGACCATGGGAACTCACAACAGCCATTTTTGTTTGTGGCTTTGCATGGGGCAGGAGCATAGGAAGATCGCGCCTGCCCACACCTTACCACTAGACCCACCAGGCTTTAAAAGTAAGGTGTGGAGAGGTTTGGGAGGAAGGCAGGGGTGGGTCTCATGAACAACTGAAGTTGTGAATCCTAAACCCACGAATATGGAGGAGGGCCTGTACTTATAAATCCACAACATGCCAGAAAGATCAAAGACCTCGACAAGGGCCACTTGTTTCTTGGAATACTGCTGCTTCAGGAGGGAGAACTGATACTACATAATTTAAGTACCCAAGTACTGGCAGTAAGGCCCCTAAATAGCAATACTTGATGACATCGTGCTCGATGGCTTGGCCCGCCATTGACCTACCTATGCCTCTCCCAAGACCATGCCCCCTTTTGAGTTGTGTGCCATAGAAATTAGGTGTTCAGTTTACAGTATAGGGGCGTAAGTCACTTACGCCGTATAATTATAAATTTTTTCCCAATTGGTGTTTATGGGAGCAACAAAAACAGCAGATCCCAGTGTGATTCATCATGACTTTCTGCTGCATAGAGGAAAGCTTTTAACCATTAAGGCGACACACTGAAACTACTCCTTTTGGTTTCTAATAGCCTCTGACGCAGCCCCCGTGAGGGCAAAACACGACCATGTCGGCTCTTAAGTATGTGTGTGTTTTATGCTTTTATGTGGTGAATAAATTTGGACTTTTATCATCATCGGTCTGTTTTGTTGCCTATCTTGGATCTTGAAGAATGCTTTCCTGTTTGTTTCCTTGGGTAATTACCACTTAAGGTCAATTACTAGTACCTGTAGCCAATTGAGTGCCAATTAAGCGCCCTAGTCTATAACTGCGTGCCCAATTGCGCTGTAACTTTGAGCACCATTTATAGAAATTTAGAGAACTACGTCCTGCCAGTCAACAAGTTCCTTACCCGATTTACAACTCTTCAGCCCACTGGCACAAATATTAGTCCTTATACTGTACATAAAAGAGATGGGGGAAATCTCTTACCCAGCCTGGCACACTCCTCGCGTTTGGTGAAGTATTTGAATCCGTTGGCTGCTCGCCGCTCAGCCTTTTCATGTTTCTTGATGTGCCAGGGTAGCTTGGTGGTGATGTTTGTGACAAAGTAGCAGCCCGGGCGCAGGCAATGGTAGTGCCCACGCATGCGGAACTCACAGTGCTGAGAAAAAGAGACAAATTTTTTTAATACTCATAGTATCCCGCACCCTCTGTCCTCACCTCAAAAGCTCTCTGACATGCAGGGAGAGGCAGAAAAAGCAAAGTAATTTAATCAGTCTTCCTCCCTCCCCCCTCCCCACCACTTCCCCCCATCCCGGCCGCAACTCCTTACCTGGTTGGAGCAGAGACACTGCAGAGAGTAGTAGGCAAATTGATCACGCACGTTCACCAGGCTGTTGTTGGGGTTGATGTGATCCAAGCAGTGGGACTCCGCCTTGCCCGAGGTCTTGCAAACGTACTTGCAATTCCCAAAGAGACAGTGGAAGTGAAACTTGTTTGCGTACTTACAGTCCGTTGCCAGACAGGGGTCACTATATAGGGACAAAGCCCCCCCCACCCACCAGAGACCATCAGTAAAATCTTTCCAATTACTCCAGTCTCTTAACTGCTCCAACTATTACAGTCCATTAAAGGGAGGGAGGCAGCCTATTGGACACTCTCTAGAAACAGTTACAAAGGACTCACAGCAGAAAGGACCATTTTGAAAGCCATTTCTACAAATAAAGCAGTGTTTTATGCATTCAGTACAGGGTAAAATTCTGCACCTATAGTCTGTACATGTATATCTTTATCTGAACTGAGTGGAGGTACGCCTGGGGGGGGGGCGGGGATACAGAGAAGTATGCATTTATGCATATACTTTCGAAATACTGTACATGCATATAAAACAATCCAGAAGGTGCTAAGTAAATTCGCCAGTGTTAATGTCAGAGCAGACATTCCATGCACCAATTTTCTAAACGGAAGCATGCTCATACTTTTATTCTGAAAATTGCTGGTACCCCCACAAGGAAAAGTATGTAATATTTGCATTAGAAAACTACTTTCTACTACTTATCATTTCTATAGCGCTGCTAAATGTACACAGCACTGTACATTAACATGTAAAAAGACAATCCCTGCTCAATAGAGCTTAAAATGTAATTAAAACAGACAAGCTCCTAACTCTGTCCCACCTGTAAAGTACCCATGTCTATTTGTCAATCCCTCTGTAATTTCTTACCCCAATTTTCCTGTTTGTTTGATTAGATTGCATGCTCTGTCAAGTACGGGCAGTCTCTTACATAGTTAATGTAATGTACAGTGCTGTGTGTGTCTGGCAGCTCTATAGAAATGAGAACAGCAGTAGTAAATGGATTGAAACCACTTCCCACTGCTTGTTTCTGGCTCCGAGCAGCATGCTCTGAAAACAAGCAGCAGAGAGTGGTGTAAGTCTATTTATTTGGGTGCCAGGGCTCAGTAACCCCCACTAGCAAAGGTAAAAGGGAATTCAGGAGGATGCTTGAGCCCAAATTTTGGGAGTTAGTTGTTAAGGTAATCACTGGGGGGTGGGGGGAAGGAAGTGCTACTTCATCAACTGACTCCCAAAATTCTTAAAAACGTAGCAAATGGCTCGTGAGCCAGTGCAAGACAGTTCTAGCACGCCACTGCCTCTTCCCCACAGACTGTACCGCTGAGCCAATATCCAGAACATTCTCATACCCTCAGCAAAGTTCTACTGTTCCCCATAATACACTGCTCAGATGCAGAACCTCCTAAGGCTTCCAACAATAATTCTCATGAGCACGTTCCCAAATTCAGTGCCACAGTCCTCTCACCACCAGCCAGTACCTCCCAGAAACAATTGCTACACAATACTTTTGCTCCACCCAAAGCTAAATAAGACAATTAGTTGATATGAAGACACAATTTTAGCAAGTGGGACTCAAGGTAATCATCCCAGTGCCCATTTCCACCTCAGTCATGTCTTCCCACGTCATTGAAAAGTAAAAGTATATAAAGGGTTAGTCCTGCACTAGTGAACCGTAAACAGAAAAACTGGACAAGGGATGGCTAAATCACAAGCAGTGCCAGGAAGTTGATTTAGGCACCTGTCCCCACCCGATGTTGACACAAGCTAAGTTTTGCCATTATTTCATTGAAGTTAAAAATTAAAATAATTATAGATAACTGATTGCTAGTAAAGAAGATATGATGAAATTAGTCACATGAAAAGCCATATGACGAGCTGCCACATATCTTGTGGAAAGTGAAGCAACAGAATCCATAGGAGATACTTCTGAGATCTATTCCAAAGGCTTTTAACACTGCATTGAGATATATTCAGGAAGTTGCTTTAAGGCACTACACTGTGTAATGAATTTGAGCTTATTCCTAAAGATCTTTGGAGGAATCCACCATTGACTGGCATATGTCAGAAGCACTGTGAGTGAGGTAGTCTTATGCTATTCCTGTAAACTTTTATGTAATCCGCCTTGAACCGCAAGGTACTGGCGGAATAGAAATCACTAATGTAATGTAATGTAGTCTGAGTATATGCTGGGCAAGATATGCATGTTTACCCCTGATGCAGGTGCTCTCCAAAACACGGCTGCGTCAGGTAACTAATCAATAAAGGTGTTTGCACACTATGTTGTTTGTGGTTCAGCCTACTCTTTGTCCAATTTTTCTGTTTACATGTCATTGTACACCATGTACTAGGAGAAGTAGAAAACCCTGTGCCCTGCTCCCTCACAAATACTCACTTCTCCTGAAACTGCAGGAATCCTGGTTTCACCTGTGGCTTCGCATTTTCCAGAGAAGTAGTTGCCAAGGGTGATGATCCCAGACTGGGCACTGATGCTGAAATTTGAGGCATCTGGGGTATGGAGGCTGCCATCTGTTTCCAGGCTAAAAGTATGGGGGCAGAGGGCATTGCTACCGGACACGAAGTGGGTACCTCCATTGACGTCGTTGTCATAGTGCTGGAAGTTGTCAGGGAAGGCAGAGGAGGGGGAGAGGGTGCTAGAGAGGTTTTGTCTTCAGATGAGGCCGGGAAGGAAGAGTCAGCGTTCCCCTTCACACTTCCACCCTCTGTCCGGAAGTGAAAGCTGCAACAAAAGAAACTCTAATTAGAAGCTTGGGATCTAGTCGATCAATATCTAAAAAGCAAAAGAGACTGTGGAAAAGATGTTCTTGATGGAGGCATTTATTTGGCCAATTAAAATACGCCACAAAAAGTCCTCAAATGCATGGAACAAAAAAGGATCCTACACGATTCGTGGTTCGACAAACAAGCCTTCTTCAGGGGTCCTATAAATATGAATGTAGGTACGAATGTAAAGGTCATTAATTGTGATAAGAGAATGAGATGAGTGTAAATTGGTGAGTGAGTGAGCGATATACATAACGAAGAGATAAGTGACAGACAGAATTACAAAAATGGAAGTGATGGTGGTAGGAAGTGAATATGTGTAAAGTGACCCAAGTTAAATTTTAGCAATGCTAGGTGATATCCTAAATAGTGTGGTTTAAGGTACTTATTATTGAGTGAAAAAGTGGGTGATGCCAGAGATCAAAAGGAGAAACATATACTTAAAAAAGGAATTAAAACATAATTAATAAAAAGTAAAAAATAAAACCAAAACTGAAAAGGTAAATAAAATATTAGGATATTAAGAAGGGTATTTTATTTTAAAAAAACTATTAATAAAACTAAAAATGTAAAACCAGCGAGTGAACAAAGCATAAGGCATTACTTTTCCACAGTTTCTTTTGCTTTTTGGTCTTTCCATTCACTGTGGAATTGTTGGGTTTTTCCTCTTTTGTGATCACTGCCCTCATGCAGGGGAAGTGCCAATCACCTGCCAGCCCCATCGCTTGTGGGAGAATACTAATTCCACTCAATCCCATTCCTTGTGCTGGGGAAGCACTTACGCATGAGCTGGGAGCTGCTAGGGTGCAGTCAACAAGAGACAGCGCTCAAAGGCAAATTGTGAGGCAGCAGCCCTAGGAACAAAACAGGCACACTTCCCAGTAGCAAGGTATCCAGGGAGAGAGCACTGAAACGCAGATTATACCCACAATCTCGCAACGATCTCGTTTTTAGTGCCAAGCTTTATCACCAGGCTGCGGTCTCTGCACTTACTTGGCATGTTTTATGGCTCCATCCACGGTGCTGAAAAGGGCCCCACACTCCTCCACCACGCAGTGGAAATGTACCTTATCCAGAAAATCACAGTGTGTGTCACAGAATTCCTTAGGTCCATACCTAGAAAACACAGGGTCAAACTTTCAGAGATCTCGTGTTTGCGTGTGTATCACAATCTTGAAGAGAAGCATGGTGTGGCCATGTTTTACCTACAGGCTGCAACATGGGGTATGAACTATTGGAAATTGGTAACAAACTTTTCCCTATCAGTCACCACATATATCCACTCAGCAACTCACAGCCTTCTCTTCAGTTCAGCAGCATTTCCTCCTCAAAAACAGGAAGCGTTATTGAGACAGCACAGGTGAGGCCATTCTACATCACATGACATGGAAGCAGGGAGATGATGGGGTCCCATATTATGGTAGGGTATATTAGGGAGGTAGGCCTTGAACACTGCCAGAGAATGAGACCGCCGTAGAGCTTCGGACAGCTTGTTCCAAGCATATGGTGCAGCAAGGCAGAAGGGACGGAGTCTGGAGTTGGCAGTTGAAGAGAAGGGCACAGATAGGAGGGACTTACCACTATAAATGGGTGTGCCATGGATACCACTTACATTTAGGGCTGGTCAAAATCAGGCACAGGAGAATTTCAGCAAACTTTCACTTTTTTAGGATGAAATTACAGCCTATGCAAATGGAAAGCACCAATATGTCCCAGTGCCCCCTTTAAGCGATCTGTTCTAATATGGCCAATACAGTTGCAATTCTCTAGTACTAACAGCATTAGAAATGACATACCTGCGTAGATATGTCTTCCAGGGCTCCAAAGGGCTCTCCGGGGCAGGAGCCTTTATGGCTTTGCTCGGGTACTGTGCTGGCTCCACCAACCCTGGCTGGCCGCTCTCTGGCTCTGTCTTTACAATTAGCAGATTACCTGGTTTGGGGTTAGCTTGGGTGATCTACAGGCAAAACCAGAGACATATCAGGGCTTGGGAATGCTTCCAGCGCCATAGGGTCTTTAATAAAGGAGAGCTAATAAAACAAATTAACTATAAGAATGTCTATAGTATACCTTCCAGGTAGCCTATAATGGAAGAAAGGCCCAGAAAACCAGAGAGAATGGTAAAAAGTAAAGAGAAGTGGTAACAAAAGCAAAAAACATAGAGGGAGATCAAGAAAGACAGAGAAAAGGGACTAGGAAAATAGTCAACGTAAAACAAATACATGAAAAAGGGGGAAGGGTCTAAAGGAGGCAAACGATGGGATAAACCCATGCAATGACTCTTCTTGGAGAGAGGAAGAGGACGGCCCATTAGAACAGAACTGTTCCTTCACCAAGGGCTAGCAGCGTGGCCCGAATAATGTATTTAAACACAAAGGTGCCAAGTCTATAACCTGGCACCAAGCTATAATGACACTTGGGCAAAGCCGCCTTGGTGTGCTAAAATTTAGGGGTGCCAACTTATGTAAGTTCGCACCTAGGTGCGCCTGAAATGCATGCAATTGATAGTATCCTATAAGTTGAAGATCTTTAGTCAATCTTTGATTTTTACAGTTCCCTCAACTTTGGAACGACCTTCCGATCCTTTTAAGAAGTTCTGGTTCGCTCCAATCTTTCCGTAAGTTCCTAAAAATCACCTTATTTACTAAACACTTTGAAAATTAATTCTTCTTGAAATTTATTCTTCTTTATGGTTTTTATCTGTTAAGTTAATTATTGTAAACCAGTGGTCTCAAACTCAAACCCTTTGCAGAGCCACATTTTGGATTTGTAGGTATTTGGAGGGCCGCAGAAAAAATAGTTAATGTCTTATTAAAGAAATTACAATTTTGCATTAGGTAAAACTCTTTATAGTTTATAAATCTTTCCTTTTGGCTAAGTCGTAATAATAATATTGTAATTTAAAGCTAAAGAGACATGTGATCAAGAAACTGTTTTATTTTACTTTTGTGATTATCATAAACATACCGAGGGCCTCAAAATAGTACCTGGTGGGCCGCATGTGGCCCTCGGGCCGCGAGTTTGAGACCACTGTTGTAAACCGAGTCGAGCTTTCTTAGAATGAAGATTTGGTATATAAAGTCAAGCCTTAGATTAAATTAGATTGAATGGGTCGCTTGGCATCATGTTCATACTCCATCCTCATGTACACTCCTCACAGTTACACAGTAATCCCTGAATTCTATATCTGGTGCCCAAACGCGACCACAACCCAAGATGTGTGCCCAACTAAATTGGCTAATGGGCCAGTTAGTGCCAATAATTATGAGCTATTCTCTAACAACTTGCGCCCGAATTCCATAGCATGGAATCCAAAAGGGGGTGTGGCCATGAGAGGTGCACAGGTGGGTCAGGGGTGTTTCTCAAATGGTTGGGGGATGTGCACCCAAAAAGCACTAGGAATTATGCCTAGTTTCAGCAGGCATAAATCCTGGTGTCCAACTCTGAGCACTAAAATCGGCGCTCAATGCTCATTCTGTAATGGGCGCTCATCTTTGAATACCCATTAAAAACAGCATTAAGCATGATTTTTTTCTGCGCTAAATTTTTGAGCGCCATTTACTGAATGTAGCCCTAAGCAACTTTGACGCATACTTTATGGAATCGTGCCTTGCACTTATGTGCGTAAGTGCTTTAAATGCAATTAATTCTGTAACATATGCATGCACTTGGCATCTAGCATTAGAGGGGTCTCAAAGTCCCTCCTTGAAGGCCGCAATCCAGTCGGGTTTTCAGGATTTCCCCAATGAATATGCATGAGATCTATGTGCATGCACTGCTTTCAATGCATATTCATTGGGGAAATCCTGAAAACCCGACTGGATTGTGGCCCTCAAGGAGGGACTTTGAGACCCCTGCCTTAAAGGGTATATCGTCCAGGGATCTCAAAGTCCCTCCTTGAGGGCCGCAATCCAGTCTGGTTTTCAGGATTTCCCTAATAAATATGCATGAGATCTATGTGCATGCACTGCTTTCAATGCATATTCATTGGGGAAATCCTGAAAACCCGACTGGATTGTGGCCCTCAAGGAGGGACTTTGAGACCCCTGCTAGATGCTCAATCGTAGAATGAGGGGTAAAGGCTGTGGCTTCTTCTATGAGGGTAAATCAAAAAGTAAAGGCAAAATACATTTAACAACTTTAGAGAAATAACTGTGAGCAATTGAACACATCACTTTTCCACATAGTTCCCGTGCAAGACGATGCATTTGTTGCATTGTTCAACTAGCTTCTGCATTCCTGCAAGGAGGGTTTTTGGCTGCTCCCAAAGCCAGGTGAGCACTGCTTCCTTGACTTCATTATGTTTTGCCTTTTGCTCCCCAGATCGCAGTGATGCACCAGCGTCTCATCGCAGGTGACCTTCTCTCGAGAATACCCAGGTCTTCTTCATACCATCTCAGGAACTCGGCCACAACCTCCACATGCTATTGTTTGTGCAGACCACTAAGCTGTTTGGGAACCCATTGTGTGCAGACTTTCCTGTATCCCAAGTCATCATGTATTACGGAAAACGCAGATCCATAGCTGATATCCAAATTTGCAGCCAACTGAGACACCATTATCCGTCAGTCTTCTCTAATCAAGGCATACGCCCCGTCAATGTGCTCTTGTGTGCGCGATGTTGAAGAGCAACCAGAACGACCTTTGCCAATTACACCCATTCTTCCCACTTTAAACCTTTTTCTCCACTCATAAACTTTTTTGTTGATTCACGGTGCTTTGTCCATACTGAGTCAATACCCAATGGCAAATTTCCACAGGTTTCACTTCTTCTGCCCAAAGAAAGCGCATTTCTGCGCATTGTTCTTCAATGGTGCAATCTTGCAATGGAGCATCCATGTTTCTGACCTTGCGGCTAAAGACCGAGCGCTGTACTCAGGCAAGTACATACGTTGCATTTCGCTAGCTCTTTTCCAGTTATTGTGCAATTTAACAACTGCCTTTCATTTTTGATGCACCCTCATACATTGTTCTGGCATGTAACAATGAAGTTTTATATTTACTCTTTGTGGCTTTTTTAATACCACAATGACTGGCTTGAAAATGTGGTATATACAAATGAAATGAAAGTCTACACTGCAGCTAAATGAATCTGGATAGAGGAAAACGATAGCCCCAGTGATGAAGAATTTGAAAAGGCTCGATTATTTAAATACTGAACGAACTGCTGAGAAACGGCATGGTGGATTGGAACATCCATTAACCCTCACTGATCGTAGTATTTCCCTTTCTGTATGGGCCCTGTGCAGGATATATGCGAGTGCTTCAGGACCAACAGAAGGAGTTATCCAAGAGGAAAACAAACAACAGCTGCCCAAACCGAGAGAGTCCCCTCATCCAGTGTCACATCCTCCTCTCTGGATAATTCTTAAGTTGGTTCAATTAAAGGGATCACAACCTACAGAGATGCCCATTTTCTCTAGAGAGAGCATAGCTCAGCATTACATAGAAAAGAACAAACACGTTAAAAAAAAAAAAACCCAAGAGAAATTATAGGTTTTAAAGAGCCCTCTACCCAGACCTAAAAAAGAAATAAAATTATCTGGTGTCAGAAGAAAATATATTTCTTAAACCAGTTCATTAAATTAATTTGCAAGCACTGACTCTAAAATTATACCAGATGAAAAATGGTCTCAAAATTTAAATAGTACAAACTCATCTTATTAGTGGCAAAACATTAAAAACAAACACATCTCCCCCCTCTCCACAATGTTTTAATTTGTCTTGGTGAGAAGGGGGAGTGAAGGGCACTATGATAGATGCTTCTTACCTTATTCATAAGCGAGGATAAAAGAGATGAATTTCCAGTCGCTGTGTGGCCGTTTGATTCATTACTGAAACACACAAACCACCACGGGTTAGTTAAGATCTACACAGGAACCATGAGCAGAACGATGAATTTTTCCCCACCCCTCCCCACAACCACCTCTCTCTGCAGTCACTCCAAGCTACATCTGCATTATTGTACCACAGTCTGAAACAAGGGTCCCAAGAACTGCACCCTGCGCCTGATGCAATCAAGGGCTAAACCTTGAACCGAACTTGATGACATCGAAGCCCAAGAAATCAAAGCAGCCAACCTGCACACCAAGGAAGTCAAAGCTATTAACTTTCCGAGAAGACACAAATTAGAATCCCAATTAAATCAGGTATATTATGCTCAAAAGATACAGAAAATATCAAAGTAACAGTGGCTTTATTTAGAAATTCTAGAAGGCCTGTTAAGTTTCCTTTTAATTGTTATTGCCTTTGGAAGAGCTACTGTTTCGAGCGTTATGCCCAGAACCAAATCCAGTATAAGCTCCACCTCCGCAGCTCTGTGCTTCAAGAGGTCTTGTCCACAGCTTGCACCTAAGCTGGTTTGACAACAGGCTGAAGTTCAGCCTTGTGAACTCTCCTGCGCTCTCCCTTGTTTCAAGTAACGCAATTTATGGAACGCGCAAGAGATGGATGAATGACCAAGCAACAGGAGGGGTGAATAATGGGAGAAACGTTTTAAAAATCATATAACTTGAACACTGACTTTAATTGCTACACAGTTTTGTGCTAATTTTTTTTTTTTTTCTAGTTTTGTTCTTTTTGGGGTGGGTTTTTTTTTCTTTCTCTTTTTAACATAAATGTAAAGGAGTTTTAGCATTCTGGTGTTTCCAGTCTGGAGAATTTGAATGCAGCAGCAAGGGACAGTCTTTTCACCTTTTCGCTACAGCTCCAGTTTTATATACAAATGTCTCTGTCTCATTTTACCCATCCTGACTGTGGATTTTTAACTTTGGGAAAGGCTGGATGTTGAGCTGCGAGGTCAGTTTTCACAGAATCCCTATCTTGTTCTATGGACACATTTCATATTGGAAAGGTCTATGGGCTATCTTAGGTATTAATCATTTGAACCCATTCACGTACACTTGAAAAAAGGTAGGCACAGGTCAGCACCTCCCCCCCCTCAGGTCCCTTACCTGTGATCCTTCACACTAAGGTCGAGGCTGTGTTCCTGCTGGGTTTCCTGACCCACAGCCCCCATGCTTTCAGCTCCTTCCTGCTTCACTTGAATGGAATTAAACCAGCCTGGTCCTCTTTGCTGCCCATTCCCTATGGTTAAAGTAAGACAAAGTGAAAGTGTAAAAAAAAAAAAAAAACACCCAACACAAGAAAAAAGAAAAAGGCAGCAAGAATTGTTGGTGGATATTCTTTCATAACTGTCAAAACTGCTTCCAACTTTATCGCAATACTGAGATTCTCCCAGTAAGAATGGCAGTAAAACGATGTGAAAGCTGTCCAAGATACTGGCCCTTTAAGAGAAGGGCAGGAGGGCTTAGGAAGCCTGTCAGAACTCATTTGCGGCTCTGCGTCTTTGGCTGTCATCAAGGCTGTGTTAATTCTGAGGCAATCTGACAGCTAGACAGGTCCTCAAGGTCCACCATCATCTTCCAGGCTCACTGTTGCCAGGGTAATGGGCAGACCTCACCCTCCTCATGCCCAACAGAAACGTGTACTGGTGTACTGTGTCAGATTGATCAAAGCCAGATGGCCAACCATGTTGGTTGAAATGGCATGACCACTCTGATGAAGGTGCACTGCAGAAAGTTTTGGTATTATGAGACCAGTAGGAAAGAAATGAAAAAAAAAAAGAAAAGAGAAAGCAACATGTGGCCAGAAACCACCAACTAACTAAAAGATGAGTTCTCTCGTCAAGCACTGGCCCCAGAAAGGATATTTTTAAACAAATTAATTAAGGATCTTCAACAACTTTTGGACTCTGCCCTTCCTCCTCCTCCTCATTCTGAGATATGCTATAAGCCGCAGTAGGAATGGGTAGAATATGGACATGCAGAACCTATAACTGCTGGATCACAGGTCTCCTTTCTCAACTTGGATCTCTGCTTTCTGAATTGGGATGAGCCATGGACTGTAACTGTAGCTAGAAGACAGGAAGTGTGAGGAGGGAGGGAAAAAGAGAAGAGAAGCAGGGCTAATGAAAAAGGAAAAAAGGGGAGTTAAGGAATGAATGTGATTAAAAGACAAAGTTCATGAGATGCACACAGGAGATGTATAGTGTGTTGGGAGAAGGGAACATGTTTGCTCGGGTGATGTGGATGTCTCTTTTGAAGCAATGTTTATAAATGCCTGCATGTTACATGGATGCATCTTTCTAACCCCCCTAAAAAAAACCAACCAAAATAAGCCAACTAAAAGACATTTTTACATATTTGGAACATAATTTAAAGATAAAATGGTGTTATCATGTATCGTAAAGGTTCCTTAGGATACTAGCTCAAGGTAACATGCTAGTCTTTTATCATAAGCCATTAAAAATTGTATTGAATGCTAAGATCGCAACAATAATTCACAGTAGAAACAATGATGCACACAGGAAAGATTTTTTGATGGGACCTAAGGTTAATTTGGGTTGCCAAAAAGTAGTTCAGATGCAGATATCAAGTTTCAAGTTTATTTATGGCTTGATATCCCGATCATCCCATGTATCTGGATGGTTTATAATATTAAAAATTGGAAAAATCTAATAAAATTTTAAAAAAATAAAATAAGAGGAGGGTAAAACTAAAACTATGACAAATTAAGACTTATTAGAGACAAAAGGTACTAGGGGATAGGGAAGTTTTAATTACAAGGGGGCACTCGGAGAAATTGAAAAAGAACAGGTTTAGAACAAATGCTAGGAAGTTCTTTTTCACTCAGAGGGTGGTGGACACATGGAACGCGCTCCCAGAGGCTGTGTTAGGCCAGAGCACGTTACAGGGGTTCAAAGAGGGTCTAGATAGGTTCCTGAAAGAAAAGGGGATTGAGGGGTACAGATAGAAGTGGAGGTAGGTTACAGGAATAGTCAGAAACCACTTCACAGGTCGTGGACCTGATGGGCCGCCCCGGGAGCGGACTGCTGGGCACAATGGACCTCTGGTCTGCCCCAGTGGAGGCAACTTCTTATGTTCTTATAAATCACTTCTAGTTCTCCTCTCATTGGCCTTCGGTGCTGCTGCTAACTGAATGGGCCAGACTTTAGTGTTTCTACTCAGGGGTGTAGCCATGGATGGGTCTGAGCAGGCTGTGGCCCTTCCACTTTGAAGTCATCCCAAGATACCAGTGCATCCCTATCAGGCATGTCATATGGGAAAATATTTCAGGCTGACAGCTATCTAAATTTTTGATTCAGTTTTAGTGCTGTGATAATTCTGAAGCAAATCAAGCAGGCCCTGTGCAAATGAGTTGCACTTGGGTAATATCTTTGCTCCACTTACCTGCTTCAGGAACAGCAGATGGCTTTACCGCTGCAGCCGCCAGTCTAGCCATCATTGGTGAAATCAACCCTTTGCTAGCTGATAGCCTGTCCATGATGGATGCTGTGGCTGGAGAGGAGACGGTTGGCTCACAAGAGCCCTGGGAGATCTGTGGGGGAGTTTCGGCGACTACAGAGGTGACGCTGGGGGGAACAGCTGTCATCACACTGGCTGCACTCACAGAAAGCGGAGTACTCATTCTGCTAGGTAGGATAGGATAGAAAGAACCAGTTCCTGGAAGTGCTGGGTTGGAGAGTGCTAGTGCCAAAGGCATATTGCTAGGGAGGGTCTGCGCGAGGATACTAGAGACCTTGGTGGCTGCTGGCACAGTGTTGTTAGGCTTGGTGACCTGTGGAGAAGAAATCTCCGTGGTTGGGGCTGAAAGAATCAAGGATACGGAAGACTGCTGACTGGTTGGCGAGGCACTCAAGCTGGAGTTCTTGCTGCTAATGGCAGAGAAGTCAATGAGGTCATCGTTGCTGGACGACTCCTGCTCATTGTCTTTCGAGCCCATGAGAGAGGAGGGCAGCCCGAGCACACCGGAGCTGCGTATATGCCGCCGCTCGTGCTTGCGCTTGTGCGAAGTCATCTGGCTGGTGGAGGTAAAGGTGAAGCCGCAGCCGGCCCGGATGCAGTGGAAGTGATTGGTGGCCTTGCTGTACACACAGCCTTCGTATTTGCATTCCTCATATTTGTAGAACTTCTTGAAACCGTCCTTAGCGTAAGCATCGTCTTTGATGTGGTAGCTTTTGTGCTTCTCAATGTCACACTTGTTCTTGAAGGTGAATGTACATCCAGGTCGCCTAGAGTGGAAAGAAATTAGAAGGTAAGAGAGGTCAACAGGTTGTAGGACACCTCTTACCCACTCTCGCAGCAGTAGGAAGAAAGGAGCTACCTCATGCTATTCTATCTAGAACAGGGGTGTCAAAGTCCCTCCTCGAGGGCCGCAATCCAGTCGGGTTTTCAGGATTTCCCCAATGAATATGCATGAGATCTATTTGCATGCACTGTTTTCATTGTACGCTAATAGACCTCATGCATATTCATTGGGGAAATCCTGAAAACCCGATTGGACTGCGGCCCTTTAGGGGGGACTTTTGACACCCCTGATCTAGAACCACCTTTCCCCTTTCAGCAGGCAGATATGTAGCAAGCTTGGATGAAGACAGGATCCTGTACTCAAGTAAGAACACTCTTCTCTGTAGCTAAAGCAGAAAATAACCGTTACCCTCACATCCTCATTTCCACTGTAGCTGTCAAGGGCTAATCCAGGTCATTATATCCCAGGAGAAGTTAGGAGGATTGCTTAGGCACTACACTCATGTCCTCCTTTCCCCTCCATTAGTTACCTGCAGTGGAAGTGAGTAGTTTTCTGTCCATAAAACTGGCAGTCCACAGTGCCACAATCTTCTGTGGCACGGAATCGCTGGAAGCCATCGTTGATCAGCTGCGTGTTCTTCTTGTGAAAGTTCTCGTGGGTCATCACGTCTGAAGTGCTTGTGTATACCTTGTTACAGCCCACCTGCCAAAAGGAGTTCGGACAAGAACAATTCATTTACTACTGGGGCAGCTCTTTCCCCAAAACATCGCACAATAAGACAGAAGATCGTTCCACACCTGTAGCCATACAAATCCTCCCTCAGCCTAAATTGGAAAGTGTTCTAATTGTCACTAGTAAGTTTTTGAAATCTTCTGCAGTCAGTTTTCAAAAGTTTTTTTGAGAGAAAATGTGTTTACCCGCACAAACAAAAAGACTATAGAACACTACCTGGTCTTACTGTGAGTGGATGAGGTGTTCCAGGGATGTGTTGGGAGGGGGGGAGGGGAGATTTTCAAACCTCTGTGGGTACATTTCCTTGTGCACCCAACTCGCAGAAAAAAACGGGTGCAAATTTCACAGAAAACTCTGCTACCCATGTCAGTTCAAGAGTAAAATGAACATAGTAAAGGAAGACGGCTCATCTACTCCCTCAACTCATTACTGGGCATCATATAAGCTACAGATGTCAGTAGATCTCCCACAACACTTTGGACATGCAGCGCTGTGATCTCCTGCAGGACCTGGGGGCACTGCAATCTTGTGATCTTCATCTGGGTGAATGGGAGATTTAATTATAATCTCTAGTCAGTAGACTTGTATGGTAATTGAGACAAATTCAAGTCAAATTCTGAGAGAAATTTAGGTTTGCCTAAAAAGGTGGAGAAGAGGTTTATTCTGGAGCGAACAAACTTTACCCATCTTGCCAGTCACATCTGGGTTTTGTATTTTAATTTACCACAGTGGTGTGTGTGTGTGTGGGTGGGTCATACAGCGGGAACACTGTATGCCACACACTGGCTAGTTCAGTATCTAAGAAACCAATGTTTTTTTGTGTCTAAAAGTCATACAAAGGGAGCAGAGCCTTCTAATGATGAAGCAGGAATGCTGAACTTGTCGTTTCTCTGGCATCAATCTACAGGCAAACTGGGCAACTTTGCCATATTGAGTAAAAAGCAGTGGAATGGGAAAATGCCAGTGTGGAGCGAGAGAGGCCTGTGACTGAGGATCCGTGTGACGTGTGCCAGCATCTGCAGCATCTCAGAAGTGAAAGGAGGGGGTGGGGAAGACGACTCACCTCTCTCTCAAGACTCTCTGGCTAGGCCCTGACAAACACCCACAGTGAAAAAAAACAAAAAACCACCCTCTAAATCTCCAGCTATTTCTAATATAAAAGAGCCCTCTACAGTGACACCTTGAAAAAAAACAGAACACCGCACTGGAGGGAAAAAAAAAGAATTAAACAGAAAGCTCCTGGGGATAATTTGCAATGAAGCACTTGGTATTAAACCATGAAAAATGTGAAGTTTATATAAACAACTTACTCCATTTTATCCACACCAAGTATGGACATAAAGAAAGAGGGGGAAAGCCTGAAACCTGCTGACTCCGCTTAATTGGAACTAATTCTACCTTTTACCCATGTTTGAAATTTGCTTCTAAGAGACAGACAGGGGTGAAGATTGCAGAACTGATATTGGATATATCAGTGGACAGTGAACCTGCATAGAACTTTCCGGACCTCTGTTCACCACCACCCACTGCAGGATACACCTGATTTACAGCATTTCTGCAGCTGTCTAGCTTCAAGACATGAAATAATTCATTTTTACAAATTCGGAAGTTTCCCAGTTTTAAGTCTTCAATTCTTGAAAGATAAATGTATCTGGAAGTCTCGTTGCAGGTTTCCGGGTCTCGCTGCGTCTTGTCAGATAGAAACCGACGTTTCAGCCACCATGCTGAAGGAAGCCACAGCGTGGTGGCTGAAACATCGGTTTCTACCCGACAAGGCGCAGCGAGACCCGGAAACTTGCAACCAGCACAATGCCAGCTGCGGAAACCCTAAGAGAATTATTTCTGGAAGTTGCTCAATTGTTAATCTTTAAACCATTCCCTCCCCCCAACATTGCATTTAGATTTTTAAAAGACATAGCATCTCCAGTGAGATTAAATTAAATCCTGCCACCACTGCAATTTACAGGAAATAGGATTAAATGAAATTTTGTAGTGTCCCATGGGACTCACAAAAAGAAAGCTGTTAAGTTGCAGGTGAGACTAATTCAGTCCATTTAGGCTGGATTCAGTAAATGGTGTCTCAACTCAATCACCACTTAGATCTGCGCTAAGTGCCAGTTCTATAAAAGTAGCTTAGTGCTAGAGGACTAGAGGACATGTATTGAAGCTAAGGGGGGACAGGTTCAGGACTAATGTCAGGAAGTTCTGCTTCACTCAGAGAGTGGTTGACACCTGGAATGCCCTCCCAGATGAGATTATTGCGGAATCGACCGTCCTAGGCTTCAAGAGCAAACTAGATGCATATCTCCTTAAGAGAGGCATGTAAGGATATGGTGGACTATAAATTACAACAGGTGTACACCTGGCAGGGCCTCCGCGTGTGCGGATCGCCGGACTTGATGGACCGAAGGTCTGATCCGGAGATGGCATTTCTTATGTTCTTATGCTGTGCAACCTTTATAGAATACTTCCTAGCGTCAGTGGCATAGCCACAGGTGGGCCTGGGTGGGCTGGGGCCAGCCCAGTTTGGGCTCAGACCCGTCCAAAATGTCATCTCCTTTGGTGTGGCTGGCGGGGATTCCAAAGCCCTGCCAGCCAAAGATCTCCTCCCTGCCGAAAGAATTTACATGTTGGATGGCCGCCGGTGCTGACCCAGAGCTGCCACTGCTCCAAGTCGCTGGCCTCCCACACCTGTGCAAAACTTAGCCTACGCGCATGAAGCCTGGGGGCTCCGGCTCCAGGACAGCGCCGGCAGCTGCCCAACATGTAAACTATGTTATCTCTATGCTGAGCACGTGAGCAATGGCTTATACATTCCAGGATCGTCGCTCACGTATTTTACACGGTCGCTTACAAAGTACTCGTAAATCTGGAACACTGTTGGGTTTTTTTTTAGAACCTGTCACTCACATGAGAAAAAATTTGCACATATCCACCCAGTCCTTAGAGGGAGCACTGCATGTAAACTCTTTTGTGGTGAGAAGGTCTTCGGCTGATGGGGCATGGGGATTGCCACCAGCACAGCTATGCTATTTACCTTGGGGAGCGCTGGGGTGGGGGCAGAAATTAAATTTGGGTTTGCTTTAGTTGGGGAAGGGGGCAGCAGAGATGACATTTTTGGCCCACCCTCTTTGCTCTCAGGCCCACCCTAAATCAGCTGCCTGTCTATGCTACTGCGTAGCGTGGATCCCTGTGCCCAGCTTTGGAAGCACGGACTTGTAAATGTTGGCATGCAGCCAAAGGCAGTTGAGCATGAAAACCACCTTATTCTATAACGCTGCACCCAATGGTACAGTAAAGGTGAGCGGTGCCCAGGGTGGAGGCGCCCCTCCCCCGCCTTTCCCCTCCCCCCTGCCACCTTTTAAACTTTTCCGGCGTAAGCAGCATGCCCACGTCAGCGTCGGTTCCTCCTTTCACGTCACTTCCTAGGCACAGGTCCTGGAAGTGATGTCAGAAATGCTGACGCGGGCAGCAACCTCACGCCAGGGAAGTAAAAAAGGTACGGGGAAAGGCAAGAAGAGGAGCTGGGGGGGTGTGGAGAGGAGGAGGAGGAGGGCCATGCCCTTAGGAAGAACGCGCCCAGGGTGGACCGCACCTCCCCGCGCACCCCTTTACTACGCCACTGACTGCACCTAAACCTGGGATCTCAAAGTCCCTCCTTGAGGGCCGCAATCCAGTCGGGTTTTCAAGATTTCCCCAATGAATATGCATTGAAAGCAGTGCATGCATATAGATCTCATGCATATTTGTTGGGGAAATCCTGAAAACCCGACTGGATTGCGGCCCTCAAG
Source organism: Geotrypetes seraphini (assembly GCF_902459505.1). Taxonomy (NCBI): domain Eukaryota; kingdom Metazoa; phylum Chordata; class Amphibia; order Gymnophiona; family Dermophiidae; genus Geotrypetes; species Geotrypetes seraphini. Next base: position 26,130,691 of record NC_047098.1, read on the forward strand.
TAGGGACTATGAGACCCCTGACCTAAACTGTGTGAACCCCTCTGACTTGCATATGCACCTCCTTAGCAACACCTCCCTTTTCATCTGCATTCGAGATAATTTGGGGGGGCGCAGTGTTATGGAACAGTGCATAGGCAGATCCACGAATAAGTCCTGATTGGTGCCAGTTGATGACAATAATTGATTAACGGCTCATTTACTTACTTTGAACACTATTCCAGGATGTGAACCCAAATTTGGGTGACCTTTATAGAATCCGGGGTTTTGTTCCTTTCACTAGGTCAGTGCCGAGTGAACCAGGGGAATTACATAAGTTACATAAGAACCGCCATCTCCAGATTAGACCTTCAGTCCATCAAGTCTGGTGATCCGCACATGCGGAGGCCCAGCCAGGTGTACACCTGGCGTAATTTTAGTCACCCATTACACAGAGAGAGAGAGGAGGACAGAAAAGCAATTTGTTTGTGAGCCCAATCCAGCTCATAAAACCAGATCTATTGATAAAAGAGAGTTCTAGAATGGGCTCTTTCTTCCATAAAGATATCCACACGACATCCTGCTAGCTCAACGGTCTTTCAGGAACAGCCTCCTAGAGAAGGTGGATACTAACTAAAGCAGCAACAGATAAGCACAGAGCAGGCCCAGGCACAAAACAAGTGAGAGATAAAGCCTGACACTGCACATACTCTGGAGTGGGGCATCAGGCAGATCATCTGCTATCATTAGGTTTCTCGACAATTTTCTCCAACAGAACCTAGGCTCTCTCCTGACAGACATACAGTACGTATGCACCTGTGCACAGTACATGTAATCTATCTGCAGCAGATACATTTTGCTATGAACAGAGTGCAAGAGATATACAATGGATGGCAGTTTGCACAGTACTTTACAAAGGCAGGGAGGAGTCAGTTTTCCAAAAAATGCTGAGCAGAGTAGATAACTGTTTATTTTCACCTATTATCCTTAAGTGAGTTCAATAGATCTTTAGAGATGTGAGGTTTCATAGGATTGGAGGCGAGTAGATATGGTCCAAAAGCGGTGACAGGGAAGAAGTGGGAAAGTTAAAGGCCAGTAAGCCTCATGTTTATGTATTGGAATTGAAAATGATTGAGTCACTACTGAAGGAAAAGATATTTAACTTTCTAGAATCCAACAGGTTGCTGGATCCGAAGCAACATGGCTTTACCAAAGGAAAATCCTGCAAAACGAAACTAATTGATTTCTTTGACTGGGTTACCAGAGAACTGGATAAAGGACATGCGCTAGATACAATCTACTTGGATTTCAGCAAAGCCTTTGATATGGTTCCTCACAGATGACTCATGGAATAAACTGAAAACATAAAATGGTGAAACTGGTTTGAAACCTGGCTGTTCGACATACAACAGAGGATGGTGACAAACAGAATTTGCTAGGAGGGTGAGTAGTGGAGTTTCTCATGGATCGATACTGGGACAGGTTCTATTTAATATATTTGTGAGAGATCTTGCTGAAGGGTTAGAAGGAAAAGTTTGCCTTTTTGAGGAAGACATGAAGATTGCTAACAGAGTGGACACCCTGGATGGACTAGAAACCACAAGAAAAGATCTCTAAATATTAGAACGATACAAGGTCTAGCAGTTAAAATTCAACATGAAGAAGTATAGAGTGAGGTGAGAGATTGATAAGCACAGCTCAGGTCTGTAACTGCTAGCGGGTATGGATGTGGGAGGGGCATAGGTGGGTTAGGATTAGAGAATGACACGGTGGCGGTTTACCCGCGGCCACCGCATTTTAGCCGCGGGTCACCCGCCGAAAACGGGGAAGAAAACTAGCAGTCGCTGCGGCGACGGGGACAAGGCCATTCACCGCCCGCGGGGCGGTGAATGGTCTTGTCCCCCGCAGTGAGGCATGAAGGATCGCGCGGTCCCCGCAGCTCACACCCCGCCCGCCCAATCGATTCCAGTGTCCAGCCAGCTCTCTCCCCTCTCCTCACCCCAGTCCGCAGATCCTCCTCCTCGGCGACCCGCACGCTACCAGAGAGCCGCGCACACCCGCCGCTGCTCAGCCTCGATCTTCTGCTCTGACGCAACCGGAAACAGGAAGTTGCAGCAGAGCAGAAGATCGAACACTGAGCAGCCGCGCGTGTGCGGCTCCCTGGGAAAGCGCGCAGGTTGCCGAAAAAGAAAACCCACAAACCAAGGTGAGGAGAAGGGAGAGAGCCGGCCAAACACCAGGATCGACCGGGCAGGCAGGTAGTGGCCGCGGGGACCGTGCGATCGCTAGTGTTCCCGGCTCAAATTGGAAGGAGGGAGTGAAAGGAAAAAGGCTTATATGGATGCAGCGGGGACGGTGACGGGGCGGTGAATGGGATGGCAGTGGCGGTGACGGGGCGGTGAAAGGGATGGCGGTGACGGTGACGGGGCGGTGAAGGGATCGGCGGTGACGGGGCGGTGCAGAGGATGGTGGGCCGGTGACGGGGACAGATTTTTTCCCCGTGTCATTCTCTAGTTAGGATCTCACGGTAGAAAAACAATGCGACAAGGCAGTGGCCTACAGCCAGAAGAATGCTAGGCTGCACAGACAGGGGATGATGATGCCCCTGTACAAGTTGTTGGTGAGATCCTTCTTGTGGTATCAAGTTCAATTTTGGAGCCACATCTCACTAAGGACATAAAAAGACTTCAAGTGGTTCAGAGAAAAGTTATTAAAATGGTATGAGTTTGTGCCACAAGATGTGTAAGAAGAGACTTAATGACCTGAAGGTGAATACCTTAAAGGAAAGGAGGGATAGAGAAGATATGCTACACACATTCAAATATTTGAAAGGTATTAATATACAAACAAACCTTTACCAGAGGACATGAACTGAGGTAACGGGGAGGGGGGGGGGTAAAACTCAGAAACAATGTTAGGAAGTATTTTTTCACAGAGAGGGTGATAGATACCTGGAATGCCCTCCCGCAGGAGGTGGTGGAAATGAAAATGGTAACTGAATTAAAAAATGCATGGGATAAACACAACGGAAACCTGTATGGAAAGAGAATGGAACCAAAGAAACTTAGCAGTACTTATATGGCAACTCCAGTAATTGGGAAATAAAGCCAGTGCCAGGCAGATTTCGACCATTTATGCCTGGATCATGACTGGAGTGGGACTTTGAGGGCAGCAGCAGTAGTTGGGGAAACAAGGCCAGTGCCGGGCAGAGTTCTACAGTCTGTGCACGAAAAATGGCAAGGACAAATCAAGGTCAAATATGTCTATGTAGTATTGCATTATAACTCAAGCTATGAGTTTATCTTATTAGGCAGACTGGATGGATCATACAGGTCTTTTACCTGATGTCATCTATTATGTTACTACTAGTCTTTATGCCCGTTACATTAACAGGTGCTAGAATAGATGTGTCTGTCTGCCTGTCTGTGTTTCTTTATCTTTCTCTCCTTGGCCGCTGTCTGTATCCTTCTGTCTCCCCCTACCCCCCCCCACGAGCCCAGCTGTCTGCCCCTAGGACACACCTCCCCCCCAAAACAGCCCCCTTTCCCTCTCCCTGTCTCTCCATGGCCCCTTCTGTCTTCCCCCCCAGAGCAAAGCTGTCTGTCCCCAGCACACCTCCTCCCCAAAGTAGCCCTCTTTCCCTCTCCCTATCTCTCCATGGCCCCTTCTGTCTCCTCCCAGAGCAAAGCTGGCCCCAGCACACCTCCCCCCCAAAGAAGCCCCCTTTCCCTCTCTCTCCATGGCCCCTTCTGTCTCCCTCCCAGCACACCCTCCCCCCAAAGCAGTCCCCTTTCCCTTTCCCTCTGGCTCCCAGTATTGATCCCCTTCTTACCTCCCCTCCATCCCAGTGTCTTCTGGCCTGCTCCTCTTCAAAGCAGCCTGCGATCTTGGTGGCCGGCTTTAGCGAACCTAGCAGGCCGCTCTCCAACTCGGTAGCACATTCCCTCTGATGCGATCCCGTGCGTCAGAGGGAGCGTGCTACTGAGGTTGGAGAGCGGCCTGCGAGGTTCTTTAAAGCTGGCCACGATCGCAGGCTGCTCTGAAGAGGAGGATCAGCGGCGGCGGCGAGTGAGATGACACGGCGAGGATGCGGGCAGGCAGCGAGTGAGAGGCAGCAGCGAGTGAGGGCAGGCGGTGACGCGCCGAGGACAGGGAGAAAGCACAGTAGCGCGCCTTCAGCCCCCGCATGCGCCGTGAGGTTAGAATGTTGCCACAGAAGCACACCTCACGGCGCCACACCTCACGAATTTTCGAGAGCGCATGCACACTCTAGCGTTTTATTATTATTGATGTAATGCACAGATGTGAAACACAAGGCCCGGGGGCTGAATCCGGCCCGCCTGGCTGTTTTTTTTATGGCCCACAGTGACTGTGCTGCATCTAAGCGCCTGACCATGCAGCCCCCAATCCCAGTGGCGCTCCAAGCGCCTGAACGCACTGCCCTCCTCGCAGTGACGCTCCAAGCTCCTCACCACGCTGCCTCAGTACCCATTTGCAGGCAGAAGGACCCAGTCCCAGTGTAAAAGCTAGGTTGGAGCAGGGCGCGCCACACAAGTGCCTGACCGCGCCACAGGTGTCTGAGGATGAGGAAGGATCTATACTTCTACTAAGATTAAGTTTCTTAATAAAAAATTTGACCCGCAACTTAGCCTGTGTTTTAGATTTCGGCCCCTTGATTGAGTTTGGCACCCCTGATGTAATGGCTGGAATAAGTGTTCATGATTAAAATGTTAACAGTTGCCTACGTAACTGTTGGCATTCTATAACCTTAGCTGGGCAAACTCCTGACCCACCCATGCCCCTCCCACATCCATACCCGCTAGCAGTTACATACACACCACAGAATCTGTGAGTTAAAATTACAGAATATCAATTGCAGTTACCTGCGTAACTGCAAATTAAAACAAATTGACTCCATTTAGTGCAATTAACAGCTAATGTGTCAATTAAATTATGCATTCTATAAGCCGTGTGTGCAATTTTGTGCGCTATGCATAAAAGATTACAGAATGAGGCAAATAGAGTATATCAGGCATATATCAACTGGAAGTCACACAGGAGTTTTATTTCCTCATTCCGTAAATGGTGCATAGTTACGAATATAGCTTAATTATTTGACTGGTGCTTCGTTTGCAATAAGTAATATTCAGGTTCTTTTCCCTTGCTGCTACTTCTTTGTGGTGTTTGGGAACCCTTCCTACCTATCTCCCTCCTCCACAAATAGAATTAGCATTTGCATCTGACAGAGCCTCCCCTGTACCTTAAGACAGACGCCAAATTCTCCTCAAGGGCCTCCTTCAGGTTGGTGCCTGGGGACCATAACCCCCTACCCAACCCTGCTCTGGTGGGATGCCAAAATTTAGCTCCATTTCAAGGATAAATCCCACCCCACTTCTGGAATTATTGGAGCAAACATAGTTGCATTTTTAGCATCCAAAATGAGATGATGAGGGCTTTAGAAATATCATTAATATTTTATCTTATCGGCAGGAAATTTCAAAAGATCTGTGCATGGTGTTAAAGGGCAGGTTTCTTGTGGAGAAGCTTTGAATGAAACCAAAGCAAAACTATTACACGGAAGGGGGAAAGGTTGAGCAATGCAGTCAGGAAGAGACACTCAGGAAACCTACAGGGTGTCTGATCCAACCAACCCTGATTAGAGAACATCTTTCCCACCTTCACTTTGTCACTTCATACCCTCACCTCTTCTATACACATCCCAAAGCACCTCTCAAATATCCTGATGTTTTTGGGATTTCTTCATTCTAATAGCCCGTGAAAAGCTTATCTGCCCTCCTAGGTTGTACTGAGTAACATCTTACAGTAAATCTCCAAATGCTGTTGCTCAGAGGGGCCCACAGAGACATACATGACAGTGTCGCCAACACAAGAGCCAGTACTCTATCCAATGTGTGAGAGCTTAGGACTGCTTACACTTCATTTAGAGATGGCACAGTACAGTTAACTGCACATCAACCAGGGATAATATAAAATGAATAAATCTTTAATAAAATATAACACTGTCTATTGTATATTCATTCTGTATTGTTTTCTCGTATGTTATGTCTGTATTGTTTTTAACTAGACTCTTGATTGTTTCCCCCAATTTTTTTTTTTTTTTTTACTGTAAAACGCTTAGAATTTATGATTGGCGTTTTATCAAAATTTTAATAAACTTGGAAACTCAACATGGTCCGTGTTTCGGCATTTAAGCCTGCCTCTGTAAGGATTTAGGACTGCTGCGTATCCCGGTGGAGGAATACATTTTTACTCTAGGATTGTACCCGTTTTACCACGCACAGAAATCTTTGAGGTCATAACAGCGCCATCTGCTGGACATCATTCGTACCCCTGAGACAGGTTTACACGTCGAAACACGGACAGTGTCGGGTCCATGACATGGGCTGAATATACAACAGAGACTGTTCTATTTTAATAAAGATTTATCCCTGGTTAATGTGTATGATTCCATCCCCACTTGTACAACCTATATTGCTTTTCTGTGGGGTTTATTTCCTTGTTTTTGGCTTCACAGTAGAGGTCTGCACGGAAACGGGGATCGCGGAAATCCCCCCCTAACCCACGGGACTCCCACAGGACTCCCATGGGGACCCCCCTCTATCCAACGGACTCCCACGGGGATGGAAGGCTTTGGAAGCAGGGTTCGTCCATATAATATAATGGACACGTCAGCCTTAGTAAAAGAGGGGGGTTATAAGTTAATTTACCACCTCTGAACATAATGATAATGAAGGTAGTTACATACATTCCTTTTATGAAGCCGCGTTAGGCTTTTTTATCACCAGCTGTGGCATTATCAGCTCCAATGCTCATAGGAATTCTATGAGCATTGGAGCTAACACCGCTGCAGCCGGCGATAAAAAAAGCAAAACGCGGCTTCTTAAAAAGGGGGGGGGGGGATAGTTACTTTGAAAACCTGCAGTGTCTCTTTACAATTAGCATATCAAAAGTGTGTGCACTGCCTACCAGCTATTTGTACGGTTGGCAGGGCAGGGGGTGAGTAAAAATAAGAGGCACACATTTCAAGACTGAATGTAACATAGAAACATATAGAAACATAGAAGATGACGGCAGAAAAGGGTCACAGCCCATCAAGTCTGCCCACTCTGCTTACCCACCCCCTGTCTATGCCCTAATGACCCAATTTCCTTATCTTGACCCTCATAGGGATCCCACATGGGTATCCCATTTATTCTTAAAGTCTGGCACGCTGTCTGCCTCGATCACCTGCACTGGAAGCTTGTTCCAATGATCAACCACTCTCTCGGTGAAGAAATACTTTCTGGTGTCGCCATGAAATTTTCCGCCCCTGAGTTTGAGCGGGTGCCCTCTTGTGGCCGAGGGTCCCTTGAGAAAGAAAATATCATCTTCCACTTCGACACGTCCCGTGAGGTACTTAAATGTTTCGATCATGTCTCCCCTCTCCCTACGTTCCTCAAGAGTGTAGAGCTGCAATTTGTTCAGTCTCTCTTCGTACGAGAGACCCTTGAGCCCCGAGATCATCCTGGTGGCCGTCCATTGAACCGATTCAATTCTGCGCACATCTTTACTGTAATGTGGCCTCCAGAATTGCACACAGTACTCCAGATGAGGTCTCACCATGGCCCTGTACAACGGCATTATGACTTCAGGCTTTCGGCTGACGGAACTTCTATTGATACAACCCATCATAATAAACGTGCCTTCAGAAATGCCTCTTTTTTTCTGTGACTAAGCATACATTTTATTGACTCATTCCATACTTTTAGCAGAATTTTCAGTCAGGTCATTTTACGCAGGTGAATATCCAGAAAACTGCCCTCCCCCTTCAATGGCAGGGGCCTGAGTGTACCTTATAAGAGGCCTTTATGTATGCTGTCAAGGGTGTGGATTCTAAGTAAAAATCTTATGTTTCCTTGAATTTTCAGATCTGTGTCTCTGAACGTCTGCTGCACACGTCTACACAAAACATATACTTTAAAAAAGGAAGTGGAATTCTCCACACTATTCCCCACTGGGGTTCTTGATGACAAGGAAAGGAACTGTTGTCACTTCATGGCTCAGACATTACACTTGATCTAAGCCAGCAGTCTCAAACTCAAACCCTTTGCAGGGCCACATTTTGGATTTGTAGGTACTTGGAGGGCCTCAGAAAGAATAGTTAATGTCTTATTAAAGAAATGACAATTTTGCATGAAGTAAAACTCTTTATAGTTTATAAATCTTTCCTTTTGGCTAAGTCTTAATAATAATATTGTAATTTATAGCTAAAGAGACATATCAAGAAACTGTTTTATTTTACTTCTGGGATTATGATAAACATACAGAGGGCCTCAAAATAATACCTGGTGGGCCGCATGTGGCCCCTGGGCCGCGAGTTTGAGGCCACTGATCTAAGCCAAAAGGTCAATATGCATTGACAGATCTCTTTTTTAGGTTAACAAAAGATTTAATTTGCTTGCTTTAAATGTGGCTGTAACATTAGCAAGTCCCCAGTGGGATCTTTTGGCCAGTCATTAGATCTCCAGACACCCATTGTACAGGTTCTCCTTCCAGTGGCATACTAGGGGGGCTGCGGCGGTGGTTTTCCACGGGGCCCTGGCACCCCTCTTGCTCTCCACCCCCCTTCTCATTCCTCCCCTGCCGTGTGCGTGCCCCTTCCCTTCCCCTAGCATCTTTTTAACTTTGGCGTGAGCTGCCCGCGCCGGCTTCGATGCTCGCTCTGATGTCACTTCTGGGACCCGCGTCTAGGAAGTGATGTCAGAGAGAACGCCAAAGCCGGCGTGGGCAGCAAGTTTGTGGTTGCTCGTGCCAAAGATAAAAAGGTACGGGGAAGGGACGCCACCGCTCACCCTCGCTACGGCACTGTCTCCATGTCAGCCTAAACACAAAAAGGGATAGTCCTCAGCTTGGACTCCCTCTGCTCTTGGATCCAAGCCAAAGAGAGGCCGAGTAGCACCAACCCAGTAAGTGTGATCTGAGGAGAGGCCAGACTAGTATCTCGACTTGGTTTGAAATCTTTAAGTGTCTGGATTGGATGGAGGGATGTTACCTGCATGCAGTGGTAGTGTGTGCTTTTTCCGTTCAGGTGACAGCCGTGATAGTATATGCTGCAGTCATCCAGAGGGCTGAAGCGCATGAAACCGTGCTGGAGGGAATTATCCCGTTTCTTGTGCATGTTGTAATGTCGGATCACGTCCTGTTTACTGGTGAATCTCTGTAGAGAGAGAAAGTGTTAGAGATAGAGCAGGCAACGCAGAGGGAGCGATACCAATCGAGAACGGGAAGAGAAAAAGATTGAGACATGGTGAGAAAAAATGCAAAGGCGAAAATATGCCTTAAACTTTCCATCCATACAAAGCTGTATTGTTGCTTTTTTCCATTCAGTGGATAACGGATGCCTTATAACAGTGGTCTCAAACTCGCGGCCCGGGGGTCACATACAGCTCGCCAGGTACTATTATGAGGCCCTTGGTATGTTTATCATAATCACAAAAGTAAAATAAAACAGTTTCTTGATCGCATGTCTCTTTAGCTATAAATGACAATATTATTATTAAGACTTAGACAAAAGGAAAGATTTATAAACTATAAAGAGTTTTACCTCATGCAAAATTGCCATTTCTTTAATAAGACATTAACTATTTTTTTCTGAGACCCTCCAAGCACCTATAAATCCAAAATGTGGCCCTGCAAAGGGTTTGAGTTTGAGACCACTGCCTTATAGAGAAGATGCTAAGGGCGTGGATTCTAAGTAAAAAGCTTACGTTTCCTTGAATTTTCAGATCTGTGTCCCTGAACTTCTGCTGCACACGTCTACACTAAACATATACTTTAAAAAGGAAGTGGAATTCTCCACAGCACAATGAGAATGAAGAGAAGAGAGGAAGAAATGAACTCTCTCTCCCCTCTACAGAAGGCTCGACATCCATCTCCCATTCTTTGCTCCCTTTATAGTCCTTCACAAGAGAGTCACCCAACAAGAAACCACACTAAGTGATCTGGCAGATCTCCCAGGAATTACAACACAGCATGTAGCACTCAAGAAGGCTGGGTCCTGTCCAATCACTACTCTGCCCTATGGCTTGAGGTATCTCTGCTCTGCTCTGCCCACTGTGCATACCACAGGCAAAGAGAGAGAGAGAGAGTGAGGACACACCAATTACAGTCAAAGACAGAGGCTCTATGACCTCTGCACAAATTAGAGACATAAGAAGGGAGTACACACAGTGTATGACAGTGACACCTACTGGTTAGAATCAGGGTGTCCATGTACTGGGCTCTGGAAGACGCCACATTCAGTGCCCCTGGATAAGCAAAGTTGCTTTGACGACTGTGTTAACTAGGTTAACAATTAGGGCTTTTAGGAATGAAGGCTCATTATCACCCAAGCTTCAGGGGGGGATGGGTCTGATTAGGCTGGAAGCCCAAAGAAGCAGAAGAAAAATACTGAGTCAAAGATAGAGAAGTGGGTGTAAATTGAATCCCTTCAAGCATATCATTGTTCCATGTCTTCACTGCCTTAACCCCCCCCCCCCCCCCCATTTTCTGCCCCAAGTTCTTCCTTCTTTCTGCTCCAGGTCCCTCTCCCCATTCCTCTCACCTTCTTTTCCCATCATGACTCTACTCTTTCTTCCCTTTCACTTCTTCATACCCCCCCCCATTTTCTGCCCCAAGTTCTTCCTTCTTTCTGCTCCAGGTCCCTCTCCCCATTCCTCTCACCTTCTTTTCCCATCATGACTCTACTCTTTCTTCCCTTTCACTTCTTCATACCCCCCCATTTTCTGCCCCAAGTTCTTCCTTCTTTCTGCTCCAGGTCCCTCTCCCCATTCCTCTCACCTTCTTTTCCCATCATGACTCTACTCTTTCTTCCCTTTCACTTCTTCATACCCCCCCACCCATTTTCTTCCCCAAGTTCTTCCTTCTTTCTGCTCCAGGTCCCTCTCCCCATTCCTCTCACCTTCTTTTCCCATCATGACTCTACTCTTTCTTCCCTTTCAGTTCTTCATACCCCCCCACTACCCTTCCAAGATCCCCTCATGTCCCTGACCCTTTCTCTGCTCTACACCCTACTAACCCTCCTCCTCTTTATCCGTGACCCTACCTGGTAGTTGCATTCAGGGTCCAGGCAGTGGTAGTGCTCTCGATACTGATACGCACAGTGAATGTGCCCACAGTGTTGACTGCCCGAAAACCTGGAGAGGACCAAGATAACAATCAGTATTTCCATTTCCGGATGTCAGTTAATGCTTACTGTGACAGGAGACGCTAAGCACCTGGATTCAGTAAATGGCACCCAAATTTGGGTGTTGAAACAATAAGTAAATATCGATGTCTACTCTATAAACAGCACTCCGAGTTGGACGCTTATAGAACAGCGCTTAGCACGAGGATTTATACCAACTAGAACCAGGTATAAATCCTCATGATCCCCCACTTATACTATTTTAGTGACTGCCCCCTCCCCTGGCCACACCCCTTTTTAATTACACACTACATTTTTTTTGCATGCAACTTGATAGAATACCGCCTAGCGAAATATGCATGTAAATTCAAATTGGTGCCAATTAGCATAAGTAATTGATTATTTCAATTAAACTGGCACATACAAATTGGGCCTGTAACCAAATCTGCATGTGCATTTTTCAGCGCCATTTATAGAATTTGAGGGTAAAGGCATAGGTAAAGGGGAATGGATTTGACCGTTTTCCTAAGCAGAAGGCACAGTCCCTTGCCAGCAAGGACAACATTTTCCTCTATGGGGGTAATTGTGTGCAGTACTTCTGCATGCATATTATATGTTTCATATGTAGACAATGGCAGGTGTATAAAATAGTGTATATGTTTTTTGCAAGTGTGCATGCTAATGAGAACACATGTTGAGTGGCTGGTGCTCAATCCATGGACAGGCGCTAAAAGTAGTGACAACAGCAGGATGGAGGCCATACTTTACCTTGAACCCACATCTTCCACATTTGTACATGCCTTGGGACAGGGGAGAAATTTGTGTCCTACTGGGAATTATTCCAGGAGCAAAAATGGTAGATTAACCACATATGCTGCCTTTTAAAATTATTCAGAAACTAGGCATGTTGGAAATTTTTATAGATATGCCATTATAAAATTAGCCTCCATATGTTTCTCCACCATATCGGTCTATGACTGTGCTCATCTAATTTCCCTCGGACACTGTTCATTACACTGGAAATTTCAACACACCATGAAGAGAACATGGACCATTACACAGAAATAAACTCACAAATGTTAGGCGTTTGTTCTTTAGTCCACGCTCAGCCTGTTAGAACCATTTCTTCATGGGTTATACTGATTCATTTGCCTTTCTGATACATGGAAACAGTTCAACTCTATTCATTTTTAAAGACAAATATTTCTGTGGTTTAACAACACAGAGCTTGTATACTGTCATACACATGCCCATTGTACATGCTGCGTACCATATAATGTTTGATTTATTAACTGTCTTTATGAAGAGATTCAGCTAATGTAATTCTTAGCAACTCTATACACAAGTCAATTTTCAAAGCATTTTGCCCATATTAATTTGATGTCTGAAATCCACTTGGCAAGGGTGTAGTCATAGAAACATAGAAGATGACGGCAGAAAAGGGCTACAGCCCACTCTGCTTACCCACCCCCTGTCTATGCCCTAATGACCCAATTTTCTTATCTTGGTATCCCATTTATTCTTAAAGTCTGGCACGCTGTCTGCCTCGATCACCTGCACTGGAAGCTTGTTCCAATGATCAACCACTCTCTCTGTGAAGAAATACTTTCTGGTGTAGCCATGAAATTTTCCGCCCCTGAGTTTGAGCGGGTGCCCTCTTGTGGCCGAGGGTCCCTTGAGAAAGAAAATATCATCTTCCACTTCGACGCGTCCCGTGAGGTACTTAAATGTTTCGATCATGTCTCCCCTCTCCCTACATTCCTCCAAGTTTGTTTGTTGTTTTTTTTTATTGGGGGGGGGTCCCCAGGGTGGGCAACACTTTCCTCCTCTCCTCTCCCTGCACGCGTTCAACATATCTTTGCTGGTAGGGATGCTGATGCCCCTCATCAAAGAAATACAGTGCCCAAGCCACTCCCTGGCTCTTTGAACTCCACCGTAATGTCGAAGTTGGTGGTATGCTTTCAGCCACCAACTCCAGGACTACCCGAGCATGCTCAGTTCTTGCACGAACTGAGCATGAAATATTTTAGACAGGCACTTATTTTGTACCTGGGGCAATGAAGTCAAGAGTCACAAGGAGCTGCCGTGGGAATTGAACTCGCAACCTCAGGGTGCTGAGGTGGCTGCTCTAATCCCTAAGACACTCCTCCACTTAAGTCCTGGGGTTGGCAGCAGGAGGCACATCACAGGCTGCTGCGTTACAGAAGAAGCACAAGGGGAGGGAAATGGCTCAGGCATCTCATTTCTTTGGCTGGCAGGGCTACGGCACACTCACCAGTCATTTAAAGGGATGATGTAGGTACTGAGCCCAGGCCTGCCCCCCTCTCCTTAGTGTTGCTAAGAGACTGTATGTCCACAACCTATGTACCTTTGGCTGCATCGAGAGGAAGTGACCAAAGGGTCTGTTGCAGGTCGGAAGAGGCAAAGGTAAAAACGGTGAGCCCAATATACAACTGGTGGTGATCAGCATTAGCATTTTGCTGACTGCCATTAGCGTTATCATAGGGAATTCAAAGCTGGGCCATGTCTCAGCTCTGGCACTGAATTTTCAGGCACATTGGGGCAGCAAAAAAATAGCTAGTTAAGTGCGTTATTTAGCACTTAATTGGCTATGGCAAAACGAATAAAGATAGGACTGAATTTTTGTGGTCCTAATTACGTGGTTAACTTGGCTGATTAAATGATTAATATTGGCACCGAACTGGCCAAATGCTGACTCTGTCCCCGGAAAGCCTCCAAAACAGAGAGACTCAAACTAACATGTGTGGATCAATTTATAGATTATCCAACCCACACTTAAGGATATACCAACTAACCAAATAGGGGGGGTTTAAAGGATAACTTATAAATACTTATATTCAACAATTTTCTTTTTGCACAAAAAGTGCTTTAAATTATTAATAATTTAATTTTTAATCATTATTTTAAATGTTATCTACCATCATCTGATTTAAAGATAGAACTCGTCCCTATAATTAATAATGAGGTTATTATGCACAGATCCATGGTGAGGCCTCATCTGGAATATTGTGTACAATTCTGGAGGCCACATTACCAAAAAGATGTGCTGAGAGTTGAGTCGGTTCAGAGAATGGCCACCAGGATGGTCTCAGGACTCAAAGACCTCCCGTATGAGGAAAGGCTGAATAAATTGCAGCTATACTCACTCGAAGAACGTAGAGAGAGAGGAGACATGATAGAGACGTTTAAATATATCACCGACCGTATTGAGGTGGAGGATGATATCTTCTTTTTTAAAGGTCCCTCGGCCACAAGTGGACATCCGCTGAAAATCAGGGGTGGGAAATTTCATGATGACACCAGGAAGTTCTTCTTCACTGAAAGAGTGGTCGATCGTTGGAATGAACTTCCGCTTCAGGTGATTCAGGCCAGCAGCGTGCCGGATTTTAAAAAGGAAATGGGATACACATGTGGGATCTCTAGGGGGGTAAAAAAAATGTAGAGGGGATACACATGTGGTATCTCTAGGGGGGTAAATTCAAGGGGGTGGGGTTGTTAGAGTGGGCAGACTTGATGGGCTATGGCCCTTTTCTGCCGTCATCTTCTATGTTTCTATGAAGTATCATAAATATGCATGAATCTCAGTAAAGAGACCTTGGACGTTATTTCAAGTCTTCATTCTGAATGCATGTGAAGAAAATTGTTGAATATAAGTATTTATAAGTTATCCTTTAAACCCCCCTATTTGGTTAGTTGGTCCAAAACAGAGAGATTCAGATTGGGCGCTAACTGGACATTGTTATATCATCCCCAGACTGGCAATTTAAATGACCCAGATCCTCTTCTGGCCATTTAAATTGTTCTCTGAAAATGCTTCCACTCAAGTGTGGCTGAAAGTATGCTTTTGTGTGGCAAATCCACAAAG
Organism: Geotrypetes seraphini; assembly: GCF_902459505.1. NCBI lineage: Eukaryota > Metazoa > Chordata > Amphibia > Gymnophiona > Dermophiidae > Geotrypetes > Geotrypetes seraphini. The sequence goes on from NC_047098.1 coordinate 26,145,738, forward strand.
GACATGGCAAAAGCCATGCACTGATTATGGCTCAGAAATGACGCCAAGATTTCCTGGCCCTTCGACCAAGGGTTCTAGTGCTGGGACTGAAATATTTTCTTGAGATTTCCTTGGACCTGTGTTGTAAGTTTTCAGAGTAAGATTTTTATGTTTTTTTGAACGCAACCACCTTGTAGAATTTTGAGCGAGGTGGTGGAAATGAAAACGGTGACAGAGTTCAAAAAAATGTGGGATGAACACAGAGGATCTATAACGAGAAAATAATTGTAAATAGTGAAGAACTAAGGCCAGTACTGGGCAGACTTGCAAGGTCTGTGTCTGCAAATGGCCGTCTGATGGAGGATGGGCTGGTGAGGGCTACAATGGCTTGGAGGGTGTAGATGGGCTGGCGTGAGCTTTGACGGAGACTTTAGGAGTTGGAACCTAAGAACAGTACCAGGCAGTGCTTTGGATTCTTGCCCAGAAATAGCTAAGAAGAAAAAAAAAATTAAACTGAATCAGGTTGGATGGACCATTCGGGTCTTTATCTGCCATCATCTACTATGTTACTATGTTCTTTTGCTTAGAGAGGAAGCTAAGACCCAAGTAGCTGCTTCACCCTCTGCTGAAGTTGGCTTATAATTTTTGTGTAATCTTGGATCACATATATTGTGGTTAAATATAATTTTTTTTCTTCCATTATTATGAGATGGTGGTTAATTTGATAGTATTTCTAGGTGTCGTAATGATGTCATAGAAATTGTGATCTTTATTTTAAAATTCTTTAAAAACAAAAATATATATGAAAAAATTTGGTATAGATTACCTAAAAAATAGGCACCAGATAAATCTGTGCTTATTGCTATTATATTTAGGTGTGGCACAGCACTTGTCCCTGGGACTAAAATGTAGGCGCCAATGAAAACCAGACATAAATACCTGCACCTACAATTTTGTATGGATCGGGCGTGTTCTATAACCGTACGTTTCATTTTTAGAACGTCTAAAACCCACCCATGCCCTCCCCTGGCCACGCCCCCTTTCAAATCCACACATTAGAATTTACATACACCACTTTTATAGAATATGCTTAGAAAGTTCTGCGCGTAAATTCTAACGAGCGCCAATTATTGCCTTGCTAACTGGCAATGATCAGTGCTGACTGTCTTGTTAACCAATTAAACTGCGTATGTAAATCTGCAATGCGCACAGATTTGGGCACATAACTTTAATCACAATATACAGAATCTTGGGGTATGTACGTAATTCATTAGAATATCGGCATGAACAGTACATGCATAAAACAGCAAAATGTTATCGAAGTGCTATTCTGTAAATTCACATGTATTTAACACGGTACGTATTTTTACAAGCGGGACTCGCACATGCAACACAGACTACTAGAAGTTATTTACATATGTCCAGAACTGGGGTGCTTGCTCCCAAATTTAAAGGCACAAACTTTTGTTGCTCTGCTAGAATTCTTAAAGGAAAACAGACGCTTATGTTTCTTGGTTCATAGTCATTCGTGCGCGGGACTTCGGCGCGCCGATATTGCAGCGCAGAGAAATCGGCACAAGACCCCAGCACGCTGCCTAAAAAGTTACTTTTAAAGAGCTCTGAAGCGGGGAGTAAGTGGGGAACCCCCCCCCCCCCCCCGTTTACTTCATACTCTTCACGCTGCCGTTGGGGGGGTTGGAGCCCTCCATTATAGAGTAAACTTAACTTTTTCCCAATTTTTTAGGAAAAAGTTAAGTTTTCTCTATAATGTGGGGGGTTGAACCCTCCCCAATGGCAGCGCGAAGAGTATGAAGTAAAGTGTGTGGGGGGTTCTCCCCACACCCCCCATCGGAGCTCTTTAAAAGTAACTTTTAAGGCGGCGCGCTGGGGTCTAGCGTTGCAATGTCGGCGTACCAAAGTATCACGCGCTTTTGTCCCGTCACCTGTTTCTTTATACCAGTGTTCTGCAAACTTTTTGAAGCCGGAGCACACTAAACGCAGGGCTGCGGCTGGAAGGCATCTGGAAATGCGCAGAAGTCGATGTGATGATGTTGCGTGCATGCATGATGTCATTACATCGACATCCGAATGTGCTCGGATGCCCTCCAGCTACGGCCCTGAGCCTCCTATTATAGCCGGTGGGGGGGGGGAGGGGCAAGTGAGAGGCAAGTCCTGTAATCAGTCAGCTGGCACTGGCTCCTCTCCTCCTCGCCAGCGTCTCGCAGCACTCCTGGAATCTGCTGCGGCGAAGTTTGCGATACTCTGCTTCATAAAATAGGTTCCTACCAGGGTCCAGTTAAGACCTGCCCCCTATAATAGAAAACCATGTATTTTTAGCTGCGATTTTCACTTGGCCAATTGACATGGTTTGAACTTTTTACCCATTTAACATACTTTGGAAAATTGCCCCCCCCATGCCAAGAGTATAATATGCAAGGCACAAATCTAACTCAGGTTATGGTTTATTGAATTTAACATACTGCCTTTCCGAACTGGCCAATGAATCCATCGTTCTCACAGACATAGATCCGCTGAAGATATGCACAGATTAACCGATATCGTGTGTGCCATCACAAACAGGGTCGTTTTCACTAAGCTGCCTAAGAGAAAGATGAAGAGTCACCTCTCTGCCCAAGTAACTTAATTTATTTGTAAGGAAAAGCACTTGTCTACATTCACTCTGAAAATGTCCTGAGAAGGTCATGTGGCACCTTTTATTTTTGTCTTCTAAAGGGCCTAAGGCCTAACACACACTCGGGGGCCCCTTTTTATCAAGTTGCGCTGGAGGTTTTTAGCCCGAGCTGGTGCGGTAAATACTCTGAAGCTCATAAGCGTCAAAACACTTACCTTGCTAGCCCGCGCTAAAAACCTCCAGCTCAACTTGATAAAAGTGTGTGTGTAAAGCGCATTAGGAAAGCGTTTTGGGGTAAATATATAAATTAAGTCTGCTAATTCTCAAATCTTTGCTATACAAAACGGTGACAGGTCAAATGCGCGCATGTTTGTCCGCGCGCTCTTGTCTTGCGCGCATTTGACTATGAACCATACAAAACTCCTGCTTTTATTCATAAATTACTGATTCCCTACACCTCAACAAGATTATTGAGGTTAAACATCTACTAATAACTCCCTCGCTTAAAATTATTAATACACGGCGGCAATTCATTTTTTCTGTCACAGCCCCTCAAACATGGAATTCCCTCCCTATTTATTATCTAAGGGAAGAACGCAATTTAGACAGATTTAAGAGCAAATTAAAAATCTTTCTTTTTAAGGATGCATTTGATAGTTAGAAAGCCTGATTAGGAGCCTCATTTCAATTCCACTTCATAACTTCTCTGAATTACATTGCTCTCTCCTTTCCTATTGGTTTTTTTTCCCGTAAGTGCCTTATTTACTATCAACAATTTGTATTTCTCTTCCCATCCTTTCCTTTTGTTTTAATATGTTTGTAAGGTTAGTCTTTAATACAAAGGGACCTGGACAAGCTGGAAGACTGGGCAAACAAATGGCAAATGCGCTTCAACATGGACAAATGCAAGGTCATGCATATAGGGAAAAAGAACCCGTTGTTCAGCTACAAATTAGGGGGGGTATTGTTGGGAGACAGCAGACTCGAGAGAGACTTGGGTGTGCTGGTGGATGCATCACTGAAGCCATCTGCACAGTGCGCAGCAGCCTCGAAAAAAAGCCAACAGGATGCTGGGCATCATAAAGAAGGGCATAGCAACCAGAACACGGGAAGTCATCATGCCTTTGTATCGAGCGATGGTACGTCCACATCTGGAGTACTGCGTTCAATATTGGTCGCCGCACCTCAAGAAGGACATGGCGGTACTTGAGAGAGTCCAAAGGAGAGCAACGAAATTGGTAAGAGGGCTGGAACACTGCTCATACGCCGAGAGGCTGGATAGGCTGGGGCTCTTCTCTCTGGAGAAAAGGAGGCTCAGGGGAGATATGATAGAGACTTTCAAGATCATGAGGGGCATAGAGAAGGTGGATAGGGACAGATTCTTTAGACTGAAGGGGACAGCAAATACGAGGGGACATTCTGAGAAACTGAAGGGAGATAGGTTCAAAACAAATGCAAGGAAGTTTTTTTTCACCCAAAGGGTCGTGGACACTTGGAATGCGCTACCGGAGGAAGTGATCAGGCAGAATACGGTACAAGGATTCAAACAGGGATTGGATGGATTCCTGAGGGATAAAGGGATCGTGGGATACTGAGGGAGGAGCTGGGAGGTAACACAAGTATAGGAAGTAAATCAGGTAATGAGTATAAACTAACCTGGTCGTGCATGTGCAAGACCGGAGGGCTAGGACTTCGATAGGAAGGCAGGACTTAAATGGGAAACCCAGGGAGCCCCTTCTGATGATTCAGACAGGTCTTGACCTGTTTTGGGCCGCTGCGGGAGCGGACTGCTGGGCAGGATGGACCTGTGGTCTGACCCGGCGGAGGCACTGCTTATGTTCTTATGTTCTTATGTTTTGCAAGGAGTTTTTACCGCTTGTTTTGTTGCCCCATAAAAATTTGTAATTTTATTGATGTGTATATCGCTTAGAATTTTGAATAAGCGATCATTCAAATTTAAAATAAACTTGAACTTATAATAGTTTCAAGTTTATTAGTTTTAATATACCGACCATCAAACAAATATCTGGCCGGTTAACAATAAGATTTAAAAGATAGGAAGACTAAAAAATTAAAGATAAAATAAATTGGTATATTAAATATATAGTGTGAACATAAATATAAATAACAAGACAAACTTGAGAGTGGGGGTAGATGGGAGAGGAGGGGTAAAGTTACACATTTGAGAGGAAAAAGGAGATAGTGGGGTTGGGATAAAACATACAGGGTGGGGGTCGCTTTATTAAAGCGGTTGGTTGCTAGAATGAGAAGGAAGGATGATGAGTCTAAGCACTAGGAAATGCGTTGCAGAATAAGAAGGTTTTTAGGCCTGTCTTAAATTTATCTAAACGTTGTTCATCGCGAAGTTGTTGTGGAAGGAGGTTCCATAAGGTTGGAGCTGTTACTGCAAAATTTCCTTTTCGTGTATAATAAAAATCTTTAATGGAGGGAATAAAAAGAAGGTTTTGATCAGTTGATCTTAGGGTGCATGCACAGGCTAAGTGTGTGGTATTTATTTTTTTTGTATTTATTTTCTGGAGGTGGTGTGCTTAACCAACTTTTTAAAGTCCAGCATGGTTTAAATACATCCAAAAAAAGGAAAAACTTCCCAAACTAGCATTGCAAAGCATAACCAGTTAATGTTCAGCCCTGCGTGCGCAACTTAGGGCCTTCTATAATAGTGGAGGAAAATAACATGGCAAGGTCAGAGCAGCCATTCTGGGTCGGTCGGCAAGTCAGTCAGTTATTTTCATCTTCTATATAGGGAGGCCGTACGACTGGAGCAAACCAAACTCTTTCTTCTTCCAGTCTGCAATGATGTTATCGTCTCTGTCCACACGGCTAGGGGTTTTCTCCAAACCACAGGTGTGATATATATATCTCACAAGATCAACTCGGGTTCCAAACCTTTTCCACTGAAAGGCCACCTACAGTGCAGAATTGCAATGCAAACCTTCACGGTTTCTGTTGCTAACAATTTTTTTTTTTTGAGAGTATCCTCATCGCATCTCAGTTTCCTCTTCTGAATCATTATTAGAGAAGAATCTGTAATCCTCTGTGTCACCTCAGCATTTTTCAGTTGCAGCAAATGGATTGTTACTTCTTGCCTGTCTAAATATCTGCCTCTGGGACTGGGGGAGGACACGAAGAGAGATTTCCTCAGGGAGCTGCACCTGCAAAAATATCTCCACCTCTCTCTTCTCCTTAAAAAAAGATCGTTTTCCCCTTCCAAAAAGGCCCCTCTTTGCCATTTGGATTCCATACTTAAAACACCACTTCACTTTTGTAGCCCATTTTAGAATTGGGGACGATTGCCACCAAATGGCCGTTATAATCCAGTCTGCACATGTTCCTTGTCCGTGCCAATAACAATTCATAGTGGAAATCCAATATCTTGGCCAGATTTGGCCTTGGTTTCCCATAACTGGGCAGCTTGGCTAGGACCACATATGTGCTCTTCCCACCACAAGGCTCTCAGGTCCTGACACTGGTGCAAAACCTGGTCCCGTTTCCACTCCCTCTGGAAGACCCAATACTCATCATCATCTAGCTTTTTAAATAACTTTTGCACTTCGGCCTCGTGCACTGCCGACTCTTTTTTCAAAGCCAACATTTCATCTTGAGTATCAAATGTGGCATTCCGCTCTCTCCACCTCCCTATTAAATCTTTTAGCTCTGTTCTGAACTTGGTCATCTCTGACTGCACCGAATGCAATCGTGTGCCTAGGCTTGTATTTCCTCGTTTGATAACATTAACAATTACCATGTTTTCACGCATATAACGCGCGCGTTATACACGATTTTACATACCGAGTATAACCATGAGCATTATATGTGTGAGCGCGTTATACAAATTTTTTTTTTTCAGTGCGATCCGGCATCCCCTCTGCGAACCGGCATTCTCCCACCCACTCGCGTCACCCCCCCTCCCCCGCGATCCTACATCCCCCCCAGCACCGCAAAGACATCGGTCGCTTACCCGATTGGGCACCAGCACCAATGCACAGGACGTGCCAGTGCCCGAAGATCCTCCCTCGTTGGGCTGGGCTGGGCGGTGCGAGGGAGATCCTCCCTCTTCCCTGTGCCGGGCTGGACTGGGCTTTGAGCATTTGCGCATGCTCAAAGCCTTCTGGTCTTGCTCTCTCCGAGATTCTCAGAATCTCGGAGAGAGCGAGACCAGAAGGCTTTGAGCATGCGCAAATGTTCAAAGCCCAGTCCAGCCCGGCACAGGGAAGAGGGAGGATCTCCCTCGCACCGCCCAGCCCAGCCCAGCCCAGCCCAGCCCAGCCCAGCCCAACGAGGGAGGATCTTCGGGCACTGGCACGTCCTGTGCATTGGTGCTGGTACCGGTGCCCAATCGGGTAAGCGACCGATGTCTTTGCTGTGCTGGGGGGATGTAGGATCGTGGGGGAGAGGGGGTGACTTGAGCGGGGGGGGGGAGGATGCCGGTTCGCAGGCCAGAAGAGGGAGTAAGCGGGAGTGGTGGGAGGAGGTTATAGCAGCATACGCAGTATACGCGTGTGCGTGCTATATAAAAATTTTTTTACACAAATGGTTTGGACCTGCGCGCTATACGCGTATGGGTGTTATACACGAATGCGCGTTATATGCGTGAAAATACGGTACCTCCATGTCTATTGTTGGGTTCACTAGGGTCATTTGGTAGTATAGGAGGAAATGCATTTCTGTTTCTTCTGTGTTGTACCACAGTCAAAAGGTCCAGTAGAAGAGAGCAGAGTGCGCCTGGTCTTCAAAACCTACTTTATTAGAAAACAAAAACAAAAAACTGTGGATACGGATGTTCTGGAGATAATTTATTATACACTGACATATAAAAACATGAAAATTCAATTAAAAAAGTACAATGATTAAAAAAAAAAAATACAGTGATAAAAATCCAACCGGACCCCACAAGGTCTGTGTTTCGGCGAACACGCCTTCCTCAGGGGTCCAATGGTTTGCAAACTCACATATGACTGATCCTCCTTAGCGCTTTTTTGCTACTTCAGCTTGTCTGCGGTGTTCTTTGCTCACATGTTTAAAGACAAGACTGTTTTCAGTCCAATTCTTTATATGCGAGTTTGCAAACCATTGGACCCCTGAGGAAGACGTGTTCGCCGAAACACGGACCGTGTATGGTCCGGTTGGATTTTTATCACTGTATTTTATATCATTGTACTTTTTAAATTGAATTTTCATGTTTTTATATGTCAGTGTATAATAAATTATCTCCAGAACATCTGTATCCACAATTTTTTGTTTCTGTTTTCACTGTGGATTATTGGGTCTCCCCATTTTTCTTTGTTGTGCAACACATGTAGTAGATCAAGGAATCCAAAACTCATGGACTCGACATGGGCCGTGTTTCGGCTAGATTGCCTGCATCAGGAGTCCCACACTGGCAAATGGCAAATCCAAGAAGATACACTCTAAAGAGCATTGTACCGCTGAGCGTGTCAGGTGACTATGGATTTTCTGTAGTCAGCTTTATCGTCATTGGCTCTATCTTCCTCTGCTCTTAGGTTGAATAGAGATTCATCGTTCTGTTCATTCACATGGAGTGGATCTGGATTCCTGCAAGTTAGCCCAGTAGAACAGAAAGTGAGCATACTCATCCCAAAAGAGCTGCTGGTCCAAAGGAAACTGGAAATTATAGAGGACCATATGAAGGACTTAAATATCAGAGGACTGTACTTCATTTTCCAAAAGTGCCACTGGTGCCCCCAGTAGATATTTTCAAGAAAAATTATGATGGGAAATTTTAGAGGTAAAAACAAGAGTCTTTGCCCCCTTTTAGTAAGGCCTTCTTTGTACCTTCCCACAAGAGGTAGATAGGAGATGGAATTTTGGATCAAGATGACAAATTATCTGCAGACAGTTTGATCTTAATAGGATTTTTGGAGGAGTCTCAGTCGGAAGAAACTAGAAGGGCAGTTTTGCGGGTTTCCTTTGTTTCATCAGATAAAGATCAACAGCAAGACTGCATTTTTGTAGAAGACATTTTTTATTTCTAGATACAGATTTTTCCAGATCTCTGTAAAACCTCACAGGAGAGAGAAATCTGTTACTATGTGCCAAGAGGTTTTGCACTTGATGCGACTTCTTTTCTTCAGTTTCCTTGCAAGTGTATTATCAGATTAAATAATGTGCAGTATGTTTTCTTTGAGCTGACTCATTTGCAAACTTTTCTTGATACGTGTACGACTGTTTTGAGATAGATTTGATAGTGGGAAATGACAATCCCTATGAAAAATTAGAAATGAGGCACCCTCATTATGTTTTCTTACTAAATATTTCCCTTGACTTTTTTTTTCTTGGTTCCTCTGTTTTCCAATATGCTACTACTATTAATTATTTCTAGAGCACTACCAGACATACACAGCGCTATACAGAGCCACGAAGGCGACAATCCCTGCTCAAATGAGCTTACAGTCTAAATGATCAAGCCAAACAGGATGCCAGGGTAGGGATAACATTTAGAGGGATGGTTAAACTGCTGGCTAGGGTGATGAGCAGAGGGCAATGTGGAGTAGTGTTACGAGTTGAAGGCTCTCTCAAAACGTTGGGTTTTCAGCCTACGTTTGAACAAAGTAAGGGAAAGGGCATGACGGACGGACTCAGGTAGTTTTTCCAGTAGGAAAAACTTGATAAAAAGACCCCATAGTGTATTATGGATAATTTTGAAACTTCAAACATTACTGCTCCTGTATAAGACTGGTGAGACCTCATTTAGAATATTCTGGAGACTGCACCTTCAAAAAGATATAAACAGGATGGAGTCAGTCCAGAGGAAGGCTACTAAAATGGTCAGTGATAGGGCATATGGGATCAGACTTATAGATCTCAATATGTATAGTTAGGAGGAAAGGCGGGACAGAGAAGTTTAAATACCTACATAAAAAAGATATGGCATAAATGCACATGAGGTGAGTCTCTTTCATCTGAAAGGAAGCTCTGGAATGAGTGGGTATAGGATGGCTAAAAGATGATAGACTCAGGAGTAATCTAAGAAAATACGTTTGTACAAAAAGGGTGGTAGATGCATGGAATAGGCTCCAGGTAGAGGTGGTGGAGACAAAAAACTGTGTCTGAATTCAAGAAAGCGTGGGACAGTCATGTGGGATCTTTTAGGGAAAGGAGGAAATAGTGGATGCTATCGATGGGCAGACTGGATGGGCCATTTGGCCTTTATCTGCCAACATAGTTCTATGTTTTTATACGTTTTCTAATGTTATAGATAGAACTGCTATTTCTGATGTATTTTGCTTGTCATTTTGTGAAATATGGATGAAAACCAAAATTAAGAAATACATAAAATAATTACACTCCACATCTGGGCTAAATTCCATGTTCTTTCTACTGTGTATTACAAGTTCATTTTATAAATCACACAATCCATAAAAATAAAAACAATCATACATAATTAAAACATGTTTATCCTTATTCTTTATGTATTATATTAATTATTATGCAAATATGATTTTTTTGTTGTTGTTTTTTTAAATCTTAATTAATCTAAATTGATTCCTAAATATTTTTTTAATGCTGGTTATTTGGTTGTCAATCAGCAACAGAAAGCAGAAGCTGCCTCTAACTATGGCAAGTAAGGGTTTCATTATGAAGCTGAGTCAAGCAACTGGGTTCACTATATTAAAAGAATTTGACTTGGGTGGTAAGAGGAGGATTTTTCCCTCCTCTTTTTTCTAATTTTGGGTGCAAACAATACCAGTTTCGTTTGCGGTGCTGGAACTATCAGCACTGCAACCGCGTTCATTTTATAAGTGGTTCTCTGCACAAATGTAGGTAAATCCCCTTTTGTAATACAAAATCATTTTCATCAATTCTGGTATTTGAAGATTTTTAATAACAGAATGAGATGATTTGCAGTCTTGGGATATAACAGATATGGCAGACAAGCGCACCTTGTTTGATTTGTTAATGGTGAAGAAATTCGGTAACACTTTTAGGGCTCCTTTTATCAAGCTGCGCTAGCGGGGTTAACGCATCAGTCATGCGGCCGGCTAAAAAACTAACACCCGCTCAATGCAGGCGTTAGCGGCTAGCGCGTTAAACCCCTACCGCAGCTTGATAAAAAGACCCCATAGTGCATTATGGATGATTTTGAAACTTCAAACATAAACTTTGAAGGTTTCAAATATCAGAACAAAGAAGAAAATAAGTAGCAGCTCTTTGATTCGATGGTTCTTCAGAAAGTACACAAGAACGGTCATTCTCAATAACTGGAGACTCTTTAGCAGTGGTATAGTGAGGGTGAGTGGCGCCCCTCCCCCTTCTCTGCCCCCCATTCCTTCTCGACCCCCCCCTGCCGTGCCCGTATGCCCCCCTCCCCCATACCGCTTTAATTTTCCCAGTGAGAACAGCATTACAAACTCTCCCTCTGATGTCACTTCTTAGGCGTGGGACCCGGAAGTGACATCAGAGAGAGCTGATATCAACGCGGGCAGCAAGTTCGTGGTACTGCTCACGCCGGAAAAATGAAAGAGGTACAAGGGAAGGGGTGCCTGCGTGCGGGGGGAAGGGAGAGGGAGGGAAGGAGTGGGGGCTCGGAGAAATGATATGTTCTCTGTACTAGCTCCCCAACTCTGGAACACCCTGCCCCTTTTTATCAGAAAGGAAAAAGATCTTATTTCTTTTAAAAAACTGTTGAAAACTTTTTTATTCAATGATGCTTTTAATGATTAATTTCCTTCCTTTTCATTTAATGATATTTTTAATGTTTAACTTCCTTCCTTTTCTCCCTCTTTTATATTGTCTTTCCCTTCCTTATGTTCTTTCCTTTATTAAGAGAAACATTGTAATTCTTCCCTCCCGCCCCTTCTTATGTCTTGTTAAGTGTTAGGTAAAGAGAAATTCTCTTCATTTTATTTAATTTAATTAACAATTGTTAATGTTGATGTTTTGGATGTTTTATATTACTAATATGATAATATGTTTTTATAACTTGTATTTTATTGTACATCGCCTAGAAAGTTTTATATAGGCGATTAATCAAAATAAACCTGAACTTGAACTTGAACTTGAACTCGGAGAGGAGGATGGGTGCCAGTGCACCCCCCTTACTATGCTCTTTAAACAGAGGTATAATAACCTGGTGAGATATAAAGAGGGAAAGTTATTAACATGAGCTACCATTAAAATGCGGCATATCATACAACACAGAATCCATAATGGGACAGAAAAATAAAAAAAATATTGGTGCAGGCTCCCCCCTGTTATTTGAAACCAGGTCTCGTGGCATAAAATGGAATCTGTTAGTACTTGTGCAATTTTAACACAGATTCCATTTTATGCCACGAGACCTGGTTTCAAATAACAGGGGGGAGCCTGCACCAATATTTTTTTTATTTTTCTGTCCCATTATGGATTCTGTGTTGTATGATATTTATTTATTTAGTATTTATACACTGCTTATAGCCTGAGCGGTTTATATGCAGGTACTCAAGTATATGTCCTCATCGGTGACGGGACAAAAGTGCACAACATTGCAGGGCAGACAATTCGGCGCAAGAACCCAGCACGCCGCCTAAAAAGTTACTTTTAAAGAGCTCCGACGGGGGGTGTGGGGGGAACCCCCCCACTTTACCTCATACTCTTCGCGCTGCCCCCCACATTATAGAGAAAACTTAACTTTTTCCTAAAAAAATCAGGAAAAAGTTAAGTTTACTCTATAATGGAGGGTTCCAACCCCCCCCCCAACGGCAGCGCGAAGAGTATGAAGTAAACTGGGGGGGGGTCCCCACTCCACACCCCGCGTCGGAGCTCTTTAAAAGTAACTTTTTAGGCAGCGCTAGGGTCTTGCGCTAAATTGTCTGTGTTGCAATGTCGGCGCGCCGAAGTCCCACGCGCGAATGACTATGAACCGTCCCCATCTGTCCTGGTGAGCTCACAATCTGACTAACATACCTGGGGCAATGGGAGGGTTAAGTGACTTACCCAGGGTCACAAGGAGCAGTGCTGGGTTTGAACCTGCAACCTCGGGGTACTAGGGCTGCAGCCCCAATCTTTGGGCTACTATTTATTGATGTTTTAAAAAGTAAGGTGACTAGAGTTGGAGAAATATAATATAAAGAACATGAAATTTAGCCTGTATGTGGAACGTAATTGAGTTTTACGTATACTGTATTTCTTTCATGTTTTTAAATTGTCTTAATGAGTATATGTAATGTAATGTAATGTAATTTATTTCTTATATACCGCTACATCCGTTAGGTTCTAAGCGGTTTACAGAAAATATACATTAAGATTAGAAATAAAAAAGGTACTTGAAAAATTCCCTTACTGTCCCGAAGGCTCACAATCTAACTAAAGTACCTGGAGGGTAATAGAGAAGTGAAAAGTAGAGTTAGAGGAAAAATAAAAATAAAATAAACATTTTAACAAGACAGCATTGATCTAAATACTTTGGAAGGTAGAAGAGAGGAGAGAAAGGAATAGAAGCAGAAGGGGGAAATTTAAATGATAGAAATAGAACAAAACAAAGACAAAAGGCAAAACAATAGATAAGATTAAAGATAAATCATAAGCTGGAAAGAAAAATAAAATAAAACTTTGTCTTCAATCCACGGTTTCAGCGTCAGTGATGAAGTGGAGCAAGTAAGTTTAGGAGGAGCGATTGACGTTTCCAGAAAGGGCTTCTTCAGGGAAGAGACTTGGCCGACAGTCCCAGGATGCCTATGTCTCCTCCCCTGCGATGTTCTCCCATCCATCCCATCCATAAATTGTCTTAATGAGTATATGTATAACGCACTTATTACTGATTATACAGTAGTTATATATTTAGCTATCTAAACTAAATATGTTTTAAAATTGTGATTTGTCTATTTTTATCCCTGAACTAGCTGAAACGTGGCCCTGTTGGGCTCCACATTGGATATGAAGAAAAGGTGAGGCATCTCACTTTCTCTTCTCTTCCAAGTTCCACAGATAGAAAAGTGTTCATGCTTTCTTCCTAGTAGCTGGCTTAACAAAGACCAGCATGCAGATCCCTGTATCTGCCTGGTGGCAGGATACATTTTGAGGCTTTAGCTGCCGTTTCTCCTCCCCTCATGACTATATACAGTTTTTCCTCCAGTTCTTTTGCTGTTAGTCTAGGAAATGGGGCCTTTTTACTAAGCTGTATTAAGTGCATAATACAACGCTCATCACCAGCAGCAAAGAAGACCTGCTGTATCTACTGAGAAAAGTCAAAGCCGAAAGTCATAACATGGGATTAGAACTGAACACAAACAAGGCGAAGATCATGAACACGGAAAATGATGAAGAGTTTGAGCTTGAAGACGATAGAATAAAAAGTTGTAAAGGATTTCAATCTCCTGGGCTCTTTTGTAAACAAAGAAGCAACTAACAGGGCGGAAATACTCTGCAGAATATCGACCATCGACATGCACCTGGCTGGTTTACAAAGCTAAAAATAATGTTAAAATAAATTTTAGAAGGGAGGTAGGAGGAAAAAATAAAAGTGAACATTAAATAGACAAATTACAAATACGAACGTGAGCTGAGGGTAAAGAGGGAGGAAAGTTAATAATTATATTATTAAAATAAATTAATTAGGGGAAGGGGGGTGGAATAAAACACCAGGAGAGGGGATCGCTTCTTAAAAGCGGTTCGCTTAATATACTGCTGTACTGTTGGAAAAGAAGATATTTACGGTAGACGCTATGGTAAGCGTCTTGGAATAAGAACATTTTTAGTTTAGTCTTAAATTTGTCCAGTAAATTTTTGTGGCGGAGTTGAGGTGGCAAGGCGTTCCATAAAGTTGGAGCTACTATGGAAAAATTAGTATTTCTAGTGTAGTAGAATTCCTTGATAGAAGGTACGGTTAATAAATTTTGATCAGCCGATCTAAGAGTCCGGGGAGAGCAATAGGGGATGATGAGTCTGTCAAGAAAGGGTGGGAGGCGCAAAAGTTTGATTTTAAAGACTAGCAGTACAGTTCTGTAAGTGATACGATGTGTTATGGGTAGCCAATGTGCTTCTCGCAGAAGAGGGGTAAGGTGATCATATTTTCCTACTTTAAAGATGAGTTTAATTGCCGTGTTTTGAAAGAGCTGCAGACGACGTAATTCTTTTTTGGGCGATTCCATTATAGAGGGAGTTGCAGTAATCTAAATGGGACATGACCAGCGAGTGAATAGGGGTTGTGATAGCATCAGTTTTGAGGATTGAGGTTAAAGAACGGATGAGCCGGAGTTTGTGAAAACAGCTTTTAACGACGGAGCTTATCTGGTCATGAAAGGTTAAATCTTTATCTAGAATGACTCCGAGCTAGAAACTGTTAGCGCAGTTTTGTAGAAGAGGGAGGTTAGGTGCTAGTACGCCAGCACCTAAGTTCAGTTAGGCACCAGTAGGTGTGATTCTGTAAATGGAGTCTAGCAACTGACTGGGGGGATAGGCGCAGCTGAATGCCATTTATATAATTAGCCCCTTAGTGAGCAGTAATGTAGATGTGCTACATGCTTAGCACACGGGAGCCCTTACCACCTACAAAGAAGGAGGCAGTAGATGACCCTGCAGTCATTTTTAAAAATAGCTGTTCACTAATGGCCCGCAAACACATAACGTGGAACACTAGTTCCTGGAGATATATATATATATACTAGTATTTTAGTCCGTTACATTAACGGGTGCTAGCGTGCTCGCCCGCCTCGGCCTGCAGCCGCTGACAGCTGCCGTTCGCTTTCTCGCCCTAGGAATCTGTCCTCCTTATCTCCAACAGTCGCCCTCTTCCTTACTCCTCCCTCTCTCGCTTTCACACCCCCCACTCCCTCGCGCACCGCCTCTTTCCCCTGGGCACTGGCTAGTGCTTTTACTCTTCCCTGCAGTCGCCGACAGCCACCACGGCCTGCAGCCGCCGACAGCCACCGTTTTTCAAGAATATTACAATTTATGCACACAGGGTAAGATCCGGACCCAACACGGGCCTTGTTTCAGCAATCACATTCAAATTTGGGTACGGTGCATATTGTGTCTTGACTCTCAGTTCTCACCGATTTCAACCCCAATCAAGGCCTGTTATCAGGACCCCTGAGGAAGGCAAAATACTGCCTAAACATGGCCTGTGTTAGGTCCAGGTCTTACCCTGTGTGCATATATTGTAATATTCTTGACACATTTTGTACCTGATATGCTTTTATTATATGGAATATTGTAAAATAAACTCTTTTATATAAACCTCCTGTATCTCCAGGAACTAGTATTCCATGTTTTGTGTTTGCAGATTCTTCGGATTTGTTGGGGAACACAGGTCCTTCCTTTGTGGATTTTGCACATTATAGACATTAGTGGAAAAAGTAGAAAATTAGGGTCTTCATGTTCACGATAAAAATGGCCTTAGCTCTTACAGAGTTTCTTGAAGACTCACAAGATATGATACAAGCTAGGTCCACTCTCCTAGTAACAGGTGTAAATGAAACTGATAAAAGTTTTGATTATGAAGCCGTATTTTAAAAACAAAGATGCAAAGTTTTATGGAGATAAAGTTTTGATTTTTTTCTGGATGTGGCTAGGCCTACATAGCTTAGGAGGAAGGCCTTTTTGGCCTTGAAACCTAGAGCAGTGACGTTGGGTGTTACCTTCTTTCTGAAATTTCCAAGCAAATGTTTGATACACTTTCAGAGTAAGGATTATGTTTTTTGGGGCCCAGTACAATTGGAACATGAGAAATAGTTTGATTCTTTTTTTTTAATGATTTTGAAATTATGGTAATCGCGCGCCAGACAACAGCGCGCCGACAATCGAGGGCTGACAATTCGGTGCAAGAAAGAAACGCGCCGCGGGAAAACTTAGTTTTAAAGAGCTCCAATGGAGGGTGTGGGGGGAACCCCCCCACTTTACTGCATAGTGTTCACGCTGCTGTTGGGCGGGGTAGTGGGGGGTGCAACCCCCCCACATTATAGAGAAAACAGAACTTTTCCCCCCCCAAAAATCAGAAAAAGTTCCATTTTCTCTATAATGGAGGGTTCCAACCCTCCAAACAGCAGCGCGAACACAATACAGTAAAGTGGGGGGGGGGGGGGTGTTTCCCCACTCACACCCCGCTTCGGAGCTCTTTAAAACTAAGTTTTCCCACAGCACGCTTCTTTCTTGCGCCTAATTGTCAGTGCTCTATTGTCGGCGCGCGACTGACTATGAATCGGGTTTATAAGCACTTTCCTCTCATTAATGTGGGCTCGATGGAATCTAATTTAGATGTTTCCTGTATAGGGAATATTCCCTTTTAATGTATGATGATGTATTTCCATTTCTTTTATTTTGTGATGATACAATGTAAAAAAAATATTTCTAATAAAAAAAAAAATGACCTTAGCATGTGGTAAAGACCCATGTAAGGGCACGCTAAGGCCTATTTTTACTGCCGCTTAATAACAAAATAAAGACACCTTTGCTTTATGCACAGAAATGGAGAAAATGTATTTCTGCTTTGTCCATTTTGCAACACATTCAGGGTCTATTTTCTTAAGAATTTCTGTGTTACTCTTTGGGCTCCTTTTACTAAGCTGCGGTAGCGTTTTTAGTGCAGGCTAACCCCTGCGTAAAAACTAATGCCAGCTCAATGGTGGCATTTGCGTCTGGCGCGCATGGCAATGCAGCTCGCCCTAAGCGCGTGCTAAAACCGCTAGCGCAGCTTAGTAAAAGGAGCCCGTTGTCTCCTTAGCTGCTCTTGTAACTAATTAGTATATTTTCATTTACACTTCTCCCTCGTTATTCGCGGGGGATACGGGCAGAGCCGGACCACGAATGGCAAAAAACCGCGATTATCCGGCTCTGACCCACCCCCACCTCCCTGCCGCCTTCCCGGCCTTACCTGGTGGTCTAGAGGGCTTTCGGGGCAGGAGCGATCTTCCTACGCTCCTGCCCCGTGCAGATCGCCATGAGGAAATGGCTGTAGGGAGTTCCCGACGTAGTCTCGAGAGACTACGGGAACTCACAGCAGCCATTTCCTCATGGCGATCTGCACGGGGCAGGAACGTAGGAAGATTGCTCCTGCCCCGAAAGCCCTCTAGACCACCAGGGAAGGCCGGGAAGGCGGCAGGGAGGTAAAAAATATGGTTTTTTTTATTTTCCCCTTCCCCAGAAAAAAATTGCGATTATGTGAAATCGCTAGTGCAGAAATCGCGAGTGGGGAGGGAGAAGTGTATTATTATTTTAATACTTGGATCCATATTTTTAAGTTTGTGGACTAAATAACGTATAGTACTATTTCTTTTCCTTACATTACTGTTGTAAGTGATGTTAGGTTTACTAATTTCTTTGGATTAATGATGTAAATCTGTATTCAAGCATCTTTCAAAATTTTATATGGCATTGTCATTCCCCTCGTTCACTTATTATGGAATGCTTTCAGATTTTCCTTTGCAAGAGGCATCCAACAATTCAAATTCTCTCTTACTTCTAGAAAAGGAATTAAAGGAGTTAAGATCTTCAGTCAATCTCTGGCTTTTAAACTTTCTCAACTATGGAATGAACTCCCCTTAATTCTGAGGAGCCCCAGGTCTTTCCAATCTTTTCGTAAATTTCTAAACACTTTTCTATTTGCCAAACATTTTGAAAACTAATTTCTTTGAAACTTTTGCTATTACTTGCTTTAGTTTTTATTTAATCATTGTAAACTTTCTTTAGTTTTTATCTAATTGTTGTAAACCGAGTCGAGCTTCCTTAGGGTTGATGACCCGGTATATAAAGTTAAGCTTTAATTTAGTTTAAGCTTTAGTTTAGTGAAGTGCTTGTTTAATAATTTGAAAAATTGAATAAGTTAAAATACAAACAAACAAAAAAAAAAAGAACCCAATTTCTGTGTTACCGTTTTGTTTGGTCATTTGGGCCCAGATTCTGTAAATGGCACCTAAATCGGCCGGCAACTAGAAAAATGGCACGTGTCAATTATACTTCGGTGCCGTTTACAGAACCGCGCCTACATAAAAACTTAGGTGCCGGAAATGTAGGCCAGGGTTTTGAAGACCTACATTTCAGGCACCTAAGTTTTGGGAGAGTCACACTTTGCTCATAAAAATGCCCACTTAGGCATTCGGCGCTGCTAAGCCCCGTGCGATAGGGGCCTACCTTTTACAGAATTGGGTATTTTTCTTTCAGTTACTGAAGCTATTAATGGGATCGGCAGCATAGAAAGGGAAAAGGGTGCGGACCGCTCCGAGCGCTGAGTCGGTGGGGGCGCTGGCTCCTCTCTGCCATACCCTGCCACGCTCACGCCATCCCTCCCCTCACCCCCATACCTCTGTATTATCTTCGCTAGCGCAAGCAACTTCTGCCTGTTGCTCGCGCCAGCCTGGTTCCCCTCTGAATCACTTCCAGGTCACGGGGCCAGGAAGTGACATTAGAGGGAACGCCAACGCCGGCGCGAGGAGCACGCTGTCGAAGCCACTTGTGTTGGCGTCAGGGTGGGGCGAGAGAGCACAAGTATGGAACGGGGAAGGAGTGGGGGGCGCTGTCTACCCTTACTATGTCACTGAATGAGATTTTGCCAATTAACCTCTCTCCTTTTATCAAGCTGCGGTATATTTTTAGCGTGGAACGGTGAGGCAAGTGCTCTGACGCTCATAGGAAATCTAGGCGCTTCGGAGCATTTACCACACTGGCTCGCACTAAAAACCTCTAGCGCAGCTTGATAAAAGGGGCCTTAAGTTAGGTGACCTTTAGAGCAGTGTTCTTCAACTACCGGTCCATGGACCAGTGCCGGTCCATAGAAATTTCCTGCCGGTCCACAGGGCCGGCATGTGCATCAGGCCCAAAACAGTGTTCTTCAATCGCTGGTTCGCGGTGCGACTGATGCGGTGTTATCTTCGGGCTGGCTCCCTCTTCCTCACTGACTCAGTGCACAAAGCCACGGGCAGTGGCTCCTTTGCACTTCCTGTGCCTGAACTGGAAGCCTTCTCTCTGATGTCGCAACATCAGAGGGAAGGCTTCCAGATGGCCCACAACTTAGCTCAGTGTTCTTCAACCGCCGGTCCGCAGACCAATGCCGGTCCACCAAATAATTATTTTATTTCTGCCAGTCCATAGGTTTAAAAAGGTTGAAGAACACTGCTTTAGAGAACCTGGCCCTAAAGGGATCGTTTTCTAACCCTATGCTTGGATAACTGGCACAGACGTATTTTTCTCCATTTTGGTTTTAACGACTTTTCAAAGCGAATGTGCGCTTCTACTCGCAGAGAAAGGCGGCTGTAGATTATCTGCAGGTATTTCTCTCCTTAAGACATCAGCAAGTCTGTCATAACATTTCCAGTTCCTTGTGATCATTTGGATGGCTATTCCTGGCATGATCAATAAAAGACGGCTGTTGTATTTATCCAAAACAGGCTTTACCTGTAACAACGTACCACAAATTATGGTTTCATAAGATAAAGGAATAGATGATTCAAGAATAATATTTATCTGTCCCCAAATTGACCTCCAGAAATTAAGTATCAGCGGACAAAAATATAACATATGATCAAGAGTCACTATATTAATATGATAATGTCAGCATCTATTAGACTTAGAATTATCTACTTTTTTGTAATCTAACTGGGGTCCAAAAAATCCTATGTAATAAAAATAACCATGTTTGTCTCATAGAAATGTTATGACAGACTTAACTACACATTCTGGTGGGCAAGTGTGTGTAATACATAGAAATATGAAAGAATGAATGCGGAATGCTTGGGTCTTAGCGATGCATTTAATAAAGTATGGAGCCCATTGACTGCATTTGTTAACATACAATAATAGAGATATATCTTTTATTTCCTTAAATCAAGGGTGCGGGGAGGGGAGGGGAACGTATTTGGAAGAGTTAAAAAATATAATATTGTAATAAATAATATGATTTAATATATTAATAATTGGGAGGAGGGGGGAAATGGATGTTTTCTTTAATAATGTGTGTGATATGGTGTATTTTATGCAATCTGTTAAAGTTATATTAGTTGTAATACACCGTCAAAGCTTGAAAATTAATAAAGAATTAAAAAAAAAAAAAGACATCAGCAAGTACACTGATAACCAGCTGAAAGTCCACGGGTATAAACTATTTGTGGACTTTGCAGCTATGCAAACAGTATTAAAGTTACTCCTTCTTTAAACATATGTGTTCATTTTAGGCACTGCCACAGGAAATGGTCACGTCTGCATCTGAAGCAGTCCAGTCTTTTCGGACTCGGCTCTCCCACACCTTTAGGCTGCAGATGAGACCTATCCGGCACCAGAACAATGACCCCCTAATCCTGCAAGAAGTGCCTCCTCCAGCAAGCAGAGTCAAACACATACACTATGCCCCCCCCCCCACCTCGGACAGCATAAGAGCCATTAACAATACTGTCTGGGATCCCCACCAGCTCTGCACTTTTACAGCCCATGTTCACTGGCTCTGGCATGGTTGCAAAGGGTTTTTAAAACCATTGTTTTTGTGTGTATACACGTGTCCACATGGAATATACAGAAACACAATACATGCACATAAAATACACGAAAGCATCTAGGCAGAAAAGAAACATACAGTATATATAAATAAAAGCATGCAACTGAGCACAATATATGAAATTAGATAAACACAGGTATTCACACATATACAGGACACTACAAGAGTCCCGCTGCTGGCGAGGAGATAGGTTCAAAGCTGGAAATTTGCCTCACCCTCCCTTATAAAGGCTGATTTCCGTTCCCAGAGAGACAGGGATCTTGGCCTTGCTCAAACCTCCTCTTTCCTTCCCACCCTTGTTCCATACAAGGTAAACCCAGATTGGAGAAGTAGCCTAACCATTAGTACAGTGGGTTGAGAACCTGGGGAACTGGGTTTGACTCCTGCTGCAGCTCCTTGTGATCCTGGGCAACTCACATGATCCTCCATTACCCCAGGTATGCGAAGATAGAGAATACTGAAGTGCCAGTGAGCATACCATCCAATATGTGGCACAGCTCAGCTTTGTGCTCTCTATCTCCGCCTGCTGGTAGGTGGATATAACCCACTCGTCTGGATTCATCTGCTGCTGATGACAAGGAATCCTCCATTACCCCCAATTGTGAGCCCACTAAGGATAGAGAAAGTACCTGAATATGATATATGTAAACTGGTTTGGTTGTGCCACAGAAAGGCAGTTTATCAAATCCATGATCCCCTCCTTTCTAAGGAGAGAGAATTAAGGATCCTGATATCAAATTACCCCTATTCCCCTCTCTCAACAACCTGGAGTTAATCTAGTCTAATGCTTATCTTTCTGGGGCCGTGACCCCATTATCATGGCCACAGAAAGCACATGACCCTTACAGGCATAACCTGATAACATTTCTATGGACAGCCCACAAAGGTCATGACCCAAAATGTGCGTTTTGCAACCCTATTTGGGCAGCCTTGACTTCGAGGCCATAGGTTCCTGGCCTCTCCACTACCCTCTCAACAAGGGGTATACTCGGTCTTTCTGGGAAGGGAAGAAATAGAATCTCGGTCTACTTACACACCTCCAAACAAGGCGTGAACCTGTCTGAGGAGGGAGGGCACACCTAGGCCCACCAGAGGTGATGCTCCCAGCCTGAAATGGAAGATGCAATGGCCCTAGCTCTATGCTTTTTATCAAGACGTGCAGTCTTCTTCCTCACCAAAAATAAATAAAAAAAATTTTTTTAAAAAAAGAGATAAACTGGTCTACCTGGCAATGTATTTCTGGTAAATATTTACATCTTCAGTGACAGCTGGTTTCTCTGTGGTCAGTCCATTCCTAAAGAGAACACAGGGCAGAGGGGGTGAAAGCAAGGTCAACACCTCTGCTGCAGCACATGGGCAGGTTACTAGATCAGTACAGGTTTACACATTGTATGTGACCTCATTTTTTACCTGCTTTTGCCCCTGTGCAAAACTCTTCCCCCTGCTCCCGTAAAGCTAAGCTCAACAGAATCCATGGCTACCTAGAGACGTGCATGGGCAAGTCACATCCTGGTGATTCCCGCTTTAGAAACGCACACTGGTTGGCAATAACAGCTCTGCTATCCAAAAGCTGAGGCACTGGCCATCTGCAAATCTGGGCCAAAATCAGCCATGAATACAGCCACTGTGGCGTGAGCTGCTCCGATATTACCACAAGCACCTTACAATCGCAGCAATCCTAAGGCCAGCTACAGGAAGTTAGTATGTTTTCAGTAGCTCTGTTACCAGGCACAGCCCCCACTCTGGTATGTTCGCTGCTGAGAGGTGGTATCCTGGCAGGCCCAATCTCCAAAGTGGCTGCTTAGGATCTCAGCTTCCACTGGGAGCGATGGGGGAAGAAGCCTGTTGGAAAGGTTGGCCTTAGGAACGGAGGAGTGGCCTAGTGATTACAGCTGCTGCCTCAGCACCCTGAGGATATGGATTTGATCCCAGTGCTGTTCCCTGTGACCCTGGGCAAGTCACCTAACCCTCCATTGCCCCAGGTATTATGGCTAGATTGTGAGCCTGCCAGGACAGATAGGGAGTAGCTGGGACAGAAAGGGAGTAGCTGATAAAAGAAAAAAAAATAAAATTGTACACCGCCCTGAACTTCTCCAACATAGGCAGTATATCAAATACCAATAAACATCAGAAAAGCCAAATTGTGCTGGCCCATGGGGACAGAATGTTGTATTGCTAGGCTCAGAGAACTGCAAATTTAAACAGACCAGCCTCTCCCAAACTCAAAACCAACTCTCCCCCAGTATAAGAAATAAAACAAACTGAGCCTGAACCTCACAAGACCTCAGTTCATCTTACAAGACCTAAAAACATCATGGGGGTAATTCTCTACAGGTCACCAAAGGTTTGGAGCGCAAATTCTAGATTGGCAATTGCACAATTGCTGTTATACAGCAGAATACTAGCGTAAGTCAGAATTTACGCATTTTTGCCAGGCCACTTTACACCATATCAATGGCTAACATTCGTATATGTCCATAACTAAATGTCATGGTTGCGTATGTAATTGTTGGTGGGTAAGATCTGGCACACCACAAACTTGCTCGTGCCCCTCCCATGTTCATACTTCCCTTGAAGTTACACACTATAGCATTTGCGTGCTAAGATTATAGAACAACCACCAAGTGCAGTTATGCGCATAACTGCAAATTAGCGGCAATTATCACCAGTGATCACCAATAATTGGTTGGTAGTGCCAATTGGAGGCTAATTTTTTAAATTAAGTTACACATAGGCATTTTCTATAACCCATGTGTGCAATTTTGAACGCCAAGCAAAAATCTGGACGTGCAAGATTACAGAATTCTATGACAGGGCACTTGCTTTTACGTGACGTTTCCATGCGTTGATTACAGGATTCCAGTTCTTTTGCGGGTGGGTGTACGCTTACACACACAGCATGGCAAGGGGGCCTTCACATGGGCGGAGTATGGGCAAGGCATGGGCACTGCTGCCACGTACAAAACTCTGTGTGCATCCTGGCCCCATTCATTATCTGCAGTTATGCCACACCTGCGGCTGGAGTAATTGCAGGCACCTGGAACTCAGGCATGCCACTTACGACTATTCTAGAATGGAATCTGGGCATCCAGGCAGCGGTGTAGTTAAGAGTGAGCGGCGCCTGGGGTGGTGGCGTCCCTCCCCCACCATGCGTGCGCCCCTTTTAACCTTCTCCGGCATGAGCAGCATGCCCACATCGGTGTCAGCTCACCCTATGATGTCATTTCCTAGGTGCAGGAAGTAACATCATAGAGAGCGCTGATGCCGACGTGGGAAGCGACCTCGCGCCGAGGAATAAAGGTACGGGGGAAGGCAAGGAGTGGGCGGGGGAGCGGAGAGGAGGGTTGCTGCGCCCTTAGCAAGACTACGTCCGGGGTGGACTACCCCCTCCCCCTTACTTCGCCACTGCGTCCAGATGCCATTGCAGAAGAGTCTGATATTCAAAAGCACTTATGTGGTCAGAACCACTGCGGAAAGCATTAGTGCTCCTTTTAATAAAAGTCCGTGTCACTTCTCTATATAAGCTCTGATTGTTTTCCCACATGGAATGTTTGAACTTATATGCTTGGGAAAGGGGTGTCGTTTGGGGGTGGAGCAAGGCCAGGCGAAAACCCAAAAATTGAGCCATTAAACATGTAAATGCAGACACATATATCGTGGTTATAACTTTAAATGGATGCAACATCTGTTTAAAATGACATGCGAGTTTCAGCAGCGGTACTCGTACATATTTTCAGTAACTTTATCTTATACCTTTAAAGTCATGTGGCAACCACACCACCGAACATGATCTCGTTATAGTCCAGATTCTATGGTCTTAGGGCAGCACCCTCTTGATCAAGGGAGGCCAAATCACGATCCTCGAGGGCCACAACCCGGTCGGGTTTTGAAGATTTCCACAACGAACATGCATGAGATCAGTTTGGAAGGACTGCTTCCATTGTATGCAAACCAATCTCGTGCATATTCAGTGTGGACTGGGTTGTGGCCCTTGAGGACCAATGATTGCCCACCCTTGCTCTTGATCAATCGTGCGTGCTGACTTATCTTGTACAGTACTGTGTACACTAAAGGCAGTCTAAAGTGGCCGACTAGGTACAAAGACTTTGGGGAGCTCTATGACTGTGGACCAGGCAGGAGAATTTGAAAATCTGATTGTGTGGACAAACTCTCTGCTGGCAAAGAGAAGTGCATGCACACATCTAAATTTTCATTCTGCATCCATCCTTTATGCCCTTGAAATAATATCTTTTTAATATGGCTAAACGCCTATATGTTTTGAAGCTTGCATGTGCATTTTTGCCATTCTAAAGAAGGCAAAACTTGGATAGACCCAAGTTCCTCGAGTAATTTAGTATTTACTAGGGCAAATGGTTTTGAAAACTGTCTGTCACTTGCAAGAGGTACAGAATAACCCTTCTTAGTATCTTATTTACACATGCCTATGTCTCCTAGGATTCTCTACTGCAACTAAATAAATGAGCCACAAGTGGGCAGACAAGAGCACAAGCTGTCCTTGGGTTCTCCCCTTCCTTTGCCTAGAACCACAAAAATTTAACCAGAAGCCTTACTTGACTGTCGAGACTGTTCCAGTTGTAATGGAGTCCGTCTTTGAGAAGGTGGACTTCAAGTATTCGGGAGTGTTGAAAGGCAGTGAGACAGAGTGCTCAGCAGAGGGGACAGGAATGTTGGGAGTGCTTGTAAGAGGTGCAGGGGCCAGGCTGGGTACCACCGCGGCTGCCTTTGTTGGGGTGGGTTTCTGGATGTTATGGACATCGTATTTGGAAGGCCGCCCTACTTTGCCAGTCTTGAAAGCAATGGCACCACCCATGTCCTGACTGCCTTCGCCTGGCTTGAAGAGGTGAAGGTATTTGACATTCTCTAGGTCATACTTTGAGGGCTTTTTGTAGGTGTTTCCATTCTGAGGCCTCAGTGTCTCTCCTGTCTTCAGTTTTTGGATGAAAAAGTCATATTTGGAGGCTCGAGACATTAAGCCCTGCATCTGGGAGTTGCTGGCAGAAGGCAGAGGCGGGACAGAAGTTTTCGATTCTTGTACAACGGGTACTTCCTGCCCGGCCACCCTGTTACCCTGTTGCTGCCCACCACACTCCCTTGCCATAACCAACTTTGAGCTTGGCTCCTCACATTTGGTGCTCTGGGAGGTCACAGACAGCTGCTCCCCAGCTTTCAGCTTTCGGATGTATTCTTCATACTTGGAGAAGCGGGCCCGCTTGTGACCAGCGTCCTCCGCAGGGAGAGAAGCGCCGGTCAACTGTGAGGTAGCAGTGTTTAGCTTCCCAAAACTGATCTTCCTGGTGAGCTCATCTCGTACATTCTGGTCGTCATAGCCAAACATTCCCAGGAACTCGTTCATTGTGGTGGCGGCATAATCCCGCAGCGATGATGCTTCCCCTGTAGAGAGAACACAGGGACACACTGCTCAGAGAAGGCTCAAACATGATCTACGCCCGTCTAGCTCACTTGTTAGGTTTTATGACTCTTAAATTAATTTGTTTAAAAAAAAGTAATTAATACTGGGGTAAAATAAAAGGAGTTCATCAATGTCAGGAAAATCAATTTCCTAAATGTTCTTGCCGATGGCTTTTCAGTACATTAAACAAAGTTTTCATAAATGTCTCTGCACTCACTGCAGCTTAATACGAAAGAGAAGTCATTTTACTGGAAGTGAGGCCAAGTCGGATCTGGCAGCAGGCTCGCTCTCGGCCACTCTGGGGAAGACAATGTCTTGTGGGCGTACACACAGATACAGAGAGAGATGTGCGAGTGCGTGTGTGTATGTGTGTCTCTGAGAGAATTCAGAATGGGGGTGAAATTTTCAGATGGCCTGCACAGCTGCTTTTAATGCACATTATTCATTTTAAGCCCATTTCGTTCTCTTTGGAAATAAGTGAAAATCATATATTTACAGATAAACTTTCTCTTAAAAAAATCAGGGCTCGGAAGTCAGAGTTGGAAGTAATTTTGGGTGAATTCAGTCAGCAAAAATGCACTGACTTAAAATAACAACTTGCAACATTATAATATACAGTAGATTTATCATTTTATACTTCCTTGTCCTGGATCTAAAGTACTGGCAAATATAGAAACATAGAAGGCAGATAAGGGCCACGGCCCATCTAGTCTGCCCACCCCAATGACCCTCCCCTACCTTTCTCTGTGAATAGATCCCACATGTCTATCCCATTTGGCCTTAAAATCAGGCACGCTGCTGGCCTCAATAACCTGAAGTGGAAGACTATTCCACTATTACTTACAAGTACTTAAGATCCAGAACAAAAAAAAATGTAAAGTCTAATATCAGTAGAAGTAGAAGTTAGAGATGGAGACAGTAGAAAAACAGAGAAGTCAGCGTTGAGAGCTTGATGCAAGGACTCTACAGCTCTGCATACAATGTGGCTAAGGGCTCCTTTTACGAAGGTGCGTTAGGGCCTTAACGCGTGGAACAGCCCGTGCTACAAAGGCCCCGCGCGCTAGCCGCTACCGCCTCCTCTTGAGCAGGCGGTAGCTTTTTGGCTAGCGCGCGCTAATCCGGTGCGTGGGTTAAAAACTCTAGCGCGCCTTTGCAAAAGGAGCCACATTACAAAAGTCGCACATCTCTTTAGAAAGAGAAAATTTTCAGAACAGTTTAACTGGCCAAACACCTTCGCCACTATACGTGTAGGAGAACGGCTCTCAGTACCCACTGTGGATTTTGTATGTGGCCAGGGAGCCCTCCTCCCATATCAGGTCCATATAAAAACTCGCTCAGCACCCCACTCTTGTTATCAGGGTTCCCTCATGCACGTCAAAGTCTCCTCTTCACCCTGTCTCTTATCAAGTTTCAAGTTTCATTAGGATTTTATATACCG
Organism: Geotrypetes seraphini; assembly: GCF_902459505.1. Classification (NCBI taxonomy): domain Eukaryota; kingdom Metazoa; phylum Chordata; class Amphibia; order Gymnophiona; family Dermophiidae; genus Geotrypetes; species Geotrypetes seraphini. Next base: position 26,173,654 of record NC_047098.1, read on the forward strand.
CCTATCAAGGTTATCTAAGCGGTTTTACAATCAGGTACTCAAGCATTTTCTCTATCTGTCCCGGTGGGCTCACAATCTATCTAGCGTACCTAGGGCTATGGAGGATTAAGTGACTTGGCCAGGGTCACAAGGAGCAGCATGGGGTTTGAACCCACAACCCCAGGGTGCTGAGACTGTAGCTTCAACCACTGCGCCCAGTCTCCCAATCCCAGGGTCATCTCATGGACAACAGCATCCCTTCTGTTCTCTAAAACTGGAGTCCTCAGGACAGTGCCTTGCAGTGAAAAGGCAGGGTTTTCTTGATGTCTGGGGTCTCTGGCAATGAAAGGGCAGGTTACAAAAAAAAAACACGAAGCAGAGTTTTTCAATGAGACCTGGAGGTGTCCGGGTCAGAGGTCGCCCCACAGTGCTGTAAAAGAGAAGACAGAAGATGGGCAAAAAGACCTGCCCCTCCCCTCATGTTTCCCTACTGGTCTCTTTAGCAGTCGAACTCTGCAGTCCCCCCCTGCCACTTTTAATGCACTGCTGGCTCCAGTCCCTCCAACCTCCCCCCTCGTCTGTTCAAATCACTCTCCCTGGCGGTAATCATCCGTCAAAGGGAAAGAAGAGCAGGTATGGGCTGCAAGAGCTCGTGCTGTCACATGAACTTCACTAATAGCTTTCAGAATCTGAGATAATTAGTGCTGTCTTCAAAAAGTTTAAAGATGAAATACAGCAGAGGCCATCAATCTCCGCAGAAGCATGAGGTGCTCTCCCGTACATTGCCACACACACACACACACACACATACACTGTAGAGAGTGAGGGTGTGCAAACAGATTACTGGAGACCTAAAACATTTCTCTGAAGCGCTAAAATTCTTTCCCGCTATTCAATCATCTCGCCTGTGCTTAAACCTACTTTTAATTCATTGGCTGTCATCGGGCTTTTGCCGAGAAAAATAAAACACCAGTAAAAACAAAGAGCGAAGTTCCTTTTACGTCATATTGCATTTTAGATTTGTGTGCGCGCCAAGATGCCTTTAAGAGTGTGAAACAATTTTTACTGATGACAAAAGAACAACAATAACAGCGTATGCAGAAAGGTACAATCGGGTCATCAACTATTTTCCCCCTTGTTCCAAACTAGGATAGAACACCCCCCTCCCCTCCAACACATGTCCAATCCCGCAACCAAACGGCCATCAGCAGGATAGGCACGTCGCTATGTAAAGAAGACCCAAAGCATAAGCAAAAAAGGGATTAGACAAGAAAACCCCCAAAAGAACATCAAATTCCCCCCCCAGCACTCTCCACCACAGCCTAGCTCCTCTCCCCCTCCCCCAGGATAGAGCTGAGGTATGAAAGGAAACCAAAAAGCTGTGTAAAACAGGGTATATTTAAAGCAAATTCAAACTTTGGCTGCGCTTTTGAGGTGGGATCCCAAACAGCTCAAAAACGGGTTTTTCCGTTTATAGGTGCCTCTTGCATCCTTAGCTTCCCAATCCAGTAACTCAAGGATAGGCAGTCTCCAACCCCAATGAGAGGGAGGTTCCTGCGAGCTCCACTCTTTCAAAATCGCTTTCAAACCCAAGATACCAAGCTTCCTAACCCACAATCGAGCTTCCCTGCCCTCGAACTCCGCAGGAACCCAACAATCCCAAAAGGAGCATCTCGGGAGATATCAGCAGGGGCTGGCCCAGAATGTGTCTAATAAACGCTCCAGTACGCTTCCAAAAGGATTGCACAGCTGAACAACGCCAAAAAAAAAACATGAAAGAAAGTGGCCTCTGCAAAGTTACACTTCAAACAAAGAGGAGCCGGGGCATAACCCATGCCTTTACAGAATATAAAATAATTCCATCCACATAAAAGTAAATCATCCACATAAGAGCCTTAAAGGACCTAGTCCGCTAGGGATACAGGACCCAACACGGTCCGCGTTTCGACAAAAAGTCTTCTTCAGGGGTCCTATAAATAATGAGGGGTCTTATAAATAATGCCCGTGTCATTGTATGTATGTACCCCTCATTATTTATAGGACCCCTGAAGAAGACTTTTTGTCGAAACGCGGACCGTGTTGGGTCCTGTATCCCTAGCGGACTAGGTCCTTTAACCCTTTCAGGACCAAGGGACATATTTGTCCCATAACTTTAAAATCCTATAAATTTTGATTGGGATAGTCTACAGTTCTAAATTTGATATGTACGGATTCCATATGATACTGCCTTTATGTAAACAAACTGGTTCCGACATTCATTCATTAGCGTCGTTGCCAGATTGACGAGAAGATTCACTTGCCACACTGTCCATAAGCCAGAAGTGTGATTTTTTAAATAAAAATAATGATATTTCACAAAAAAAATCAATTTTTTGGCATCTGCAAGCCCTTTTTACCATAAAAATGTCGTCAAAACCACAAAAATTGGCCTACGATCCTTATGGTCCTGAAAGGGTTAAGGCTCTTATGTGGATGATTTACTTTTATGTGGATGGAATTATTTTATGTGGATGATTTTAGTGAACCTTTGGAACTTTGATACTTTCAAATAAAGTCCATTTGGAAACATCGTCACTCCACAGAGTTTTTTTGGTTTTCTCTGGATTTTTTTCTTTGTGGATATTTTGGGGTCAATTCCTTTTGTTTTTTACAGAATATAAACCCTGAACTGCCAAGCCCACATTTAAGACAGGTTGAGGTCAGGCATACCTGGGTATGCCTGACTGCACCACATAACGTGCCATTTATAGGATTCAATAAGTTAAGGCCCAATCTTAAATTGCGAGCCCAATGTGCACAGTCAATTTATGCACGCAACTTAATTGTTTTAACAAGCCAATTAGCGCCGATTAGCAATTAACTCCTAATAATTGGCACTAATTAGAAGTTACGTGCACAACTTTATAGGTGTATTCTATACAGTGGTGCACTCCATTAACAGCGCATGAATCTCAAAAGGGGTGTGGTCAGGAAAGAATGGTGGATTGTGGGCGTTCCTAAAAGATAGGAATATGCCCACTCTACACACAACTTAGGTACGGGTATTTAGGCCTGGTTTTCCTTGACTTAAATGGGGACACCTAAATGTTGTGCCATGCACAGCTGCTAAGTGCAATTTTATATATAGTGGATGCATTTTATAGAATCACGCTAAGCAATGTTCCAATCGGTGCTGATTTTTTGAGCATCATATCTAGAATTGAAGGGCGGGTACATAAGTTAAGAGACAAGTCCATGCCCCTCCTCTGTCCCGCCCACATACTCATCCCCTGCAGTTACATACTGCCTTGTAAAATAGCACCCAGTGTGTTGACACGGGCAAAGCATGAATAACTGCAGTCACCCAGTTATAGAATTGCCCTTCACATATTTGTTAGGTGCCATTGACTTGTGTTTGAGTCCTAGTGGCTTGGTGATCATCATCAAATTTATTACAAATTTGAGCAAAACGCTTATCAGGATTTCTAAGTGAGATACAAAGAAATTAAAAATTGGGTACCTAAAAGAAATACAACCTAAAATAAAAACATTGCATTTGACTCTCCACAGACTGGTCCAAAGGAAAAAGGGTCAGGGTCAGAAATACATACCTTATAGAATAGAGAACAATTAAGGAACAAACAAATTAGTCAAGTTTTTGTGGCAGAACACAGAAGTAGATTGCCGGGCCTTTCTTCTGCGCAGTATAAATTTGATGGGTTCATAGACAAAACCGCCGAAGACAAAGGCGCGCGCCGACAACTGAGCGCAAGACGGAAGCGCGCGCCGAAGAAAAAGTGTTTTTAGGGGTTCCGATGGGGGGTTTTGTTGGGGAACCCCCCCCCCCACTTTACTTAATACAGATCGCGGCGGCGTTGGGGGGGTTTTAACCGCCCTCATTATACTGGAAACTTAACTGTTTCCCTGTTTTTTAGGGAAAAAGTGAAGTTTTCAGTAAAATGTGGGGGGTTACAACCCCCAAACCCCCCCACAACACGGCGCGATTTCCACACACCCCGTCGGAGCCCTTTAAAACAGTCATTTTCTTTGGCGCGTGCCTCCACATTGCGCTCAGTTGTCTGCGCGCACCTTTGTCCCGGCGCGCTTTTGACCTGACACCATTTGATGTTGTCATTATTGTCGCATCAAACGCGATCCTCCACCTCCAACACTGCCCACCTGCTGCTGCCCAGACAGATGGGTACATCGTTAGTCTGCCATCTCCGCTGAAACCTGTCCGCCTTGGGAGGCCCTGCTGGTAGTGAAACTACCAACGGCCTAGCGTTCAGCTGCTAAGATGCGCGCAAGCCCTACACCATGGACCATATTCACCTATCGCTTATTTATACTTTAGTGCTCCATCACACACTGCTGGTGGCTTAAGAACTGAGAGGCTGAGATTCAGCATGAGAATTAACTGGCTGGGGAATGGCTGCCGACCAGTTAACTTGCATCCTGGCGGCTAACCAGTCATTTTCAGTGGTCCAATTAGGGCTGAAAAATAAGCTGACAATGTTGGGAGCGTTCAGAGGACTTGACCACTTCAGTGCCAATAGTTAGAACTTAAGCGGGCAAATGAGGCCACATAAAAAGCAGGCCTATCTTTGCCCGCTAAGCCATAGCTGGTTAAGTCTGAATATCGCCTTAACTGGCCATTCGCTAGCTGGCGTCGAAAAACCCAGATATTCAATGCCAGTCACAGGAAATGGCCCAGCACTGACTATCTGGGTTTAACGCTGGCAGCGAGCAATCAAAGTGCTGCCTGCCGTCAGTAAAGTCTCATATTGTATCATTACCAAAAATTTAAAGAAAAATAAAAAAAAGAGTTTAGAGTACACCAGATTCAAGTAGAGGGCAAGAGAATAGCACCAGACACAACGTCCAAGACGAAAGGTTTTATTCAAAACAAAACACTTGTGGCCACTTTTCACCTAACTTAGTTCCTCAAAAACTATGTTGTGTTGAAGATTATTTTTAGATTACAAAATGTTCCTTGTTGCTTCTCTTGACCCTCTGATGCAGCCTGTTGAGGTGAAATGTGGCCATGAAGTTACAGGGAAATACTTTTAAAACCAATAGGAGGAAATATTTTTTTTCCACTCATAGGATAGTTAAGCTCTGGAACACGTTGCCAGAGGTTCTGGTAAGAGCGGATAGCATAGCTGGTTTTAAGAAAGGTTTGGACAAGTTCCTGGAGGAAAAGTCCATAGTCTGTTTGAGAAAGACATGGGGGGAAGCTACTGCTTGCCCTGGATCGGTAGCATGGCATGTTGCTCCTCTTTGAGGTTCCGAAATCTTGCTGTTCTTTAGGATTCTGAATGGAATGTTGCTACTCTTTGGGTTTTGGCCAGGTACTAGTGACCTGGATTGGCCACCGTGAGGATGGGCTAGATAGACCATTGGTCTGACCCAGTATGGCTGTTCTTAGGTGTGCCAAGTATAGGGCAATCAACCCATTGTGCTATCACTGATGAGGCACTGTGGAATGAGGCATTATGACATCACAATCTCAGCTCTGGAATCTTGCGATTCTTTGACATGCTGGAATGTTGCTACTCTTTGGGTTTTGGCCAGGTACTAGCGACCTGGATTGGCCACCGTGAGAACGGGCTTCTGGGCTTGATGGACCATCAGTCTGACCCAGTAAAGCTATTCTTATGTCGAGCGTTTTGTGTTGAATAAAGCCTAGTATCTTGGATGCTGTGTTCAGCGATTCTATTCTCTTGCCCTCTAGCGGAACCTATAGCCCCGACCTCTGTCTGCACACCAGATACATGGCAACTACTACATCTGGGGAGAACAATTTTTGAAGTCATTAACTCAAGTCAACTGGCTTGGCTTAACGTTTCTTTTGCCTGCCCAACATATGCTTCAGCTTTCATAGCCAGATTAAAGAGAGACACTCACATGGGCAAAGAAAGGTCTCTCTCATCTGATCTTCCAGTCTACCAGCATTAAGTCTGCCCCTGCTGGGCTGCCCACACCACTTCTGTCCAGCCTAAACTGGAAGCCTTTCTTTCTCTTGTAACAGGGAGAACTGGATGGGCTGTGCCAAATGCTCATTTTCGTGGAAGGGAAGTTCATGCTCCATCAGAATCCGATAAACTTTGGCAGAATCACCAATAACCACCTTGCCCCTTAGAGATTATTATTAAAAGTTAAATTGCATTGGGGGGGGGGGGGATTTCATAATAGATTTACTTTTTTTAAACAAGCCTAAACACTTGTAACAGTTCAGCTTATAAAATGAACCCTTAACCTGGTGAAGATGAGTTAAACTAAACTAAACCTTAAGTTTGTATACCGCATCATCTCCATAAAGATAGAGCTCGGCACGGTTTACAGGTAATTCAATAAATGAGGGAAGGACATAATAAGAAATTAGGGGTTATGAAGAGGATAACTAGCTTTATGTTTTGGAGAAAAGTCAGGTTTTCAGATGCTTTCGGAATAATTGGAATGAGCCTAGGTTCCGCAGCGGGGCAGGGAGGTTATTCCAAAGCTCAGTGAATTTGAAGAAAAGGGATTTCCCTAATTTACATGTGTACATAACACCTTTTATTGAGAATGAGAAAGAGAGAAAAAAAGGAGAAAGAGAAAAAGAAAGAGAGGAAGAGAGAGAAAAAAGGAGAAAGAGAAAAAGAGAGCGAGGAAGAGAGAGAGAAAAAAGAGAGAAGAATAGAGAGAGAAAAAAAGAGAGGAAGAGAGAGCAATAGAGAGAGAAAAAAGAGAGGAAGAGAGAGAGAAAAAAGAGAGAAGAATAGAGAGAGAAAAAAAGAGAGGAAGAGAGAGCAATAGAGAGAGAAAAAAGAGAGGAAGAGAGAGAGAAAAAAGAGAGAAGAATAGAGAGAGAAAAAAAGAGAGGAAGAGAGAGCAATAGAGAGAGAGAAAAAGAGAGGAAGAAAGAGAGAGAGAGAAAAAAAGAGAGAGAGGAAGAGAAACTAAACTAAACCTTAAGTTTGTATACCGCATCATCTCCATGAAGATAGAGCTCGGCACGGTTTACAGGTAATTCAATAAATGAGGGAAGGACATAATAAGAAATTAGGGGTTATGAAGAGGATAGCTAGCTTTACATTTTAAATAGATAGCTTTATGTTTTGGAGAAAAGTCAGGTTTTCAGATGCTTTTGGAATAATTGGAATGAGCCTAGGTTCCGCAGCGGGGCAGGGAGGTTATTCCAAAGCTCAGTGAATTTGAAGAAAAGGGATTTCCCTAATTTACATGTATACATAACACCTTTTATTGAGAATGAGAAAGAGAAAGAGAGAAAAAAAGGAGAAAGAGAAAAAGAGAGCGAGGAAGAAAGAGAGAAAAAAGAGAGAAGAATAGAGAGAGAAAAAAGAGAGGAAGAGAGAGAGAAAAAAAGAGAGAGAGCAATAGAGAGAAAAAAGAGAGGAAGAGAGAGAGAGAGAAAAAGAGAGGAAGAAAGAGAGAGAAAAGAAAAGAGAGAGAAAAAAAAGAGAGAGAGGAAGAGAAACTAAACTAAACCTTAGGTTTAGATAGAGCTCGGCACAGTTTACAGGTAATTCAATAAATGAGGGAAGGACATAATAAGAAATTAGGGGTTATGAAGAGGATAGCTAGCTTTACATTTTAAATAGATAGCTTTATGTTTTGGAGAAAAGTCAGGTTTTCAGATGCTTTTGGAATAATTGGAATGAGCCTAGGTTCCGCAGCGGGGCAGGGAGGTTATTCCAAAGCTCAGTGAATTTGAAGAAAAGGGATTTCCCTAATTTACATGTATACATAACACCTTTTATTGAGAATGAGAAAGAGAAAGAGAGAAAAAAAGGAGAAAGAGAAAAAGAGAGCGAGGAAGAAAGAGAGAAAAAAGAGAGAAGAATAGAGAGAGAAAAAAGAGAGGAAGAGAGAGAGAAAAAAAGAGAGAGAGCAATAGAGAGAAAAAAGAGAGGAAGAGAGAGAGAGAGAAAAAGAGAGGAAGAAAGAGAGAGAAAAGAAAAGAGAGAGAAAAAAAAGAGAGAGAGGAAGAGAAACTAAACTAAACCTTAGGTTTAGATAGAGCTCGGCACAGTTTACAGGTAATTCAATAAATGAGGGAAGGACATAATAAGAAATTAGGGGTTATGAAGAGGATAGCTAGCTTTACATTTTAAATAGATAGCTTTACGTTTTGGAGAAAAGCCAGGTTTTCAGAGTTGCCATATGTTCCGCACATAAGCATTCCGAACGCCAGTACGACACTTTGGCTCTGCCTAATCCGTATCGTCACAGTGGCTTCAGACCCTGTAGGATCACCAAAGCTCTTCTATCCACCTCACCTGCTTAGCCTTTGAATGCGACTTGATCCCCTTCAGCCATACGACAAACATTACATGACACTTCAGCGGAAGTGGCCAATTTGTTTATTTAGCTAACATCTTTCTCATGCACGTCAGAAAACAAAATTTCCAGGGTTTTTGGGTTTTTTTTTGCATATACAAGGGGCTCAACTGCACACCTGTTGGGGCTGAACACTCATTTACTGTGATTCAACTCATCGAGTTCCTGAGTCTGAAAATAAATCTTTAATTCAGCCTCTCGCTTCAGATGTGCAAGTCTTCTGTTGTTTTTCTCTCCAACCTTTACATTCTGCTCACTGAACACTTCTCCCTCTCCTCAACTGTAACCCTAGAGCCCTTACACCAGTAATTAATCCAAAACTCTTGTGAAGCTCTTGGATTTCGTTATTAATGCTAGTCTGTCTCTCCTCTGCTTTTCAGCTCTTTGGGCTGTAAATGAATCCCTGAATTTCTAGGCCAGGCTCAGATTCTCCTGCCTTTCTAAGGCATCGATGTGAAACTCAACCTGCTCAATTGAAAAAAGCAGGAAAAATCTGAAAATAAAGCCACAGGAGTGGAAGATCATGAAATGTCACCGAGTAGTTCCATTACTAGAGACAGAAAATCAGGCAGAAGGAATAGAGGGAAGAAGAGATGGGGAGAAAGGGAAAAATTGTACAGCAAGTCATAAAAGTGGTTTCCTTTCTTTAAAAAAAAAACACATTGGAATTGTTTAAGCTGGTTTAAGCCCAGTGCCGTCATTACCCCTGGGCAGCAATGCACTTAGGGAGAGGTCATTTGAAGCCTTTGGAGGGAGGGGCTATTATACTTCTCTGATAGCCCTGCCCCAGTACAGAATGTCACGTCCCACTTCACGGGACCACCAGTTGGGCACTGAGTTAGTGGCCTGTGTGTGAAAAGAGAAGACTGAGAGGAGACATGATTGAAACATTCAAAATAATGAAGGGAATAGACTTAGTAGATAAAGACAGACTGTTCACCCTCTCCAAGGTAGGGAGAACGAGAGGGCACTCTCTAAAGTTGAAAGGGGATAGATTCCGTACAAACGTAAGGAAGTTCTTCTTCACCCAGAGAGTGGTAGAAAACTGGAACGCTCTTCCGGAGTCTGTTGTAGGGGAAAACACCCTCCAGGGTTTCAAGACTAAGCTGGACAAGTTCCTACTAAACTGGACTAAACAGGTGAGGCTGGACTTATTTAGAACACTGGTCTTTGACCTGGGGGCCGCTGTGTGGGCGGACTGCTGGGCAGGATGGACCACTGGTCTGACCCAGCAACGGCAATTCTTATGTTCTTACATCTGTGCTGGGATGAAAGGTACAAAGATCGCCCCCTGCTCTTCAATTTCTAGATCCCTCAGCCACTAAGCTGGGCAGGAGTCTAGAATAGAAAGAATGAACTGGTTTTTACACCTCTTAGCATCTTCTTTACCTGGGTTTCAGAAACAGGCTTGAATTCTTCCATCCTAACTTCCAAGAATTTCCAGTAGCAAAATATGGATGACAGTGCTGAGGCGGAGCGAGGGCAGAGCGTTGATGCTCTGCCTAATTCTACAGACAGTCGTAGAGCTGTGCAGATTCATTTCGGCCACTAAAAAAGGCTGTCTTAACTTAAACCAGAGAAGCTGAATATTGAGGGTTTTGTGTAAAGGCAGTGCCATCTCTATGTACACTCAGCACAGATATCCGGTTCATAGACAACCCCGCGAAAGACAAAGGCGCGCGCCGACAACTGAGCGCAAGACGGAGGCGCGCGCCGAAGAAAATTACAGTTTTTAGGGGATCCGACGGGGGGGTTTTGTTGGGGAGCCCCCCCAGTTTACTTAATAGAGATCGCGCCGGCGTTGTGAGGGGGTTTGGGGGGTTGTAACCCCCCACATTTTACTGTAAACTTAACTTTTTCCCTAAAAACAGGGAAAAAGTGAAGTTTTCAGTAAAATGTGGGGGGTTACAACCCCCCACAACGCGGCGCGATCTCTATTAAGTAAAGTGGGGGGGGTGTTCCCCCCACGCCCGCCCGTCGGAGCCCTAAAAACAGTAATTTTGTGCGGCGCGCACCCCCGCGCTGCGCTCAATTGTCTGGGCGCGCTTTTGTCCCGGCGCGCTTTTGACCTGACATCCAGATATCCATACACCCCCAAATTCTCTCTCTCTATATATAGCACCCAAAAGATTGGTGTCAACTAGAATGGCACTTAGCACAGTTCTACAAGGTTTGCGGGCCTTTTACAGAATCACTTTTAGCGCCTGTGTGCATCCCGTAACTTGGAGGACCCACTTAGGCCGGTGTCAGGTGAAAAGCGTGCCGGGACAAAGGCGCGCGCAGACAATTGAGCGCAGCGCGGAGGCGCGCGCCACAGAAAATTACAGTTTTTACGGCTCCGACATGGGGGCGTGGGGGGAACCCCCCCACACTTTACTTAATAGAGATCGCGCCGCGTTGTGGGGAGTTGTAATCCCCCACATTTTACTGAAAACTTCACTTTTTCGCTGTTTTTAGGGAAAAAGTTAAGTTTACAGTAAAATGTGGAGGGTTACAACCCCCCACACCCCCCACAACGCCGGTGCGATCTCTATTCAGTAAACTGGGGGGGCTCCCCAACAAAAACCCCCGTCGGAGCCCCTAAAAACTGTAATTTTCTTAGGCGCGCGCCTCCGTCTTGCGCTCAGTTGTCAGCGTGCGCCTTTGTCTTTCGCGGGGTTGTCTATGAACCACTTAGGCCAGTGGGAGTGTTTATTAAAAAAAAAAAAAAGACATTGCCTGCATCTTGTACAGTTGTCTGCAGTTTCTTTTTGCTTTGTATCTACAGTGGGTTCAAATCCCATGTCGCTCCTCGCGACCCTGGGCAAGTCACTAAAGGGCAAATTCTATAAGAAGCGCCCAAAAGTTAGGTGCCGATATAGGCACCGTTCAGGGCGATTCAAGTAAAATTGGGCGCTGTTTAGTGAGTCACGCTGAGCGGCACCTATTTTGGAGGCGCCCATTAAATAGGCCAGCTCTAGGCACAGCTATGCATTAGGCGCCCTTGCAAGCGCTTAAGCACGCTTAAGAGCAGTGATTCTGTAAGAAGGCACCTAACACTTAGCCACGCCCACACCTAACATGCATAGCGCCTATTTTTTTGAAGGCCGCCTAAATGTTTAGAGGTGCCTTGTTACAGACTCGCGCTTTCTTGATAGGCACCTACGTTTCAATCAGTGTTGATTAAAAAGCTTAATTGAGCTTGTTATTCAATTTAGATAGGCGCCTACCTAGTTGGGCACCTCCGAAATAGGTCCCTAACTTTAGTCGCTGGTTACAGCATTTGGGCCTTAATCCCCCATTGTCCCAGGTACATTAGATAGAGTGGGTGACGGGATAATCGCGCACCAGACGCCAGCGCGCCGACAATTCGGCGCAAGACAGAAGTGCGCGGGGAAAAAAGTAATTTTTAAAGAGCTCCGACTGGGGGTTTGGGGTGACAACCCCCCCATTTTATTGGTTAGTGTTCGCGCTGCCGTTGCGGGGGGTGAAACCCCCCACATTATAGAGAAAACGTAACTTTTCCCGAAAAAAATCAGAAAAAGTTCCGTTTTCGCTATAATGGAGGTTTCCAATCCCCTGAGCCCCCCTCCAACAGCAGCGCGAACACTAACCAATAAAGTGGGGGGGGTTGCCACCCCAAACCCCCCGTCGGACCTCTTTAAAAATTACTTTTTCCCCCGCGCGCTTCTGTCTTGCGCCGAATTGTCGGCGCTGGATTGTCAGCGCGCTGGCGTCTTGCGCTCCACTGTCTATGAACCGATAGACTGTCTGAATGTAAAGCACTTAGTTTATAAGTTGTATATAAATACTATAAATAAAATGAAAATTAGGCCAGCTAAAACCAAGGCTAAATGCCTGTGTCTAAGGGCTCCTTTTACTAAGCTGCGATAGCATTTTTAGCGCACGCGTTAAACCCGCGCCTTCCTCAGGGATCTTTGGCTTCCTGCAAGGGCGTGAAACGCAACTCATGCAGGAAAGGGCTTCTGGCCTGAGGCTCCAACCCCAGCTCCAGCCTCTGCGTTTCACTCCCTTGCAGAAAGCCAAAGACCCCTGAGGAAGGCGTGTTCGCCGAAACACAACCGTGTAGGGTCCGGTTGGACTATTATATTTGTATTTTAATGGTTTTATTGCGAAGAGTGAATAAACATCTATATCCACAATCTTTTGTTTTTATCGTTGGATTGTTTTCACTGCGGAATATTAGGTCTTCTTTTTGTTTCTAATATACCGTATTTGCCGGCGTATAAGACGACTTTTCAGTACCTTAAAATCCTCCCCAAAGTCGGGGGTCGTCTTATACGCCGGGTACTGTTTAGAGAGCTGCACGGGGACGCTCCTAGGGTCGCGGGGATCCCGTGGGGACGCCTCCGAGGGTCGCGGGGCTCCTGCGGGGCTGGATGCTCAGTCTTCTGGATGTACGCGGCTCTTCTTCTCCCTACCTTCTCTGCTTGCAGCACAGAGCCGAACGGAAGTCTTCCCGACGTCAGCGCTGACGTCGGAGGGGAGGGAGGGCTTAAACAAAGCTTAAACAAAGCCCTCCCTCCCTCCGACGTCAGCGCTGACGTCGGGAAGACTTCCGTTCGGCTCTGTGCTGCAGGCAGGGCAGATAAGGAGAAGGAGAGTAGCCTCGCGGTTCGAGTGGCTACCAAGGGAGAGGGGCGGCCGCCCCGCCCCGGTTGCAGCACAGCCGGCCAGGTCCCCTTACTTTTGTGGCACTTCCCCGACCGACCGATAACAGCCCGGGTCCGACAATCCTCCCTGCCCTGTAGCCGCGAATCTAAATTACCTTCTTACAGCAGCTGTAAGAAGGTAATTTAGATTCGCGGTTAAGGGCAGGGAGGTTTGTCGGACCCGGGCTGTTATCGGTCGGTCGGGGAAGTGCCACAAAAGTAAAGGGACCTGGCCGGCTGTGCTGCACCCGGGGCGGTAGAGAAGGTGTGCGGAAGAAGGGGTAGTCTTATACGGCGAGTATATAACAAAACTCTATATTTTAACTAAAAGTTGGGGGGTCGTCTTATACGCCCAGTTGTCTTATACGCCGGCAAATACGGTATTTATATTTGATCATTTAACTAACGTTATGCTGGTAACAAAATTGTTAAGTATGGAATACAGAAATACACGCACCCACAAAGTGCCAGGATGTAGATGCTCCAATAGGGAATACTCAAAAGCACAGAACCAAAGTGGATAAACAAAAGTGTCCTTTAACTCATCTGATAAATCCAAATGCCTTTATTCATCCAAAGCCTCATAAAATTCATCCAATGACTCAATGACCCGACATGCACATGTTTCGGCCTATCCGACCTGCCTCAGGAGTCTTTTGAGTCTTCGACGGGTGTATTTTGAAAAATCGTATGGAATACAGAAATACACGCACCCACAAAATGCGACTGCTAAAGTGAACAGTCGTAAAGCATTAAAAATCGCTGCGACCATGCTGGAAACAAACAAACCCCCCCAAAACATTAGGAGTCCTAATTATTCTACAACACACAAACGCACATGGGGCCAAACACTAGATGCTCCATTACAGAGTTACCCTTTCCATCATCATCATCATCATGCCAAATAGACAGATTTTCAGCTGAGTCAAAGGTAGGTGGTTCAGGAACCTCCATATTACTAGAACAGATTATTCATTTTTTTTCTCCTTTTGAACATTTTTTTTTTCGATTTTGAGCTAGATGCATATGTTTAGTCGGAACGCACTGCGAGAGGTTGTGGTAAGAGCGGATAGCGTAGCTGGCTTTAGGGAAGGTTTGGACAAGTTCCTGGAGGAAAAGTCCATAGTCTGTTATTGAGAAAGACATGGGGGAAGCCACTGCTTGCCCTGGATCGGTAGCAGGGAATGTTGCTACTCCTTGGGTTTTGGCCAGGTGCTAGAACTTGGATTGGTCACTGGGCTTGATGAACCATTGGTCTGACCCAATAAGGCTATTCTTATGTTATTATTTTAGCTTTTATATTGCTAAACCTATCCTGAAAATAGGCTGAAAGGCTCAGGAAATAATATATACAAGATAAATCATCATTTTTCCCTCCTAGGTTAAAAAAAAAATAGATAAAATGACAGTTTTTCATAGGAGATGCAATCATTTTTACTTGACAAACACAAAGCCTGAGTCAGAGACTCTGCACATCTTAGAACATCGGAGAAACCTCTTATAAGCACTGAACTAGAATAGCCTGGCCCCTCCTCCACATTCCCCTTCATTACAACATATTACCAATATCTGGTATTAGAAAGAAAATGAGCATTTTCCCCATTGCCGTTTCACTATGAAGTAAGGGCAAGACATTAAAAAGGCCTGTCTCATTTTTATATAGCGAAAACCCTTACATCAGTGGTTCTTAACCTTGTTGGAGGTACTGAACCCCACCAGTTTCATATGCGTGTTCACCGAACCCTTCTTTATTCCCTTAGTTTTGCCGGGGCTAGACTAGAATTACTCAACTTGGCATTGCAAATCATGCAATTAGGACGCTGACTCCCATCACGTTCCATTATACATGTGAATCCATATTGTACATATTCGTCCGACCACTTTCGTATTTTGCTCGACATAGTTAGTAAGGGATTAAAATATTAAGATAGGTATCACACGACGTACCATCAGAACAGTTACAATTCGACTACTGTGCGCATCAAATCCCCTGCAGCACAGATAGGCCAAGCGATGTTGCGTGATCACCTGCAGTCAATTATGGACAAGCGGGTCGTATCATCACGAATCATAAGCGCTTCGGTCACGTTCAATCATCTATCAGTTAAATCACAAATTTTGATCAGGAATTGATTGATGTATATAAGGCGTTAGTTACAGATTGATAGATCAAGAAACCGAGTACACGATCAGTCTTGATCAAAATCACTGAATAACTGATAGATGATTGAACGTGACCGAAGCGCTATATGAGTCGGAGGTGTGTTTTGACCTCCGCCGAACCCGCGAGACTGACTCACCGAACCCAGGTTAAGAACCACTGCCTTACATGATCATACTACATAATCATCAACAGGAGAGACAAGAAGGAAAGGAAGAACAGACAAGAGTTCTGCCCAGAATCGGTAGGGATTGGCGAGACAGACATATTTTCAATCAACCCATACACTTTCCCAAATGGAAATCAAAATTCCTGCACAGGACTTTTGAGACTTGCATACATGTCAAAAGGGCCTCATCCACCCTGCTTTTTGCTTCACCCGCACTCTTAGCAGCTGCATGGCCCCAAGAAGCGCAATTCTCTTAGCAACCATTTGCAACGCTGAGGCTTTGATCTACTCCACCCCTTCCAGGGCAGCAAGCATTTGCATCTATTCCCGGTTCAATACTGAGCAGGGGAGAGAGTGGACATCCGATCAGGCCTCCACAACCATTGTCAAGTTCACATCTCGTAACTGATGGCCCCAATCACCTGCCGGGGTGGAGAGGATGACCACTGACTGACAGCAAAGAAAGTGCTGCTGGTGACATGAGGAAGCACAAGGGCTGTAACAAATCCCATTCAGCAGCACCGATGCCTACCTTTGACCTCTAACCTGCCTGCACTACTGCCTTTTCCTGCTCCATTGCACAACCGAGATTGCTGCGGCAAGACTTGCCAGGTTGTAAAGCAAGGGTTACCTTCACCTGATGTGAGTTCATAGACAACCCCGTGAAAGACAAAGGCGCGCGCCGACAACTGAGCGCAAGACGGAGGCGCGCGCCGAAGAAAATTACAGTTTTTAGGGGCTCCGACGGGGGTTTTTGTTGGGGAGCCCCCCCAGTTTACTTAATAGAGATCACGCCGGCGTTGTGGGGGGGTTTGGGGGGTTGTAACCCTCCACATTTTACTGTAAACTTAACTTTTTCCCTAAAAACAGGGAAAAAGTGAAGTTTTCAGTAAAATGTGGGGGGTTACAACCCCCCCACCCCCCACAATGCCCCCACAACGCGGTGCGATCTCTATTAAGTAAAGTGGGGGGGTTCCCCCCCACGCCCCCCCCCGTCGGAGCCGTAAAAACAGTAATTTTCTGCGGCGCGCGCCTCTGCACTGCGCTCAATTGTCTGCGCGCGCCTTTGTCCCGGCGTGCTTTTGACCTGACAGTCCTGATGTGCCATTCTACATGGGCCATGCGCATGGCCATGCCATGCATGATGTGCCATGCGCATGGTTAGAGCTACAGCCTCGGCACCCTGAGGTTGTGGGTTCAAATCCCACACTGCTCCACGTGACCCTGGGCAAGTCACTTAATTCCCCCATTGCCCCATGTACATTAGATAAGAGTTTGAGCCCATCGGGCCAGAGAGGGAAAATACTTAAGAACCTGAATGTAAAACCACTTAGGCTATAAGTGGTATATAAATAAAAATAAAATTACAATTTGACAGAAGAAAGAGTTTACTTACAACATCAGGTTTGCTGGGGTTTAACTAGGAGCTCTGAAGAGCAGAGTTGAGGAGCCTGCCTCTGAGCTGCCAGAGCAGGAAAACACAACATAAGAACAGCCTTACTGGGTCAGACCAATGGTCCATCAAGCCCAATAGCCCGTTCTCACAATGGCCAATCCAGGTCACTAGTACCTGGCCAAAACCCAAGGTGAAGCAACATTCCATGCTACCGATACAGGACAAGCAGTGACTTCTCCCATGTCTTTCTCAATAACAGACTATGGACTTTTCCTCCAGGAACTTGTCCAAACCTTTCTTAAATCCAGCTACGCTATCCGCTCTTACCAAATCCTCTGGCAACGCGTTCCAGAGCTTAACTATTCTCTGAGTGAAAAAAACAGACTCCTGGGCTATTCCCATCAGTCTGGAGCCTCTATTCACCTGGCCTTATCGCTGCTCCTTGCTTGGTTCCCGCTCAATGCCCGGCTCTCCGAGCAAGCATCTTGGTTCCTGCTCTACATTGGATCTAGTAGTCTGGTTCCATGCAAGTCCTGCTCCTCCCAAGCCTCCATAGGTACATCTTTCCTGCAAGTACTTTATACCTTAAGCAGGATGTCCCCTAACAGAACTGTTCCAAACCAAATGACAGCCTGCAAGTTCAACCAAGCGACATAACAAGAATGCCCATTGTTCCCTCTGTGCTTCAAGCTTGCTGTCTGCAGTTCTGCTATCTTTCAAGCAACAAGAAAAGGGGGTTTCAACCTGGCATTCAGTGCTAGGTCTGTATGGCTTTTTTTTAAGGGGCATTATCCACCTATGTTTTCTGCTACACTGCCAGATCTCAATTGTTACAATCTTGACAACTTCATCCAATGTTCTCATGTCTTCTATCCTTCTGTTTTTCTTCTCGCTGTTACTGTTCCCTGCCATGACTACTGCCTTTGTCTGTCTCTTTTCTATTCTCTGTAGGCATGGTGTTTAAGATGTCCATTATACATTTTTGGGTGCAGTTCAAATTCTTGTGATGTTATGTTGTTTCTCTTCTTTTCGACCACACAGCTGCATGTGGCTCCCGTCAAAAGAAGGAAAGGGAAGAAAAAAAAAAAAGAGCTGAAATCCTGCAGGAACAGAAATATACCAGCTAGGAATGGAGTAAAGCAGCCATGTTCTTCCCCACTAGAGAATGACGTGGGGACAAATTTTCCCCATCCCCACGGGAACTCATTTTCCCATCCCATCACATTCTTTTCCTGTCCCTGCCCCATTCCTGCAAGCTTCAAGCTCATCTATACAAGCCTCAAACACTTCAAAATCATAAGTAGAAACATTCTAGAGCTCAGATTGTGATGTCATAATGCCTCATTCCACCAATGCCTAAGCTCCGTCCTCATCTGCACAAGCATCATAAGTAGCAACATTCTAGAGCTCAGATTGTGATGTCATAATGCCTCATTCCACCAATGCCTAAGCTCCGTCCTCATCTGCACAAGCTTCAAACACTTCGAAATCATAAGTAGCAACATTCTAGAGCTCAGATTGTGATGTCATAATTCCTCATTCCACCAATGCCTAAGCTCTGTCCTCATCTACACAAACCTCAAACACTTCAAAATCATAAGGGTGCAAGGCTTGTGCGGTTAAGGCAGAGCTTACAGGAATAGGGCAGAGACAGTGACAAAACTCGTGGGACAGGGAAATTGAGTTCCTGCAGGGCCAGGGAAAAATTTGTCCCCGTGTTACTCTCTACTCTCCACTCAAAACTAATATGCAAGCAGGTAAGAGGCTGGGGATTTGATTTTCTTTTTTTGTTTGTTTACATTTACTTCCATGCAAATACGTTTTATTTCATATTTACTGCACCGTGTCAGGGCCTGTCTAACTTGCTTGTGCTTCACAATAGCAAGCAAAGAAAACTACAAATGTCCATCAAGGTGTTGTGTATATAATATATGATCATCCTGTAGATATAATGGTGCTATCCAGTGCTATAAATAGTCAGTGAGAGTCATGCTTGCTAATGGTATTTATCTGGAGCACACCCTGGACACCCGACTTATAAATAAAACTGTAAACTGTAACAGCATTGTATGTCTTTTGGTATCTCTGAAGACTCATTGACGGGTTAGTGCATTTCAGAATATGCAAAATGGACATGTAGAAAGTGTGTATTGTGCCAATGAGTGTGATGGAGGGAGTAAGGTTGTGAATAAAGGAAAAGCTGGATTAAATTACAGTGGGAGTTTGGGAGCTGGTCCAGTGTTAAATGCTGTGCACTGCCATGAGAAAGGTCCTCAGTTCAATCCTTGAGCTAGGTTTTCCTCTCCCCAGGCTGACTGGCTGGGAAGACCAAAGAGTCAACATTTAGAGTCCTCGTTCTCACAGCTTAATGGCGCACCTAGTGGATGGAGTCCAGTACTGTACGGTTTCACATTTGGTGCTCCAGCTGAGACTGGTACAGTGGTGCCTCACACAACGAACTTAATTGGTTCCAGGAGCAAGTTTGTTATGCGAAAAGTTCGTTATGTGAAACGCGTTTTCCCATAACAATACATGTTAAAAAAAATAATTCGTTCTGTAGCATAAAATATGCTAAGATGACATAAAAAAAGATAAATTTGTTATTATTTTTATTTAGATACATCTAAAAACATAATTGTTTTTTAAAACAACACACATTTTTTAAATTTAAAGACAGACTAAGTAGAGTCTAATTTTACAGTGAGAGAGGGCAGAGTCTCAGCGGCAAAAACTGGGACTTAACTGTTCATTTTTTTTTTTTTTTTCTAGCATCGGGGAAGCGGCGAGAGTAGCTCCGCCCCCCCCAACGCATCAGCAGTAGGCGCCGGGCCCCTGCGAGCCGACGGTCCGCCACTGCACAGGGAGCCAGGCGGAGAGAGGGCAGTTAAGCGCAGTGCCTGCGCGGAAGGATGCAGCTCGGGCGACTTCGTTGTGTGAAATGAAGTTCGTTGTAGGAAGCAAGACCTGAAGTTCGTTGTGCGCAGCGTTCGCTGTGCGAGGCGTTCGTTATGCGAGGCACCACTGTATCTGCAAATGACTAAACTAGATGTGTTGGGGGAGGGGCTTGAAGGGGACCATCCCTGGGCGGTTGGCAATTGCGAATGAAGGTTTATGTCCTAGACACCAGCCCCAATGCTAATTGAATTGAAAAGCCAGAGTAGTAGAAGGAAGCTGCATGCAAAAGACGATACATACTGACAGAGAAAGTGGCACAAGCACTTTAAAAGTCATTTTTGCATAGGAAATTGCAGACAGATTTCATCAATAGGGAAAGGTTGTTACTAACCACGTCGGAGTATTATCCCAGTTAAAGAGCGGGTTTATTTAGGCTAGCATTAAGTATCCACAGTGGCAGCACCTTCTGCACACCCCAAATATCTCTATCCAAGCTGCGATGAATATTTTCTCTTTTAAATCAATTTCTCCCAGATGTCTGCTTTTATGACAGCTGCTCTTCAAAAGCTTTATAGAGAATGACACGGTGACAAAATTCATCAACGTTCCCGTCTCTGCGGATAACCGCGGGAAATAATCCCATGTCATTTTCTAGTGTGTTTTTCAACCTCAGTCCTTCTACATCAGCATTCTTCAAAGCAAAGCTTGCGGGTCAGTGGTTGTGGCCATTCATACTCTGATTCTTATAGGAGCCAAGGATAATGAAGCCATTGTGACATCACTGATGTGATTGGCTCTTAGGCACTGGTGGAATGAGGCATTATGACATCACAATATCTGCTCTGGATACCAGAGACTGTCATTCTGTAGTGTCTGTTTCAACCTCAGTCCTTCTACACCAGCATTCTTCAGAGCAAAGCTTGCGGGTCAGTGGTTGTGGCCATTCATACTCTGATTCTTCCCTCTCTCCTTAAAGAATGACATGAAGATGGTTTCCCGCGGTTATCCGCAGAGACGGGAACGGTGATGAATTTTGTCACCATGTCATTCTCTACGTAGAGACCAAAGGGAATTTAGCTGGATTAATCCTAATTTGAGGCAAAAGTAAAGAACTGACAAAGGAGGCAGTAACAAAAGCTAGGAGCTCCTTCCATCCAAGCAAGAACAGCCAAGATGACCTGAAAGTGATTTGAATTTGTACCAGGGGGTAAAGAGGGGATGGGATGTGATAGACCGCTTTTTCTGTGTGGTTACAATCAAAGCGGTTTACATATTTTAGACAGGTACTTATTTTGTACTTGGGGCAATGACGCGTCACGTGACTTGCCCAGAGTTATAAGGCGCTGCGGTGGGAATCAAACTCGCAACCTCAGAGTGCTGAGGCAGCTGCTGTAACCACTAGGCCACCCCTCCACTCCACGACATTTTGTTCATGTTTTCAGCAGGAGAAAGAGGCTTAAATTTGCGTGTGTAACAGTTCTAGTTTTCTGTTGTGTCACCAGACTGCGTCCATAAGTCCAACATCTTGTTTCCAAAAGAAACCAGCCATCACTTGGGAAGTATCCAACAGATCCATTCCCTATTACTCACTTCTAAAGGCGGTAGTCCTCATGTCTGCCTCGCCTTAACTGATAAATGGATCCATCCTCCAGAAACTTGCCCAAACGGGTTCCAAACCCACTATCCTACCAGCCCTAACCATATCCACAGCTTTCAAGTGACCGAACTGATTTGTCTTAAATCCCCTGACAGGCCGAAGGGTTCCCTCGCTATAGAACCATTTGAAAGGGTAAATAATTGTCCTCTGTTATCTTATTCCACCTCACTCATGATTATAGCAGAAATCTCTACAGCATTCTCTTCCAAACTAAACATAACCTTTGCCCTGTTGAGACGGGGTCAGAGTCTGCTGATGCTGCCAGGCAAAATTTTGGTAGGGCCGTGGCCTGAGGCTCACCCTGTTCCTCTAGTTCTATGTTTCGTCTTTCTTCATAAAGAAGCCAGTCCATTCTCTTTTATGGGTTTTGTCGCCCTTCGCTGTGCTTTTTCTCGTTTTTATATTTTCTTGCGAGATGAGGTGACCGGAATTGCAGACAATGCTTACAATGTGGTCGTACCGTAAAGCCACACAGAGGCATTATGATATTCTCAGTTTGATCATTTCTTCTGAATACTTCCTATCATTCTATGTGCTTCTTTGGCTACTGCAGTTGCACACTGAGCCGAAGATTTCAATGCACTATCCATAATGACTCCCAAGGTCCTTTTCCTAGGTGGTAACTCCTAATGTGGATCTCAGCATTGTGTACATATCGTTAAAAGTATTCTCCCCGGCGTGCATCACTTTAGAGTTGTGCATATTATATTTCATCTGCCATTTAGATGTCCAGATCCTCCCCTCCCCCCCCCCAATTCCCCAAAATTCCCTTGGGTTTGCTTTTTTTTTTTTATATATATAACTACAGTGAATAGTTTTTTTCTCATTTATAAATTTGAAGGACCTCAATCATTGCTCTCTTTCTCAGATCATCACTAGATAAGTTAAAACTGATTCTGATAGACAACTCGGGCACTCCACTATTTAACATAACATTACATAACTGTTTATTTATATATCGCATTAGCCTTTCGGTTCAAGGCAGAGTAAAGGGTCGTAAAAAACATCAGGAACAGTAATTTTTAACAAATTAGAATAATACAGTTTTACAAACGCATAAAAAACAAACAAAAAATTGAGGTTTGTGATGGGGTAAGATGAGGAGTGAAAGCTGTCTAGTCTTGGGTCAACGAGGGATAATTTAACACGAGTTCGTCAGGTTTGGGGAAGAGGTGTGCTTTCAGGAGCTTCCTAAAATGCATGCATGATATAGACCAGGGGTGCCCAACACGTCGATCGCGATCGACAGGTCGCTCGCTCAGGCGACCCCAGTCGATCGCAGAGCGGGTTCCCTTCTTCCCTTCTCTTTTTTCTCCTCCTGACTGGCCTGCTCCTGAATTCTGCTGCTGCCTCCGCTGCTCAACATTTAAAAAAAAAACCAAAAACCGGCTTGGAGAATTTATGCTCCGGGGGCTAACATGTGCTTGTACCGGCTTCCCTTCTCTTCCCTCTGAAACCGGAAGTTATGTCGGTGAGGGGGGGAGAGAAGGGAAGCCAGCACGCACATGTTAGAGCCCCATTTGTGGGCTAAAGCGGGAGACAGGTCAGTGAAGCTTGCGATTTGCTCTTCTTGCTGCC
Source organism: Geotrypetes seraphini (assembly GCF_902459505.1). Taxonomy (NCBI): domain Eukaryota; kingdom Metazoa; phylum Chordata; class Amphibia; order Gymnophiona; family Dermophiidae; genus Geotrypetes; species Geotrypetes seraphini. The sequence continues at coordinate 26,196,463 of NC_047098.1, forward strand.
AGGTCCTGCCTACTTTCTGTTTCCTCAAAGGCAGGACCCGGCAGCATTTCTCCCAATAGGTCGATCTTGGGCCGATCAGCCTTCCTCTCCCCGACGTCAATTCTGTCGTCGGAGAGGAAGTTCTGGCCAGCAGCAAAATTGACGTCGGGGAGAGGAATGCTGGTGGGCCCGAAGCAAGGAGAGCTTGGCCGGTGGCGGGCGGCTTTGGGGGCCTGTTATCCGATGGCAGCGGCAGTGGCTTGGGGGAGGGCAGGGAGGGAGAAAGAGGGCAGGCAGAGAGACAGAAGGAAAGAAGAGAAACAGAAAAAAAGAAAGGGGGCATGAAAGAGAAAAAGAAAGAGAGGGCAGGGAGAGAAGAAGAAAACGTTGGGGGGGGGGGGATGAGGTCAGGAGGAGAGGAAGCATACAGGCTAAAAGAAGGGAAGAAAGATTGGATGCACAGTCAGAAGAAGAAAGTGCAACCAGAGACTCATGAAATCACCAGACAAGGTAGGAAAAATGATTTTATTTTAAATTTAGTGATCAAAATGTGTCTGAATTTATATCTGCTCTCTATATTTTACAATATGGTCCCTTTTACTAAACCGCAATAGAGGTTTTTAGCGCAGGGAGCCTATGAGCTTCGAGAGCAGCGCTGGGCATTCAGCGCAGCTCCCTGCGCTAAAAACTGCTATCGTGGTTTAGTAAAAAGGGAGGGGGTGGGTATTTGTCTATTTTTGTATGGTTGTTACTGAGGTGACAGTGCATAGAGTCATCTGCTTTGACCTCTTTGAAAAAACCCCGGAATAGAAATGATAATTAACAATTCTATGCGTACAGTGTGCGTTGGTTTTTTTTAAAATTTTATTGTTGGTAGATCATTTTGACTTGGTCATTTTAAAAGTAGCTCGCAAGCCCAAAAAGTGTGGGCACCCCTGATATAGAAGAACGGAGCAGATGACTCCATTCTGGATCTTTAGAAGCTGCTTAATAGGATAAGAATTTATTGATGAATCTCTTATGTGAGGAACCTTTAACTGATGGGAAGGAAAAGAGTGACTGGGGTTGAAGGTCCACTCGGGTCTGGAAAATAAGAAATGATTGGTGAGGTGATTAATCAGGCAATAAACCATATAGGGCCTTATAGAAGAGACAGCTTCCCTCTGTTAGGAATACTAATCATTTAGTTGTACTTTCTTTCTCTCTACACCAGGGATGTCAAAGTCCCTCCTCGAGGGCCGCAATCCAGTCGGGTTTTTAGGATTTCCCCAATGAATATGCATGAGATCTATTTGCATGCACTGCTTTTATTGCATGCTAACAGATCTCATGCATATTCATTGAGGAAATCCTGAAAACCCGACTGGATTGCAGCCCTCGAGGAGGGACTTTGACACCCCTGCTCTGCACCCTTGTGTGTATATGTGTTCAGGGGTCTCAAAGTCCCTCCTTGAGGGCCGCAAACCAGTCGGGTTTTCAGGATTTCCCCAATGAATATGCATGAGATCTATGTGCATGCACTGCTTTCAATGCATATTCATTGAGGAAATCCTGAAAACCCAACTGGATTGCGGCCCTCAAGGAGGGACTTTGAGATCCTTGGTTGTGTGTGGATATACAGACAATGGCAGTGACAGAGACGGAGTAGTATTTCCCACAATGGAAAAAGCTGCCATTTGAGCCTCCACTTCCTTTCACTGCATCTTCCCACTACATACAATTCAAGAGATTGTGAATAGCTTTATTGAAAATATTACTATTCCAACACTCTCCAACAGAGGAAGCTTAAGAAGACAGATATCCAATCCAATCCTTAAGTTTATATACCGAGTCATCCCCAAAATTTGGGGCTCGATTCGGTTTACATTATATTAGAAAAGGACAATAATAGGACATAGAAGAAATCAAATCTATTTGCTCACCATAATACTAAATAAGATCAGTTTTTTATTCATCTAAGGCTTGTTGGAAAAAATAAGTTTCACTGATTTCCTAAATAAATGAAGTGATGCAAAAGATCTAATTTCATAAGGAAATTCATTCCAAATAGTCGCAAAAACATATGTAAAGGATCGCGAGAGATATCCCATGGTTTTAACACCTTTGACAGAAGGGAAGGAAAGCTTAAACATTTGGGACAGTCTTCCACATTCCTCCATTTATGCTAAAGTGTCATACTCCCAGACCCAGCTGTTCTGAGTGGGGGGAGGGCACACTCACGAAAACCGCTGCACAGCCAGACAGCCAACATCTCATAAGTGTTTCTAAGGTTAAAACGCTGATTTACATGCAAAATTGGTTTATCAGAATTAGCCTTCATATGATTCTGGTGACTTTTCAAAACAAAGATATGCTGTGGAAATGACTTGAGAATTTATGTGCTTACGTTTATACCTGCGCTTTTCATATACACAAATTTACTAGGTTAATTTACATAAAAATAGAAGAGTTGTCATAATGGGACAGAGCGAAGGTCCATCAAGCCTAGTATCCAGTTTCCAATCCAGGTCACAAAGTACCTGGCAAGCTCCCAAAAGAGTAAAATGGACTTGGGAAAATCCACTGCTTGTTCTTAGGTTAAACAACATAAAATCTATCTTAAGAATGGCTTATGAACTTTTCCTTTAGGGAAAAAAAAATCAAACTCTTTTTTAGGCTCTAGATCAGGGGTAGGCAACTCCAGTTCTCGAGGACCGGAATCCAGACGGGTTTTCAGGATTTCCCCAATGAATATGCATCAAAAGCAGTGCATGCAAATAGATCTCATGCATATTCATCGGGGAAATCCTGAAAACCTGACTGGATTCCGGCCCTCGAGGATCGGAGTTGACCACCCCTGCCCTAGATACACTTGACTTTTCAAAAGTAGGTGTCTAAATACAAGCCTACCCCACTCCTGGGAACGCCTCCACTGTGTCCAGGTAAAGCTACACATGTACTTTTATGTACATATTAGGCACAGATGTAGTAAAAAGCTTATAAACCAAGTGCAGAAATGCTTTTAAAAATTACAAGTCACAAAGACAATTTTCAAAGCACTCCTGCAGGTAAAAATCAGCATTTTCCCTGAGGAAAACTGCCCATAGAGCAGATCACATTTACACCCACTCTGTTGCATGCACTTTTTATTTATGTCATTTAGAGGTGCTCCTGAGAGCGGGGCAAAGTCAGGGACGGCAACCATGTGCATAGTTTTAGATTTTTTGAAAATTATAACTGGGAAAAGTCCTCGCAGAGTAAAAACACAAGCATTTGGCAAGAAACCAATTATGGATAGAAACCCCAAGGGTACAAACCACCAGCAGAGTTTGTACCAAAGAGGGCCATTTAACTATAAAAGGGTTTCCTTATTTCTTTTTATACTGGACTAAACAATAATTCTAACTGGTAATAAAACGCAGCTTAAAATGCCTTGAGTACAACAGAATCTCTCCCGAGGTTTTGATGAGTTTGTCTTCCTGTAGCAGAAAACAGGATGTCAACATTCCAACATTAAGGGAGTCACTACCACTCTCACAAAGGGGAAGCTGGGTCTCACCAAACAAAGGTCAAGTGTTCAGGAACAGAAAATGTGCACATGTCGTCACTGAACGTCCACATAATACTTTCAAGAGGACTTGGCAGAAGATATAGCTTTATTTACCTGCCATCGCTTGTACGTTTTAAGTTGCACTTCCAGCAACTGGATTTCACCACTGCTCACTCACACACCCCTAACTCCATATCACATTACTTTTTGACCATTTTGCAATTAAAATAGTCAAAGTTATACCTTTCACCTGGCCCAGTTTGCAAATAAATAAATAAAAATGCACTTACATTTCTGGCATTGTCTTCAACCACATAAGTGCTTTTGTACAGCGACTGGACTACGACTTGAACACATTCACTATTATTGTCTATTGGAAGCTTCTAGCTGCTACTAATGACTGGGGAGTCAATTCAGAGCAGTTTGCATGAGCATCGGTAAAGGTGTTACAATATAGGAGCTTCGATAGTAGTGTTACAATACATGAGCTAAATATATGCGACTCTTACCCATTTATACCATCTATATACATATAATTATTGTTTTTGTATGGTTATATACTCGTCATTCTTTGCATTATTTGTGAGTTCACCTTTCATGTTCCAAGTGGGGGTAGGGGGGTAGCCTGCTGTTTCCTCCATGTTGCTACTCCCCCTAAATGTTTCTTATGGGACTTTCTAGCACGTCAAGGTCTGCTCCTGCTGCTGCATCATACCACCAGAGAAGCAAACGGAGTCTCATTTCCAGAACAGACCCCATATCTCCAGGATCAGAACATTCATCTCAGCAAGAGACTCTTCTTCAGCAACATTGGTTGCACACTGGGTATGACGGTTTCTGACCATCCCTCTTATATGGAGCTGGAGATCTTTAGTACATAATTTGGCCTCATGGGAGGAGGTAGGTCGCTCTCGTCAGCAGCGCAGTTTCCTGCTTGTTTTGGGGGGGCTTATTTGGCTTCCCTATCGCCTAGAGGTCGTAGTCGCCTTTTGAATCCTCTTGCTTAGCTCTGCTGCTGTGCACTGTGCTTGTTCCCAGGGTCGGACACTGCAGACACCTTTACAAAATTGTTGGGGTTTTTTTCCTCTTTCACTCTCTTTTCTTTCTTTTTGTTTTCTGGGAGATGCTTTCAGTGGCTGCCCAAAGGCCACAAGAGTACGGGCCTTTGGACTATTTGAGACCTGTTGGTCGTCTTCTGTCTACTTTTCTAAGAAGGGGGGGGAGGTGCATGCGGGGTTCAGGGTGGTTGGGTAGAGTTGGGCGAGGGGTTCACTACTTTTTATATAACGAAAAATAATTAGTATTTTTGGCCGTTTGTTCAGTTGCCCTTGTTGTACACTTTGTTATCTTTTGTACCCACAATAAAAAAGATTTAAACATAAATTCAGCACCTGCCACTGCCAACTCCGGTCTTCGTCCCTTCTCTCTTGCTGCACCTTACTCCTGGAACAGATTGCCCGAGTCCTTATGTCAAGCCCCATCTAGGCTAAAAGCCCACTTTTTTGAGATTGCTTTTAACTCCTAACTCCCATTCACTTGTAAAGCATCCATGCCTGAGAAACTCCCTAGCCCCTACTTGTCCTGTTTGATTAGATTGTAAGCTCTACTGAGCAGGGACTGCCTTTGGAATGTGCAACACTGCATACATCTAGCAGCGCTATAGAAATGATAAGGAGTAGTAGCCTGCTTAGAGAAGCCTTGGAGATGCACTGGGAAGAAAGATCTTTGGGATGGGTGCAGCAGCTGGAAGGGGAGAAAATGATGCTAAGGTAGGAGAGACAACTAGAAAAGGCTCTCTCAACCCAGCCAAGTTTTCAAGGTATCCAAAATGAAAACGAATGAGATGTACTTGCATGCAAATGCATCTCCTGCATATTCATTGTGGATATCTCGAAAATCTGACTGGCTGGAGCAAGGGAAGGAGATGGGAACAGAGGATGCTGGAGCCAAGAAGAGAAGGGCAGAGGAAGGGGAAGGCAAAGAGTTAAAAGCACAAACAATGCAATTGGAGTGGCGTAGCAGCATCGTGGTTCGAGCGCTGGACCAAGAATCAGGGAATCCCAGTTCAAATCCCACTGCTGCGCCTTGTGATCTCGAGCAAGTCACTCCACCTTCCACCGTGAAATATCTCATGTACCTGAACACAACTCACCTTGAGCTACTCCTTGAAAAAAAAAACAAAAAAAAAAACCATGAGCTAGATCCAAATAAATAAAATAAGGAAAGGAAAAAAGAAAATTCCCAAACTTCCTCGGTTCTTGCAATTTCTTGGCTTACACAAAATTTGCACACACCTGTGCACGCTACACCACTAAATCCTTTACCATACTGACAAGGGAGTCCAGTATTATGATGCTACGGCCAGTGCCACTGTGAAAGTTTCTGGTCCAGTTCCACAATTCAAATTCTATAAAGACATGCTGGTTCTTAAGCATATACAACAAATATGAACACTAATCTTTCGCCAAAGGTAGAGATTCACAAAGCGTCTGTAATCTAAGTTTAAACTTTATTTTGCAGCCACGATTCCTAGCCTGAAATGTGGGCAACCTTGGTGAAGAAGTGCTGCTCGAGGAAGAGCCCGAGTCTGTTCAGATACACCAACATTAAAAGGAACGATCAAAATCTTTCAAGGATAAGGTGAGAATAGCAACAGCTAATTACGATTGTGTTTTATTAGTTTCACACTTTATTCACATTGAGGCACTTTTGTGCACTTTAAATTCACTCCGGTGGGGAGGGGGGGGTGAGACCAGGAATGTAACACTCTTTAAACCCTGAATGGGTACCATGAGTGACAACTGATTTTGTCCTGGCCTTTGTCCAGTTGTGTATAGTGAGGACTCCCCCCCCTTATTAATTCAATTTATTATTTATTTAAAAGCCTTTTAGATAAATGTCTGGGGGTTTCGGAGGCTCAAATCTCCACACTGCAGAAGGTTTCTACCTCTGCTATTAAAGATTCACAGATAATGTATTCTAAAATGGAACATATGGAGAACTTATTTCAAAGAACCTGAGATTGGTTAATTTCCCCAAAACACATCTTATTTCATCAGAAATTTTGCTTTGAAAATATTTAAAGGAAATTTGGGGACTTCCAAACTCAGATTCTTTACCAATTTCAAATTGTTATTATATCCCACAAAAGAAAAAAATAGGTTTAGAGAAGGGAGTGGTTCAATTGGTATCAACAGATTTAAATCTTACTGAATTCCTAGAAGATTCACTCGATACCATACAGAATCAGTCCACCCTATTAATTACCTGTTTTAATGAGATAGATAAGAGTCTAATTATGAAAACTTATTTCCAGAATAAGTAAGTAAAATTTTGTGGTGATGTAGTACAAATATTTCCTGATGTCTCCAGACCTACTCAGATGAAAAGAAAATTATTTCTTTCAATTTCCTTGCAAATGCATAGTTCAATTGCAAGGAAAAGAATATATTTTCTGGGACTCGATTCAGCTGGAAAGTTTCTTGAATATGAAAGAACAACATAAGATCTAAATATCTGATTTGTTTTTTGAGGAGAAATAAGGAAACACCTAAATGTTTAGAAGAGGTTTTTTTTTCTCTCTCCCTTTTTAGATTTATCTTGGGTAATTATAAAGTTTATATTTTTTCTAGGTTTGGGAAATTACTGTTCTTGTTTTCCTGTATTAAAATTTTGTTTTTAAAGTAGTTAGCCCTCCCATAATGTGGGCTAGGTGGAAGTAGTTTATGATGTAAAGATTTTTTCATTATTCACTTTATTGGATTGTAAAATTTCATTCCTAAACTGTTCTGGATGTAGAACTGTTGTAAAAAATTATAAATAAATAATTTTTAAAAAGCCTTATTTTTGGTATAATTTAGTGCTCATTATCACCTTTAGCTGCTGCTATTCTCACCTTATCCTTGAAGAATTTTGATCGTTCATTTAATGACATTCTTCTAAGAGGGTTTCTATTTCTTGAAACCAACATCACAAGCATCGAGGCAGCATGTGCTGGCCTGGCCACATTGGACAAAGTCCAAGTCCAGCCTCCCAGGGTTAATTTTTCCAGCGCAGTCAAAGCTATGAAGATGCTTTAAGGCCAACATGACATGCTATACAGAAACGGTCATTCAGGATCACTCTAGATCAGTGGTCTCAAACTCAAACCCTTTGCAGGGCCACATTTGGGATTTGTAAGTACTTGGAGGGCCTCAGAAAAAAATAGTTAATGTCTTTTTAAAGAGTTTGAGACCACTAAGTTAAGGGGAACGGTTAATCTGCTGGCTGGGTTGGAGGCCAGAGAGGAGAACAGGACAATCAAGCCATTGTGACATCACTGATGAGGTTGGCTCTTATTGGTGGAATGAGGCATTATGACATCACAATCTCAGCTCTGCTTCCCAAAGACAAACAGGATGTCATGGTTACAGTTAAGCCAGTGGTCTCAAACTCAAACCCTTTGCAAGACCACATTTTGGATTTGTAGGTACTTGGAGGGCCTCGGAAAAAATAGTTAATGTCTTATTAAAGAAGTGACAATTTTGCATGAGGTAAAACTCTTTATAGTTTATAAATCTTTCCTTTTGGCTAAGTCTTCATAATAATATTGTAATTTATAGCTAAAGAGACATATGATCAAGAAACTGTTTTTTTTAACTTTTCTGATTATGATAAACATACTGAGGGCCTCAAAATAGTACCTGGCGGGCCGCATGTGGCCCCTGGGCCGCGAGTTTGAGACCACTGCTCTAGATCAAGGGTTCTCAACCCAGTCCTTGGACACCTAGGCAGGCAGGTTTTTCAGGATACTCACAATGGATACGCACGAGATAAACTGCATGCACTATCCCCGTTGTATGCAAATCTCGTGCATATTCACAGTGGATATCCTGAACAGCATCTTAATTCCTTACACTCATTCTAGAACAGTGGTTCTCAACCCTGTCCTGGAGTACCACCAGCCAGTCAGGTTTTCGAGATAGCCCTAATGAATATGCATGGAGCAGATTTGCATGCCCGTCACCTCCATTATATGCAAATCTCTCTCATGCATATTCACTAGGGTTATCCCAAAAACCCGACTGGCTGGTGGTCCTCCAGGACAGGGTTGGGAAACACTGTTCTATAACACACTCCCAAAACCTCCTAACTTTACCCTCAATTCGCCTCCTTAGCTTAACACGATCAACAATCTTCTCCGTCACAGCCCCTACACTTTGCAATGCCCCCCCAGAATTAAGGGAAGAAACAGTATTAGAATGTTTCAAGGGCAAATGAAAAACATTTTTATAACCAGTTGCATCAGTTGGCTACCTGGGAGGCGAGGGATGCGGGAGGATCTAGGAAGCGGAAGATGGTGTTCTTGAATGTCTGGGAGCCATATCTGCAGTCTTTACATCCAAAGGGACGAAGTGAGATTTTACGATGGGTGTCCTGATCTGGGCGCTCAGCTTGCTGGGGTGAGAGAGCAATGGTGAGCTATGGTGGGGGTGGGGTGGAGAGTATCACTGGGGGGGTCATGGGAGGGGGGTTCGTATGATTCTAGCACTTAGTCACAGGTTTATGTATTGGGGATGAGTTGGGGGAGGGAGATGGAGCAGTTTCTTCGGGGCTCATCAGAGTCCAGGGCCTCGGAGGGCCATTCTGCCGACTCTGGCCTCGCTTGCCATGAGTCGATTTGAGGGGGGAGGAGTTTGTTGCTGTTCCTATCTCCTGTACATACTTGATATTGTGTTGAATATGATGCACCAATGTTTGTACTATGAACCTTTTGTGTTCAATTGTTTTGCTTGCACTATTGTTTGCATCAATAAAATTGTTTGAACCTAAAAATATTTTTATTCAAAGATGCCTTTTTAACATATTTTCTTTTTCTCTCTTACCATTAGCTCCCTTTTGTACTACCCTTAAATGGCTCTCTTTCCGATTCGACATGTATTTCTTTCTCTTCATCCCTGTTGTTACAATACATCTGTTCGTTATAGTGTCTGTCACCCTAATTTTATAATTTTAAATATGTAGACCGCTTAGAAGCCCGATAAGTGGTATATCAATTTTTTTTTTACTAAACTTGGATGTGTCCTATGGATTGCATTGAGAACCTCTGCAGTAGATCAAGGAAGAGGCTGCTACAAATATATCTTTGCACTTACATAGATAAACAGAGGCAGATAAAGACTACAGAGGCAGATAAAGACTATGCAGCCTCTCCTGTCTACCCATTCATACCACTGACCAGCCCTTCCTTTCCCTTAGAGATCCTATACACTTGTCCCAAGCCTGCTTGAATTTGGATAGTCTTCATCTTTCTCACCTCCACCAGGAGGCAGTTTCATGAATTTGCCACCCTTTCTGAGAAGAAGCACATTCTCAAGTTATTCCCGAGTTTGTCCCCTTTCAATTTCATCCTATGTTCCCAAATTTGAGAGTTTCTGAATAAAGGCGAAGTAACCTAAAGAAATACTTCTTTACAGAAAGGGTGGTGAATTCATGGAACGGCCTCGCACCGGAGCTGGTAGAGATGAGTGAGGACTGTTATCCAAATTCAAGCAAGCTTGGGACAAGAACACAGGGTCTCTAAGGGAGAGGAAGGCCTGGTCAGTGGTGTGGGCAGAAAATCCTATGACAGCAAAAGGAAGTGAAACAGTGGACGAGTGCCACAAAAATCAAAATCGCAACCCAGCGCTGCCTATGCCACTTGAAAAAAAAACATTTTACTGGCAACAGTGGTTGCTAATCCTGGATCAGTTTCATCAACCAATCTCATACCCACAGGCAGGAGAAACATGGATTTCCAATATCCTCAAGAGTACCATCTCCAAATGGGCTCGTTTTATGCTTTTTATGAATGAAACTCACTCCTAAGCAAAGAGATCATGAGTCTCTCAAATTATCTGCTAGTGTGTACCTTACTGAGGGACTGCTAATGATTATGGTATACGTACAAAAGTATATGAAGTCATGTATATTTCTGGCATTCACCAATCCTGTATTCTAGACTGCCAGGGAAACTAGAGAAGTGTCATATGCAGCCCCTCCGAACTCTCTGGCAGTCCCTGGCACAGTCTGCTTTCTTTTTCCGGCAGCGCCCTGCTCGCTATGCTAGCCTTTAAGGCATCCCAGGTAGTTCCCGTCTCTTTCTGGCAACTCCTGGTGTGTCGCAGGCAGCTTCCCTGCTCCCAGGCTATGCCAGGCCTTCCTGCAAAACAATTTTGTCCCTTGGTAGGATGATAACAAGAGGGCTCAGTCTCTGACTGCTGCTTTCCAAATCTGGGCATTCCCCAGGAGGCAATGTGTGTGAGGGAGCAGCTATAGTATCACAAAGGCACTATAAATAGCCTCTAGCTGCATGCTATATATGGAGGGAAGGGACAGATTCTCATCACACAAAAAAGGAAGAAATTGAAAAAGGAAGATCACAAAATGAGGTCTCAGCTTTTACACGCTTCTTCCCTGGGACTCATGGTAAGGACCTTTAAACTCAAACTTCCCAAGAGTTAATGCCTGAAAATGAAGCTTCTAAACATGAAAAGGCTCCACAAAAAAAAGCCATTTTAGCTAACTGCTGACCTTTAGTTGTTCCGATTAGGACAGAGGAAACCCTAAACCTCCTCCTTACACGTGTATTTATGTGTCTGCAGCTTGAGTCTCAACACTGTGGCTGCTTCCCATACCTACATGTGCTCCTTGTCTGTCACCGATAGCTACTGACTTTGAAACTGGGAGCAGCGAGATACCAAGTTACCCAGGAGGGAAATATTTTGGCCACTCCTGGTTTTGAACTTACATTCCAAAGCAGTGTGGGATTTGTAGTGCCTGATCCTGCCCACTGAATTCAGTGCTACAAGTCCCATAATGCACAAGGATGCAATGGTCAAAAACCTAGAACGATCGCAAATTCTCCAGTCTTGAACTGGGTAACTTGGCATCTCTGATAGGCACTTGTAGCATATTCCTTTGTGTGTACAGAGTACCCAACTGCATGTTCCTCAGTGTATTCAATTGTTTGCATGTGGTTGCATTAGGAGGAAAGAAAAATCCTTCCAGTGTACAGGGGTTCTCAGGCCAATCTTTGAGGACAAGGTTTTCAGGATATCCACAATGCCTATGTATATCCTGAAAACATGACTGAATGGGTGTGTCTCAAGAACTGGCTTGAGAGCTACGTTAGTGGGAGCCTGCTTACATTCTGGCACCCCCTTCTACCCCATGCTCTGTCAGTAACATTGTCCCTAAAGCCAGAGACAAAGGGGGCAGGTGAAGAAGCTGAGACAGTAAAGCACAGTCAGCTTGTGTCTGAGGCACAAGGGTTTTCCTTTTAGAGGAAGCTGAAGGTCACATTTCCTCCCATTGATCTCACAATGTTTGTTAATTACTCTGTCGCTGAAGTGGTGAAGGATAATTAAAGACCTCTGTTTATATCTTTGATGCATAATTATGTGCACTGCCACTGCTCTCATAAACATTAGCAAAGCCCCTTCCAGAAGGGAAGGGGGCAGCTGAAACTAAGCCAGTAAACAAGGTGAAGCCCCATTCCCCAATCTTCTCACCATGAGGGGGGACAGGTCTCTGCTCCTTCCTGCAGCGCTTTGGACCTCGGGGGGGGGGGGGGGGGGGGTTAGCAAGAATGATGCATTGTGCAATGAGTTTTCCTACAATTTTGTAAAGTCAAACTTTGTTTTCTCCAGGATTTCTGGCTTAGTTTTTGGCTTCAAACCATGATTTGTAAGCTGCAGTCATGCAGGGTGAAATCTGTTGTCAGCCTCTGTGACTACATGGAAACCATTTAGATCAGTGGTCTCAAACTCAAACCCTTTGCAGGGCCCCATTTTGGATTTGTAGGTACTTGGAGGGCCTCAGAAAAAAATAGGTAATGTCTTATTAAAGAAATGACAATTTTGCATGAGGTAAAACTCTTTATAGTTTACAAATCTTTCCTTTCGGTTAAGTCTTAATAATAATATTGTCATTTATAGCTGAAGAGACATATGATCATGATAAAAATACCGAGGGCCTCAAAATAGTACCTGGCGGGCCACATGTGGCCTCTGGGCCATGAGTTTGAGACCACTGATTTACTGATTTACTGATCCTGGAATTTTATATGGTGACAATCTCAGTTACTTCTGGACACAATGGTGCCAGGATAGGAAGGAAAGCTTACGTGTCCTTCAAGATCTCAAACCCTAAAAAGCCTTATGCTGATTCTCTGCATGTTCCACTTTTTCCCTCCTTCAGAGGCATAGGGACTGCCAACTCAGTAGGCCTCCTTCTCACTGGCAGGGCAGGGACAGGAAGCTGTCACTTAGGTCTCCCTCCCTCTCTGAGAGGGCAGCCTAGGTCAGGGGTAGGCAATTCCGGTCGTCCAGAGCCCCAGGCAAGTCGGGTCAGGTTTAGTTTTCAGGATATGAATACGCATGAGGTAGATTTGCATGCACTGCCTCCTATGTATGCAAATCTACCTCATGCATATTCATTGTGGATATCCTGAAAACTAAACCTGACCTGTCTGGGACTCATAAGGTTTGGAACTGCCTACCCCTGTCCTAGGTGACAAACTATCAGACAGCCTGGCACTTGTGTTTGGGGTAGGTTTTTGAAAAGCAGCCAGCAGCAGGACACCACCACCGACCGCCAAGTCACAAGTGTCCTCACAATGTGAAAAAGAGAAAAAGAGGAGGAAAGTCTTTGCAAAATCAAAGAAGCCACTGTCCACTCTCTGGCACTGCCCACTCGGACAGCAGGAGGATGAGTTACCTGAGGGTGCAACAGCAGCTGGTTTCACAGTTGCCTCTTTAGACACTGCAAGATTCTCCCCCTTTGCAACAGCTCCTTCTGAATCACTGCCTTCTAGCAGGCTGCCGTCCTGTGAATCTGGAAGAGCCGCAGAGTCCCCAGCATTATCCTCTTCATCACTGCAGCCTTTGGGTTGTACCATGTACACGCCTTCTGGGGGGGCGTCTGAACCCTCCGCCTTCTTAATGTCTTTGGGCTCTTCTGTGTATTCCCCGTTTACCCATTTCTCAATAACCTCCCTTCGCCGCTTGTCCTCTTCTGTTTTTTGAACAGAGCTGAGCCTGGCAGAGAAATCAGCCGTATGCTCCAGACTGCCATGGGGGAGGCCATCTTTCTCAAGGGCCTCTTTCAAGATGGGGTCCACATCCGCCTGCTCTGAGCCATGATCATAGATGACTTGGCGACTGAGCTTTGCACAGATTGCATTGAGCTTCAGGCCACCTTTGCGTTTGGCAGCCATCTTAGATTTTCCTGAGATTTTGTCAGTGCATAAAGTTTGTTCAGCTGCAGAGAGAAAGAAAGACAGAATTAGACACTGTTTCAAAAGACTAAACTCAAACTACTTGAAAACACAAACAAGCACCTGAGTGTAAGAAAAACACCCAAGAAGCATGTCTGCAAGATAAACGCATGCAGTACAATGGAAAAACTCAGAAATAAACAGAGACCCTTACAACTGTGACCTAACAAACTCCCCAGATTATGAGCACAATTTGCTGCCATGTGCCAGCTAGCATATAGCGATGTAAAAACTTTTAATAAACTATGAGATTCAGTAACCAGTCCCTGCCCGATTCCAGGATTATAACTCATTCAGAGCCATCTGCCCCCAATTTCTGTACTATGGCCAAGGTTTACCATTGTGACCCCTATCCTCACCCCTCTCAATTTTAGGATTATGGATGTAATCCAATATCTCCCCAATTCTAGGATTAAGGGTGGGGTTTATAACTGTAATCCAGTATTTGCTTTCCTAATTCCTAGATACGAGGGTTTTCTGATTCAGCATCATTCAACCTTATCTGTTAATAAATCCTGGGATTGTGGACAGAGCATACAAATGTTCTGACAAACTCTGAGCCCTGGCCAACGCAAAGACGAGGTTTATAATCATGCACTAACAAACTTATCCCACTAGTGAAGGTGTGAGCAGGGTTTACAATCCTTTTTCTAACCCATCCCCGAGAGATGCAGCGAAATGGGAAAAGATAAGGGGAAAGGTAGCAGAGGTTAAGTCCCAAGTATTGGGGGAAAAGAGGGTAAGAAACATATCTGTGTGGAACAGATATCAGGAATGAAAGGTAAGGCTTTCTGTAAGACTCCCCCTATGGCAGGGCCTGTTCCACAAATTCAAATCTCCTCACAGATTCTCACAAAAAAATGCGATGCCCCTGATACGAGTGACCCCAACTTCCTCTCTGGAATACTTCATGCAACAACTGTTCAAATAAGTCAGGTTGGCAGACTGAAATCTGTCTGTCTGCTGGGAAAGAGCGGAGCAATGGGGGAACTTGGTGCTTTTGCCAGGTGCAAAGTTTAAATTCTTCAAGGCATTGTTTTAAGAGGAAGTGCTCAGTGTAAATACAGGAGCCAGTAGAGTTTGTTCTAGGGAAGAGATGAAATACTGTGTTTGACAGGTAAGATTTATAAATGGTTTCCATATATTGAAGTAAAATAAAACCATTTCTGTTTGTGAGAATAAAATAAACGAGGATGTTTACTTAAACGAAAATCCTTGAAACAGTCTCAGAAAAGGAGGAGAGAGTGGTGTGGCCAGTGGTGATGGGGTGAGCAAGAGCCGACCTATCGTTCTGCTAGCCAGTGAATGTGGGACCAGCTGACATCAGAGGGTTTTGGGGAGAGTCTGCCAGAAGTTCAGGAGAGTGGCTGTGATCCCCTACCCCGACAATTTCCTGAAGGATGCGGTCAGACAAGCGACAGACAGGCACGTGAAGAGGAGGTCAAACATCCATGAGGAGGAAAGGAAGTGAAACGTAGGAGCCAACTTTGCCAAATGATTTGGGGAAATTACCCCCCCTGCGGACTCTGTCACGCAGTTTGCTCAATACTGGAGGTGCGCAAGAACCCACAGCACCCAAAGTTGTAACTTTTCCCCCCTTTCCCTCTTCAATCATGTCTGTCTTTAATATGAATGCAAATATGTTAGTTGATTTATTTAATTTGTATGTTGTTTTTTTTATTATTTTTGTCCAATTGTATGCGAGACCACTATCTAGTGGCTTTTTAAATTGTACATTGCTTAGAAAATTTATATAAGCGATTCATCAAATGGTAATAAAACTTGAAACTTCTATAGCGTGAAGCACCCGGGAGACAGGCAAAAAGAAACTACAGGTGGGGGAGAGGTGGATCTGAGGACCTGGGAGACAAGCGAGAGGGGATTGATGGAGGTCCAGCACCTGGGAGACAGGCAAGAAGGAAACTACAGGTGGGGGAGAAGTGGATCTGAGGACCTGGGAGACAAGCGAGAGGGGATTGATGGGGGTCCAGCACCTGGGAGACAGGCAAGAAGGAAACTACAGGTGGGGGAGAGGTGGATCTGAGGACCTGGGAGACAAGCGAGAGGGGATTGATGGAGGTCCAGCACCTGGGAGAGAGGCAAGAAGGAAACTACAGGTGGGGGAGAGGTGGATCTGAGGACCTGGGAGACAAGCGAGAGGGGATTGATGGAGGTCCAGCACCTGGGAGAGAGGCAAGAAGGAAACTACAGGTGGGGGAGAGGTGGATCTGAGGACCTGGGAGACAAGCGAGAGGGGATTGATGGGGGTCCAGCACCTGGGAGACAGGCAAGAAGGAATAGGGGGGGGGGGGGGTCAAACTGATGTGAGACTTATGTTTATGATCAATTCTTCCTATCTGGGTTTACAAACTCATAAATTGAGATATGTAGACACAAAGATCCCCAAATGCATAAAACACAACCGCAACTGGTATCTGTCTAATGTGTTGCGTACACTTCTCACCCATGAGATTCACAGTTGCATAATGAAGTTCTGCTAAGCGTTCCCCTTGACTCTGTAAGAAAAGTGCAAGTAAATCTATCCAGGGTTTATGCACAGTAGAAGATTCCTGGACTGGACAGTGTTTGGATTAGGCTGTCATAATGGGGATTACAGGCTCTGGTGATGATTTTGGGGAGCGATGTAGGTGATCCGATCCTGTCACTCACTTCAGGAAAGTACTCCATCGAGTCTCTGCACTCTGGTTTAAAGTGTCTTGGTTTAAAACCTTTAACAATGTGAGAACAGGACTATTTTCCATCCTTTCATCACCCCACTACTATTTATCACTTATATAGCACTCAAAGGCGTACGCAGCGCTGTATATTTTGACATGCAGTAGATGGTTCCTGCTCAGAAGAGCTTACAATCTAACTTGGACAGACAGACATAACATTATTCACTTTCATCCCTTAAGAATCAGAGGCAAGAGACTCTCACATCGCTACATCCCCCCAGGCTATGAATCCTAATCTAGACTCTATGGGACAAGTCTGTAAGATGGCACCCTGATGCCGCAGGACGAGATTCTAGTCTATAATGCCATCTAGTTGCCCAGGTTCTGTTATAGAATACTAGCGTAATCTGGTATTAATGCATCTTACATGAGCACAGCTACACCAGCTACAGACCTGGCATAATTGTGGCCGCATAAATGAGGGGGGGGGGAGGGCATGCATAACTTAGGCATGTAACAAAATACTAAATGGGAGCCATGCCTATGCAGCTTCCTATTGACAGATTTGCATTGTTGCTAGTTCGTGCATGCATCGAGTTTAAGGTTGCCTGTTTGGTTATATAAAATTTTGCATGTTTCTTGTCCACACTCTCATACTGAACTTATAACTATACCTGCTGCTAAGACATCTTCTCATTTTGGATCCACCCTTATATTGGAGTTACCTTCTATCATACAGGTTTGCTATAAAAGTTTTCATGAACATAAGAACTGCTGCTGATGGGTCAGACCAGTGGTCCATCTTGCCCAGCAGTCCACTCATAAGGCAGCCCTTAGGTCAAAGACCAGCGCTCTGAGACCAGCCCTACCTGCGTACGTTCTGGTTCAGCAGGAACTTGTCTAACCTTGTCTTGAATCCCTGAAGGGTGTTTTCCCCTATAACAGCCTCCGGAAGAGCGTTCCAGATTTCTACCACTCTCTGGGTGAAGAAGAACTTCCTTACGTTTGTACGGAATCTTTTCCCTTCTAATTTAGCGAGTGCCCTCTCTTTCTCTTCACCTTGAAGAGAGTGAACAATCTCTCTTTCTCTACTAAGTCTATTCCCTTCATTATCTTGAATGTTTCAATCATGTCCCCTCTCAGTCTCCTCTTTTCAAGGGAGAAGAGGCCCAGTTTCTCTAGCTTCTCATTGTACGGCAACTCCCTCGGCCCCTTAACCATTTTTGTCGCTCTTCTTTGGACCCTTTCGAGTAGTACTATGTCCTTTTTCATGTACGGCGACCAGTGTTGGACGCAGTATTCCAGGTGGGGGAATACCATGGCCCGGTACAATGGCATGATAGCCTTCTCTGATCTGTTTGTGACCCCCTTCTCAATCATTCCTAGCATTCTGTTCGCCCTTTTCGCCACCGCTGCGCATTGCGTGGACGGCTTCATTGACTCGTCTACAATGTTCATTTATCTATCAAGGCAACAAAATTTAGAACGCCATTCCACTTCAAATACCGGTTATTTCCTCTTTTGAAAAGCCTTTAAAACATTTTCTTTTCAACAGATGTTTAAAATTTGTGATTTAGGGGATAATTCATCAACAGGTGCAAAACAATTTAGCACATGCTAATGATTAGTGTGTGCTAAAAGTTAAGACACCCATTTTAGCATGCACTAAATCACTTAGCGCCCCACCGATGAATTCTCCCCTTAGTCATTTTATACTATGACTTTGTATATTAAATTTTTCCACTGTAACCCACTTAGGGCCATATTCACTAAACGCACCAATCGTGTCCCGACCAGTTTGTGATCGTTCCCCAACCCGATTCACTAACCTTGTGCCCGATCATTCTCCCACCTGATCCGATCCGCCCATGCAAATGAGGAGAAATGGCATGCTAAGAAGGAAGTCAGTGATTCACTAAACAGAACAAGAAACACCAATTGGGTTTGCCGATCCAAAATGAAGCGACTGCTGAGGAACATAACATAAGCAATGCCTCCGCTGGGTCAGACCTGAGGTCCATCGCGCCCAGCAGCCCGCTCACGCGGTGGCCCAACAGGTTCAGGACCTGCACAGTAATCATCTATCTATACCCTTCTATCTATATCCTTCTATCCCCTTTTCCATCAGGAAATTGTCCAATCCTTTCTTGAACCCCAGTACCGTACTCTACCCTATTACATCCTCTGGAAGCGCATTCCAGGTGTCCACCACACATTGGGTAAAGAAGAACTTTCTAGCATTTGTTTTGAATCTGTCCCCTTTCAGCTTTTCCGAATGCCCTCTTGTTCTTTTATTTTTTGAGAGTTTGAAGAATCTGTCCCTCTCCACTCTCTCTAAGCCCTTCATGATCTTGTAAGTCTCTATCATAACCCCTCTAAGTCTCCTCTTTTCCAGGGAAAAGAGACCCAGTTTCTCCAATCTCTCAGCGTATGAAAGGTTTTCCATCCCTTTTATCAGACATGTCGCTCTCCTCTGAACCCTCTCGAGTAATGCCATGTCTTTCTTAAGGTATGGAGACCAATATTGGACGCAGTACTCCAGATGCGGGCGCACCATCGCCCGATACAATGGCAGGATAACTTCTTTCGTTCTGGTAGTAATACCCTTCTTGATTATACCTAGCATTCTATTCGCTCTCGTAGTGGCCGCTGCGCACTGCGCTGTCGGTTTCATTGTCATGTCCACCATTACCCCCAAGTCCCTTTCCTGGGTACTCTCTTTCAATAAGATCCCTCCCATTGTCGCTTACTGTCTTAGCCGACTCTCCTGTTCTCTACCGCCCTGAAATCCCAGTATCGAGGTTACAAAACAACCCTCAACATAAAAAAATAAAACTGTCCATTACTCCCCGTATATTCTGCAAAAAGCGCAGTTTTAACTCGCGGGGTTAAAAGTGTGTTCTGTTCCATAATCTGGCTGCAGCGTGTTCTGTTCCATTAAATTGAAATGTCCACTCAAGTAAACTGCAGCCATCCCTCCCGCTTTGTTTTGACCTCGCTTGGGCGGAGAGGAAGCGCATGCGCAGATCGCATCTATATTCAACCAGGATGGTCTGCGCATGCGTCGCGCTCTGCAGCGATCCGTGGGATTGCAGTGGGGCGTGCGTCCGATCAGATAATTTGCACGAACAAAGAACCACCCCCCACACTTACAAACACAGCTCACAGAAAAGAATGCCGCTTATCCCGCATTTATGAAAAGAAAACAGAGCAGCTGGACAGAGAAATCACTTTTCTTAGGCTAATACAGGGGTAGGAAACCTTTATACACGAGAGGGGGGGGGGCATGAATGTTACTACTATTCGTAATGGGCTGTAACATTATGTAAAGTTGGAACTGGAAATACACTGAGCTCCGTAGACTTTCTGTGGTAATTAAGTAAAAATTTAACTTAAAGCAAACTGCTACATTAGCTATTCTGAAAATATTTGCAAAATACTATCTTTAAAATCAACAGAACTCTGGTTAATGTTGGCTTCCTGTGTACACCTCTCGTGGTCTCACAGGCTTCATAAAATAGTGGGGTGCAGGTTGCCCATCCTTGGGCCTACAAGAGCTTCGAAGAGTGGCCTAGTAATTATAGCAAGGGGTTGAGAATCAGGGAAGCCAGCGTTCCAAATCCCACCAGCACTCCTTGCGATCTTAGGCAGTCATTTTTCTCAATTACCTCAGACACAAACTTAGGGCTCCTTTTACAAAGCTGGGGGTCAAGGTTTCTACCGCGGGCCGACTGACGCTCATAAAAATTCTCGGAGCATTTACCTCACCGGCTCGCGGTAGAAACCTCCACTGCAGCTTTGCAAAAGCCAGCGCTCGACTGCAAGTCCTTCAAGGATAGGAAAATACCTAACCGTACCTGAATGTAATATGCCTTGAACTCTGACTGAAAAAAAAAAGTGAAAGCTAAATCCAAAATCCACCTCCAGTATCTCAATGTAGCTCGCTTTTGAGCTGCCACTGAAAAAAAGGTGTGAACTAAATCCATAATCCCTTACCTTCCCCCTTCAAGGGCAAGCTGTATAATTACCAAGTTTCTTCCTGCCTAATGAAAGGCCTCGGCGCTAACCACTCCGTTATTTTTATTGAATCAAACACTCACCTGCCACTACAAAGACTGAACCCTGATGACACAGCGACTAGAAAAGCACACCTTGATGCACGGTAATGACCGGTCATGACGTGCACGGGACTAGCTGTCATTTGTTTGCGAACACCCCAGCAGGACACAAAAGCGTTAGCAGCAATTGGTAAAAAAAAAATTAAAAAAAAAAATGGCCAAGCAGATTGCTCCAATAAATAATTTACTGATATTTATAAATATTCAGATCAGCTGCATCAGAAACTGAGAGGGAAGGACAACATTAATTCCAGAGGCTCTCCAAACTCATTTGAGAACTATTTCTCATTTTAAACAAATAGTTGAGTCTCAGGGAAGCCTTTTTCATGGCAAGCGTGCTACCCTGCAACTGGTGGGCTGCGTGGACCACTCCTTGGATCTTCCTGCAGCTTTTAAACCCTCTCCAAACTCGTCCCCAGCCTCCCCGCCAAAGGAGCCCTAGATCCAATAAAAACTCCTTGTTCTCTACCATTTCTGCGGGATCTCCCCACATGTGCACACCCTCTTCATTTTGCAAACCCCCCCTTAGGCCCAGCATGGGCTACCCTTACTGAAAGAGAATGAAAGGTTTTACCCAGTGCATCCTATTAAGAAACCTGCAAGTACCGCATGGGGGCACATCCCCCCCCCCTCATGAGTTATGGCTTTTCTAATGCATGAGCCACCTGTCAGGTCCCATCCTCCCTATGCTTTATGGGCTGCAGAGAGCGTCTCTCAACTCCCTGGTAAGAAATAAAGTTACCCCTCGGCAAGCCTTCTAAACATTTCATTCAACATGAAAGGCGTTTAAGAAAAACGAGGACATATTTCTTCTCAAGAAGGCAGTATCCCCCCTTCTGAGACCTAGAAAGGAACAGAAATCCAAACCCTGCGTGGTGAGGGGAAGAGGGAAAAGGGAGCACGTTGAGGGAACCTGGCTACGTCCCTTACAAGGGTTTAATTTTACAGGGTCCGAGACAGAAACTGAATAGCAGTGGCGGCAGCTCCCTCCATCGTATCGTCATTGCAGTCTCCACGCACAACGGACCCCGTCTCATTCCTCTATGCCAGGGATCTCAAAGTCCCTCCTTGAGGGCCGCAATCCAGTCGGGTTTTCAGGATTTCCCCAATGAATATGCATTGAAAGCAGTGCATGCACATAGATCTCATGCATATTCATTGGGGAAATCCTGAAAACCCGACTGGATTGCGGCCCTCAAGGAGGGACTTTGAGACCCCTGCTCTATGCCATATTATATATATCACATTTATAGAGAGCATCATATACAGTTACCTTTCCTATGCTGCAGAAAGTTATACATCTCAATAAGAAGTGTCATTTCTGCCTCGATCATTCCTTCTATTAAAAATGACCTTATTTGCAACAAGTAGTTCTGGACAACTACGTTATTTCTCAATTATTGAAGGAAAAACATATTTCACAAAGTTGTGTTTCCTGTAGCCTCTCTCCCCACGCACATTTCTTAATACATACTCAGTTAGTGTCTCGCAAACTTTGGCCGCGAGTTTGAGACCACTGGTGTAGATGAACATTTTTACATCTGGAATAGAGTATGAATAGTATTTCAGATTGTATAGCTATTGCTGATGCTAATCTAATCGTGCACTATTTTTTTCTTTTTTGTAGGGGGCATGGCATGGGCGAAGAATATGTACATTAGTACAAACAAATTAGATAACACAGACATAACATGGAAGCTCTTTCACCTCCAAAACAGGAAATAGTAAGTGCATTATTATTTATTTTTGCTAGGACCACACACTACTGTAATTGAAAAAAAAAAAAAAAAAAATCAGTGCAGGACCCGAAAACAAAATCCTCATTATACTGGCACAGTAAATCTGAGCTTAGCATGTGGGGAAAAGTCCTACATTAGCATGTGCTAAACCCAAATTTTGCTGGGGCTTAGTAAAAAGGGCCCCTATTCATATGCCCAACTCTAGATGCCTGAACACTTGAGAGCAGATTCAATTGGGGGCTTTGCTTCTAATCTACATTTCTCTGTTATACTTTTTCTCTTTTCTTCAGTCTGTTAAAATGTTGACTATCTACATGAGCCCAAGTAGCTTTACTTAGCCTAAGGATCTCTATAGATCAGAGGCAATGGTTTTAACATGCACTGCATAATCAACTGTCAATCTCCCCAGGTCACAGCCAAAACAGAGATAAGTGTTGCGTGCATGGTGCCGGGAAATCTGTCCATGAAACAAGCGCTTGGGGGTCATGATATCACAATACAATACAATCTCAACGTCTTCGCTTTTTTTTCCCACCAAGCGAACGCACCGCAGGAGCCAGCACAGAAAAGACGGCGAGAAAGAAAAGACAGAAGAAAGAGACCTTGCAAGGGGGGGCCTGTGTTAAAATCCTGAGAAACGCAGAGCAGGCCGACGCAGAGACCGGTCGGGAGACCCTGGGCTCACGAGCCGAGGCAGCTGGAGAGAGCAAGTCCTTGACTCTCAAGAGACAATAACTTTTTCATCCCAGCTCTACCCTTTTTAAGTTCATTGCAATTTGGAATATTGGAAGATACTGGAAGGGCTGGAACACTGCTCGTACGCCGAGAGGCTGGATAGGCTGGGGCTCTTCTCTCTGGAGAAAAGGAGACTCAGGGGAGATATGATAGAGACCTTCAAGATCATGAGGGGCATAGAGAGGGTGGATAGGGACAGATTCTTCAGACTGAAGGGGACAGCAAATACGAGGGGGCATTCTGAGAAACTGAAGGGAGACAGGTTCAAAACAAATGCAAGGAAGTTCTTTTTCACCCAAAGGGTAGTGGACACTTGGAATGCGCTACCGGAGGAAGTGATCAGGCAGAGTACGGTACAGGGATTCAAGCAGGGATTGGATGGATTCCTGAGGGATAGAGGGATCGTGGGGTACTGAGTAAACCAACCTGGTCGTGCATGTGCAAGACCGGAGGGCTAGGATTTCGATAGGAGGGCAGAACTTAAATGGGAAACCAAGGTGGCAGGGGAGCCACTTCAGATGATTCAGACAGGCCTTGACCTGTTTTTGGCCACCGCGGGAGCGGACTGCTGGGCAGGATGGACCTGTGGTCTGACCCGGCAGAGGCACTGCTTATGTTCTTATGTTCTTATACTGGGACACTTAACTGCCATACCAGGGAGGATTTTCAGAAGTTTATAGCATGTGGTGGAATCTGAGAGACTGCAACACACAGAGGAATAAAGGGAGCACTGCAAAAACTTTACCGCATTCTCCGAAGCGTTTTGCGCACAACTAAGGGCTCCTTTTACGAAGGTGCGCTAGGGCTTTAACCCGCGGAATAGCGCATGATACACTGCCCCGTGATGATAGACCTTAACACCAGCATTGAGCTGGCGTTAGTTCTAGAAGTGTAGCGCGTGGAAATTTCCTGCGTGCGCTAAAAACGCTAGCGCACCTTAGTAAAAGGAGCCCTAAGGGTTGAGGTATTTTGTATAATTTTCCATTACATTATCTCACATTTTAGTTTAAAACTATTGTGAACTAAATTTACATATGCTAATGAGCAGAAACTCATTTGCAGGAGCTAACGGAGCTTTAAATGCTCATGAACTCTTTACAAAAGCTTTATTACACTTTAGCAAACTGACCCCTTAAAGCACAAGGTGCTGAAAATTAGCTGTTTAAAAAAAAAAAAAAGTGTGGTTCTAGGGGTAGGGTTTACTTGGAGGAAAAAAAAAATATAAACAGCTAAGCACCGAGTTTCAGTACTAACTGCCTAAATATGGTAGTATGAATTTAGAATCGTCAACAGGAAGCCTAAATCTGTCCAGCTGATACACAGCAAACCTTCCCCTTGTGACCAAATATGAACCCCCCCCCAAAAAAAAAACAAAACCATTCATCAATTGTTCCATCCCTCAGTCCAAAATGCCAACAAAAATTCCCCTCTCCTTCTCAGCATCCATTTTGAATCCTGCACCGCCACCCCCAGCCTGCAACAAATAACATAGAGAAGATAATGTTGTTTTAAAGCTTTTTTTGCAAGTACAAGGACTCTCATAAAATAGGTGACCCGTCAAAACCACGCACAATCATGTGCTGACATTTCTGCGCAGGTCAAATGCACGCTGCCATTGTACCCGCTTCCAGGCCTGCCCATTTGCACTCTGAGGGGAGGTTTGGGGGTAAAGCCCCCCAACATACTTGCGCTCCCGTTGAGGGAGGGGTGTGTGGAGAACCCCACCCCACTACGGTAAAACTCCCACTCTCCTTGCAAAAACTTCTCTTTTCTGCTCTTAGGGAGGTTGTGGGGGGGAACCCCGCCAGTACAATCACGCCCTCCTTCAGGCCCATGCCAACGCATTCGATTGACGTTAACCCCCCCCCAACACAGTTACAATTCCACCCCGAAAATCCTGCTCCCTTCATGCGCGTACTTGTCGATGTGCGCATTTGACGGATATGAATTGTTGGGGCGCAATTGTCCAGTGCGCTTTTGATGGTGTACCGTGGCTATTTTTTTTTTTGTTTAAATTGGGAAGAATTAACAGATGCTTTTGCTAGAATGTTATAATGACATGGAGCCACAATGGCTTTGGTTACACTCTAGTACAGTGGTCTCAAACTCGGGGCCTCTCAGGTACTATTTTGAGGCCCTCGGTATGTTTATCATAATCACAAAATTAAAATAAAACAGTTTCTTGATCATATGTCTCTTTAGCTATAAATTACAATATTATTATTAAGACTTAGCCAAAGGACAGATTTATAAACTATAAAGAGTGTTACCTCATGCAAAATTGTCATTTCTTTAACTATTTTTTCTGAGGCCCTCCAAGTACCTACAAATCCAAAATGTGGCCCTGCGAAGGGTTTGAGTTTGAGACCACTGCTCTAAATGAATCCAAAACCAAATATATTTAGAACATAAGAATAGCCTTACTGGGTTAGACCAATGGTCCATCAAGCCAGTAGCCCATTCTCACAGTGGCCAATCCAGGTCCCTAGTACCTGGCCCAAACCCAAGGAGTAGCAACATTCCACACTACTGATCCAGGGCAAGCAGTGGCTTCCCCCATGTCTTTCTCAATATCAGACTATGGACTTTTCCTCCAGGAAATTGGCCAAACCTTTCTTAAAACCAGCTACGCTATCCACTCTTACCACAACCTTTGGAAATGCATTCCAGAGCTTAACTATTCTCTGTGTGAAAAATATTAATGGTGTAACCTCTAATGACAATCTTCAATCTTGAAGGTATATACAGTATATGATTTTTTAAAGCTGTATCTTCAGAATGTGCCTTTTGTGTGGCTATTCCCACCGGTGCAGGCCCTTATTGTCAACAGATGGATTAGTGAATGTACATTATGCTAATATGAGAACATCTATATCATGAGTTGAAGGTGCTTTATTATGGAATATGCAGCCTGAAATGATTTTATAATTCTGCTTGGATGTATTTGGTTTTGTTGGAGGTAAATTATGTAAGTTTGCTGGAATTATTGCCTGACTCACGACAGGATGCGATTTAAATGATGGATTTATAGTAAAGTGAACTTCTATTTGAATTTAAGTTAAAAGAGTAATTTTGATGGATTTAAATTCTGACTTAGCCTTTGAGCCAGCACAGCCATCTGTTCAGAAAAGTGTTAAATGCACCCATTCAATGGAGTACAAAAAGTGAAACCGACCTTCACAAAGTGTTAAGTATACCTAGTCAGATAAGACAAAAGATATGGCCAGGGTAGATATCAGAGCTAACAAAAGACATGGCCAGGGTGGATACCAGAGCTAAACAGAACTCTACTACCCCATAATAGAAGGTGCATCAGTGGAACAGGATGTAGATCAATAGAAGTCCTTCACACCAAATTCATCTCTGGACTACTCCAGTCTGCAGGACAATAGAAGCTCATCACACCATTTTTAAGCCACTCAAAGAAGATTCAATCAGATGAACCGAGAAAAAGGCTGAACTGCTATGCATCATGGGTCCAGAGAATAGATTCTATTTTTGGAACAGGTCTCAGCCCTATAAATATATTTGACCAGAGGGCTGCCGCGTAAGCACGATGGACCACTGGTCTAACCTAGCAGCGGCAATTCTTATGTTCTTAAAAAACAAACGCTAGGGCTTATTAAAACTTTTCAATAGCTTTACATTAAATTTACTAAATATTATTCAAAAAAGCTATCTGTTTTCAATTAAATAATTAATCATTTTTCATCATTAAAATTATTGTCAATTTATTTTATACCATACTAACATATATAAATCTCATCATTTACACAAAACACGAAATCATGTCGAGTATGATTTCTTGAATGAAGTGGATACCATCTGCTTTTGGAGCGTGATTTTTTTGAATGAATTGGATACCAACTGTTTTTGATATTTATCGGATACATGCAATACAGTGACTTTGAATTATCGATAAGAACTTGACAATTCAAGGATATCGTTTGATGGTGCTGCTACACCTGGTTGTATGGGTGAACACTCTTGGAAATTTTAGTAGTGTAATTTATTGGGTGAATGAACTGGGGTGGCTCTGTGGTGGTGATATATTATGTGTAAATGATGAGATTTATATATGTTAGTATGGTATAAAATAAATTGATAATAATTGTAATGATGAAAAATGATTAATTATTTAAGTGAAAACAGATAGCTTTTTTGAATAATACTTAGCCCTATAAATATGAGGTAAAATCCTCTCTCAGAAGGGAAGACGCTCTCTCTCCCTCTGGAACCAGCCTGGATCAAGCTGCAACAACTCTTCTTTCCCGGGATCATCATGCTGCAACTTCATTCTTGGGCCTCCATTTTAAGGACTATTCACATTGTGATTAACTTTTTGAATCCAGATAAACTGATTCTTCTGCTTTAGCAACATTTGTCTTGTGTAATCCTATTCTCTTTGATTAAAAAGATCCTATCTGTAACTGCTTCTACCTGCTTGATTTTAATGCTTTTAAATAAATTTTCAGTTTGCTTATAAATGTTCTGAGTCTTAAGACCTCTTTTACAAAGCCGTGCTAGCGGCTGCTCTGCACTAACGGCCCCGAAGCCTACAGAGAATTAAAGGGCTTCGGAGCTGTTTCCGTGTGGCTTCGTATAAGAGGCAGTTAGTTCTTGAAATTTAATTAGCTAAGTTTTAATCAAGCGAGCTAACTTTCCCCAAATTAATAGTTCTTTATAATATATGTTTTTCTAAGCCAGAGAGGGATATATATTATTGGTGGAGTTCCATCAATTTAATAATAATTTTATAACAGAATAATCTAACAGGACAGCTGAGGATGCTTTCTGATATTCAAAAATTTAAGAAACTATTGAAAACAACTTTGTTTGTGGAGGCATTCTCTTGACTGACCTGGAATCTTCTTGATTGAAGATGTTTTAGATACGTTTGTTTGCTTATTTGTATGTTGGTTATATGATGATTATGTTTGTAGTTTTGTAAACTACTTAGGTTTTGGCAGGTTAGAAATAAGAACATAAGAATTGCCGCTGCTGGGTCAGACCGGTGGTCCATCGTGACCAGCAGTCCGCTCACGCGGTAGCGCTCTGGTCAAAGACCAGTGCCCTAACTGAGACTAGCCCTACCTGCGTACGTTCTGATTCAGCATAAACTTGTCTAACTTTGTCTTGAATCCCTGGAGGGTGTTTTCCCCTATAACAGACTCCGGAAGAGTGTTCCGGTTTTCTACCACTCTCTGGGTGAAGAAGAACTTCCTTACGTTTGTACGGAATCTATCTCCTTTCAACTTTAGAGAGTGTCCTCTCGTTCTCCCTATCTTGGAGAGGGTGAACAACCTGTCTTTATCTACTAAGTCTATCCCCTTCAGTACCTTGAATGTTTTTAAATAAATAAAAAAGTCTTACATATACTTTCAAGATTGTCATTAGAAGTTACACCATTAATATATTGATTTTTGGATTTATAAAATAAGGTTCATCTTCCTGTCTTCTAAACCTAGACACCCTGGTATGAAATTACCCTCCAGCTCCCTCATCCCATGTACATTTACCACCCCTCCAAAAAGCACACTTATGTTTCCAGAGGGTCTCCTCTTCACTGGTAAGAGACAGGAGGCGCTATTCTGCTCCAACCTGTGATGCAGGCTGAAGACTGCCCTTGCCACATTCCATTCCTCCTGCAGATGAAGAAAGAACCTTCTAGAACTACAAGTACAGATTCCAGAAAGGTGGTGGCAAGAAGAGAGGTAGGTTTTAGGGGGAGGGGGGAGAAGCAGACCTGAGATTTTCATAAGGTATCAAAAATAAGGGGGGCTCCGCTTAGTTAACTAACCCATACTATAACAGCAATCAAGATGGTACAACCAGTTATGTTTTCCCCCACCCCTAATTCACGCCTAAGGGCTCCTTTTACTAAGCTGCGATAGCGGTTTTAGCGTGCGTTTAGCGTGTGCGAAATTGCCATGCGTGCTAGACGCTAATGCCAGCATTGAGCTGGCATTAGTTCTAGCCGCGCGGCGGGGGGTTTAGTGCGCGCTAAAATTCTGCACATGCTAAAAACGCTATCGCAGCTTAGTAAAAGGAGCTCTAAATGTAGTCTGTCTGAAAAGTAAAGGATACGGATTAGATTGAATTGTACAGATCAGGAGTCAGGAAGGAGAAATGATTTTTTTTCCTTTTATGTGTTGAGTCTACGGATGAAAGAAAGGGATCTGGAAACATGGGTAAAATATTTTGACTAGCCAGACTTAGCTGTTTTTTTGGCTGAAAATTAAGTTGATTACGTTTTGAGAAAATTTGCCTCGGGATAGAGGAGTTAAAATGAGCCCCTTACATTTTGTGCTCAGCAAACTTTTAAGAATTGACTCAACTGACCTTTACTGCTCTTGTGGAGTCTCAACTGAGAATTTGGCACCTTACCAGCAAGTGTTGGACAAGGTGGCCAAGTCATACTTCTGATCCTCTGAGTCCTCTTTATGATCAGTCTCAATGTGAGTACAAGAGCACAGATCCAGGATATTTTCAGTAGGACTTTTAGAACTGGGTTAGAATTTAAGGATCTGAAGTGAAGAACAACTTTTAGACCTTTCAGAGTCAGCAGGACTCAAACTTTTGAAGAATAGCTTACTTGGTTACAACAGGGAAGCCTGGGTTCAAATCCCACGACTGCTCCTTGTGATTTTGAACTGAATGCAACCTGCCTTGAGCTACAAGTTAGAGAATGACACGGTGACAAAATTCCCATCCCCGCGGATAACCATCTCCATGTCATTCTTTAAGGAGAGAAGGAAGATTCAGAGTATGAATGGTCACAGCCACTGACCCTCAAGCCTTGCATTGAAGAATGCTGGTGTAGAAGGACTGAGGTTGAGATAGACACTAAAGAATGACACTGGATGGTTAGAACATAAGACCATAAGCGTTGCCATACTGGGACAGACCGAAGGTCCATCAAGCCCAGTTTCCAACAGTGGCCAATTCAGGTCCCAAGTACCTGGCAGAAACACAAAGAGTAGCAACATTCCGTGATGTCATAAAGCCCGATTCCACCAATGCCTAAAAGCCAACCACGTCAATGGCTTCATTATCTTATACTTGGCTCACATATGAATCATACTATGAATGGGCAGAACCACTGACCCTCAAGCCTTGCATTGAAAAATGCTGGCGCAGAAGGACTGAGGTTGAAATAGACACTAAAGGGCAAATTCTATAAGAAGCGCCCAAAGTTAGGAGCCGATATAGGCACTGTTCAGTGCAATTCAAGTAAAATTGGGTGCTGTTTAGTGATTCACGCTGAGCAGCACCTATTTTGGTGGGCGCCCATTAAATAGGCCAGCTCTAGGCACAGCTAGAAGTTAGACGCCCATGCGAGCGCTTAAGCACGCTTAAGAACAGTGATTCTGTAACAAGGTGTCTAGCACGTAGCCACACCTACGCTTAAACATGCATGATGCCTATTTTTTGGAAGGCCTTGTTATAGAATCGCGCTTTCTTGATAGGCGCCTATGTTTCAATCAGTGCTGATTAAAAAGCTTAATTGGGCTTGTTATTTAATTTAGATAGGCACCTCTCTAGTTGGGCGCCTCTGAAATAGGTGCCTAACTTTAGGCGCTGGTTACAGAATTTGGGCCTAATTGCTTCCCGCGGGAACGGTGATGAATTTTGTCACCATGTCATTCTCTACTACAAGTGAAAAAGAGTGTGTGAACTAAATCAAATCCCTTGCCCCCAGGAGCAAAACCCATTCTTTAGTTTATGAGTTCATTGATTTTTATTGAGTTTACCAGATTTTTTTTTTTTAATTATTTTACAATCTGAACAAAACTAATTCACCTGGGACTAATACCCTGTGGTATGATATGGTGGCAGTATATCTGTGTAACATCATTTTAGTAATTGCACCATTTAAGTATATATCAAAAACCTTTTCAATTCCTTTCAGAACAAGCCATTATTTTAGGAAAAACCAGGGGTAGTGGGACACCTCTTTGGTTGGAGGAGCCAAACAAACAAATCTTCATCCCCATTCCCCAATTTCTCCAGTTGCTGATGCAGTGCGGGGCAAAATATCAGTCAGCCCATGGCCCCAGTGCCCCCTGCCGCCTTTTGAATAAACAAAAGCCCAACATTCTTTTTTTTTCTGCCCATATCCTGGAAGTGGTGCCTAAGAAAGCAACTACGGCAGACTGATACACATTCTACCTTACTGTAGACTCTCAGTTAACCGGCACCCATGGTTGCTTGAGAGTTACTATGAAAAACAGGTCTAACTGATACTATACCCCATACTATGCCATACCGTACATGTGGTAGGCAAAGCATGGGCATACTCGGGTGTGGCATGCCTAAGTTTACACTTACATTTCCACCAGAAATTGATTTTATTCTTATTTTTCTCGTATTTAAAGTATTACAGTAGTTCTTTGATATTTTGTTCTGGTTGCTTGAGTTCCCGTTAACTGAGAGTCTACTGTATATTTTATATATATAAATATATATACATACACACTGCCTATTAATTGTCTAAGTGGTTTACATTCAGGCACTCAGTCATTTGTCCCCCATCTCACACAATCTACAATCTTTCTAATGTACTTGCCCAGGGTCACAAGGAACAGCACGTGGCTTGAACCCACCACCTCAGGGCGCTGAGGCAGTCACTCTAACCACTAGGCCTCGCCTTCCTCCTTCCTACCTATTAACATAACCTAAAGATGTTTCAATATGCTACTCCAAGAAATCTCCTAGCTTGAACCTGGCAAAGTGCTTTTCTCCCTTCTGTTCTCTTTCAATACTCAAACTACATTTTTACATTTATAATACATATATAAGCCAAGTGGTTAAATCTACTTTTTACAGACTTTTTTTTTTTTGTTTTTAATTTAATATGATATACTGTATGTCTATGTAATATGTTACCCATGATTTTAGATATTTTTAACCATTTTGTACATCGCCTAGAATGTAGAATAGGCGATTAATCAAACTATATAATAAACTTGGAAACTTAGAATAAACTCCCTCACATATGCGGTCCCCAGGCCAGGCATTTTCTAAGGCATTATCTCCAGCTTCTCAGGCAATGCTGTTAAAAGGCAGTTTTCATCTGGCCACATTAGGATGACATCCATGGATTCTTTATACCCCCGAATTTTGCACCAGGTTTTAAAAGGAAAGCACATGTGTATTTCCACTTTCAAACTTGCTGCAGACCTTTTCACCTTTTTATGCAGGTACAGTGGTGTACTTATTGAAAATGTAGTGCACATGTGTTTTGCCTTCCCAAACCTAAATATATCCCCATATAGGTTGTCTCTAAAATGTCCCTAAACATTTACAGGCTGTAGAAACATGCACATATCTTTAAGAACATAAGCGGTGCCTCTGCTGGGTTAGACCAGAGGTCCATCACGTCCAGCAGTCCGCTCACGCGGCGGCCCATCAGGTCCAGAACCTGTATAGTAATCCTCTATCTATACCCTTCTATCCCCTTTTCCTTCAGGAAATCATCTACCGTATTTTCACGTGTATAACACGCATACGCGTATAGTGCGCAGGTCCAAAGCATGTCTGTAAAAAAATTTTTTATATAGCACGCACACGCGTATACCGCGCATTCTGCTATAACCTCCTCCCACTCCCGCTTACTCTTCTGGCTTGCGAACCGGCATCCTCCCCCCTGCTCACGTCACCCCCCCTCCCCCGCGATCCTACAACCCCCCCCCAGCACCGCAAAACATTTCTTACCCGATTGGGCACCGGCACCAGCACCAATGCACAGGACGTGCTAGTGCCAGTGCCCGAAGATCCTCCCTCGTTGGGCTGGGCTGGGCTGTGCGGTACGAGGGAGATCCTCCTTCTTCCCTGTGCCGGGCTGGACTGGGCTTTGAGCATTTGCGCATGCTCAAAGCCTTCTGGTCTCGCTCTCTCCGAGATTCTCAGAGAGCGAGACCAGAAGGCTTTGAGCATGCGCAAATGCTCAAAGCCCAGTCCAGCCCGGCACAGGGAAGAAGGAGGATCTCCCTCGTACCGCACAGCCCAGCCCAGCCCAACGAGGGAGGATCTTCGGGCACTGGCACTAGCACGTCCTGTGCATTGGTGCTGGTGCCGGTGCCCAATCGGGTAAGAGATGTTTTGCGGTGCTGGGGGGGGTTGTAGGATCGCGGGGGAGGGGGGTGACGCGAGTGGGGGGGGAGGATGCCGGTTCGCAGGGGGGATGCCGGATCATAATGAAAAAAAAAAGTTGTAAAACGCGCTCACACGTATAATGCGCATGGTTATGCACGGTTTGTAAAATCGTGTATAACGTGCACGTTATATGCGTGAAAATACGGTAATCCCTTCTTGAACCTCAAAACCATACTCTGTCGTATCACACCCTCTGGAAGCGCATTCCAGGTGTCCACACTAAAGGAAAAAACAAACAACATTTGATGGACAATTTATGCAGCTAAAGTAATATTCACTTGAACAAATAGCTTTGTTCGCTGGGCTCTTATCAAGCGATATGTTGACTAACAGATGCACATTATGTATTCATTTCATTTTTCCTAGAAATTTCCTGGAAGTCTGTAACTCTTTGAAAGAGAACTGAAATGTGTTTTTTCATTTTATTTTAACGTCACACATACCTCCCTCTTTTACCAAGGTGCGCTAATTGAATTAGCGCGTGCTAAACGCTAACGCATCCATAGACTAAAATGCACACGTTAGCGTTTAGCACGCGCTAATCGGTTAGCGCACCTTGGTAAAAGAGGGCCATAGTGCAGATTTCCCCGAGCCCTGGCACACATTAGCAATCGCGTAGGAAAAGTTCTTCTGAAGACTCCCCTACGACCCAGGATTCACTGCCTCTCTCCAGCATTCAGACGGCTTCCTTTTCCTGTGCCGAGAACACTAGATCAGTGGTTCCCAACCCTGTCCTGGAGGACCACTAGGCCAATCGGGTTTTCAGGCTAGTCATAATGAATGAAAGAGATTTCCATGAGAGAGATTTGCACATAATGGAAGTGACAGGCTTGCAAACCTGCTCCATGCATATTCATTAGGGCTAGCCTGAAAACCCGAGCGGCCTGGTGGTCCTCCAGGGATTCATAGACAACTCCGCGAAAGACAAAGGCGCGCGCCGACCACTGAGCGCAAGACGGAGGCGCGCGCCGCTGAAAATTACAGTTTTTAGAGGCTCCGACGGGGGGGTTTTGTTGGGGAGCCCCCCCAGTTTACTTAATAGAGATCGCGCCGGCATTGTGGGGGGTTTGGGGGGTTGTGTAACCCTCCACATTTTACTGTAAAGTTAACTTTTTCCCTAAAAACAGGGAAAAAGTGAAGTTTTCAGTAAAATGTGGGGGGTTACAACCCCCCACACCCCACACAATGCGGCGCGATCTCTATTAAGTAAAGTGGGGGGTTTCCCCCCCACACACCCCCCGTCAGAGCCGTAAAAACTGTAATTTTCTGCGGCGCGTGCCTCCACACTGCGCTCAATTGTCTGCGCACGCCTTTGTCCCAGCGCGCTTTTGACCTGACACCTCCTCCAGGACAGGGTTGGGAACCACTGCACTAGACCACTGAGCTCCAGTACAACTGACCCTCAATTACGATAGGTTACTTTTAGGATCAGAGCAACTTCTCCTACCCCTTACAATTCAACGTATTTCCAGAGATCAATGGTCCTCAATTTTTTCATGCCAACGAAAACCAGGTATTAGGTTCAGTTTCTCACTGTACACCATCACTTTCCTTTTCCTACCCCTATTGCCTGGCATCTTCAGTAACCACCTTCTCTTCTTCCCTCCACCCACCCCCCTTACATTTATTTATTTATTTATTCATTCATTCATTCAATTTTCTATACCGTTCTCCTAGGGGGTAGCAGCACTGTTTACATGAATTTATTCAGGTACTCAAGCATTTTTCCCATGTCTATCTCAGTGGGCTCACAATTTGTCTAATGTACCTGATGCCATGGGGGGGATTAAGCGACTTGCTGAGGGTCACAAGGAGCAACATGGTTCTGAACACACAACCCCAGCTTTAACCACTGCGCCACACTCTTCTTTCATGGCATCACCATCTTTTCTCTTCTCTTGGCTCCACCACCTGCCGTTCCTTCTACCTGTCACCTTTCCCACTCTTATGAAGTCATTATCACACCTCCACCCCACCTTCATGATGCATTCAGCTGGAATAAATAAATTAGCAAATATAGAAACATGATGGCAAATAAAAGCCAAATGGCCCATTTAGTCTGTCCATCCACAGAAACCATTATCTCTTTCTCACGTGAGATCTCACGTGCCTATCTCAGGCCTCTTGAATTCAGACACAGTATCTGCTTCCACCACCTCTTCCGGGAAACTGTTCCACGCACCTACCATCCTTTCCGTAAAAAAGTGTTTCCTCAGATTACTCTGGAGCCTATCACCTCTTAACTTCATCCTATGCCCTCTCATTGCAGAGTTTCCTTTCAAATGAAAGAGACTCAACTCATGCACATTTATATTATGTATTTAAACGTCTCTATCATCTCTCCCCTCTCCCAACGTTCCTCCAAAGTATACTGTACAGATTGAGATCTTTAAGTCTGTCTATCCCCATACTCCTTATCACGAAGGCCACACACTTAAATGGGAGCGCACCTAAGGTTTCAACACCTACCGGCGGTGACTAAGACTGCCTAGGTTGAGCTCAACCGCACCTAGAAGTCAGGCACCATTTATAGACTCCGAGCCACAGCTCTCAAACTCTACAAGCTTCACAGCAAATGTCACCTAGCAATTTTTCCTACATTTTGGATTTTGCATAGTTATTTCAGCGATCAGCAAGTTGCCCTCCAAATGCCTATTCTATCTTTGGAGTCCCTTTCCAGTTCAGCAGTGATTATGACTTTGTCCTACAGCAGTGCAATAATACACAAAGCTACCCTTCCAAATATTCATGATAAATTTGCAGGCGCTGGAGTTTCAATAAAAGCAGTATTACCTCATGTATATATATATATATATATATATATATATATATATATATACACATATATACACATATACATATATATATATATATATATATATACACACACATATCAGAGAGGGGGGGAGAGGATGGACAGACAAGCTGTGGGGTTTCCAGGACAGGTTGGGGATCCCCAACCACAGTACCTTACCAGGAAGTTGTTCACCCCAGTTCATCCACTCTTCTGTAATTGGGAGAGCTGTGTTACAAGGAGAGCCATCTCTTATGTGCATTCACTGTCGTTAATAACTTTAGAACGTGCTTTTCTTTCATGATCATTTTAAAGGGAGATTTCTGTTTTCTGGCCAACGCTCGTCATTTTCTGTGGTGATTAAGAGTCCTGTTTGGACTTTTTGACATCATGTGAAATCATAAAAGCCACTTCCATTTTACCCAATTTATCATTGGCCTTGACAATTCTCTCTTGGGATAAGTATTTAGAAGAGAGAACAAGTATACTTGCAGGGTTTACCGATTTTTGGTTGTACCTCAGAGAGCAGACATCTTATAGAGCTAGGCAGCAGTATGCGCTCTAGCCTTCCCCCCTCCCACCCACCCTGGCCCCCTTTCATTATTTTCTCACATTGAGATGGCTTACAAAACTGAAACCTTCAGACATCAAGCGATATGTCACAAATACAGACTCCCTCTCCCTTAACTCACTGTTTCCCACTGGAGACATACCTGGTCAGTCAGGTTTTCAGGATAACTATAATGACCGTGCAGATATGAATTTGCACACTTTAGGTCTCCAAATATATGCAAATCCATCTCACACACAGTCATTATAGTAATCTTGAAAACCAACTGGATTGATGGTGGAGGTTGGGAATGATACTGTGATTTAAAACTTTTCCTGAAGCTTAGTCCCATTTTATGTAAGAAAAACTAAAGCAAGCATATCCAAGTAAGTAATTTTTAGCTACAGGAAATACACCCACATTCTTCGGGCTGCACAGAAAAGAGAAATTCTGGGGAATGTTTCCGAGGTATGGGCGGAAATGCGGGGGGCAATTCTATAAGTGGGCGCCTCCTTTTAGGCACATGAATTCCCAAGGCCAGCATTAGGTGGGAGTGGGGTGGGGAGAGAACAGGGCAGGGCCAGGATGTTCTTCCCTCCTTTTTTAAAGCACCGTCTCACCTTTTAAAATGCAAAGGGATCGCCTAAATGTGAGGCACCAATGCTAGTATTTTATAATGAAATCTGGGTGCAGCTGATTTTTAAAAGAAGGAACGGATGTTGGGGGAAGGGAGAGATGCTGGACGGGAGGCCATTTGGTGGATGGAGAAATTGGGGGAGCGGGCAGGAAGGAAAGGAATTGGGGGGCCCCTCCTTAATTTCTGCCCCGGGCCCCAGCATGTCTAACACCAGCTCTGCTAATGTCAGGAGGTGAAAGCTGATTCTAGAACAGCATCTGAGCGCTCAGATTCCATTATGGAATCGCAGCTTTGGTGCCTCACATTCAGGCTGCCACAGGTGTACCAGCCACAGACCTAAATGCCGGTTCATAGACAACGGCGCGAAAGACAAAGACGTGCGCCAACAACTGAGCGCAAGACGGAGGCGCGCGCCGAAGAAAATTACAGTTTTTAGGGGCTCCGACGGGGGGTTTTGTTGGGGAACCCCTCCACTTTACTTAATAGACATCGCGCCGGCGTTATGGGGGATTTGGGGGGTTGTAACCCTCCACATTTTAATGTAAACTTAATTTTTTCCCTAAAAACAGGGAAAAAGTGAAGTTTTCATTAAAATGTGGGGGGTTACAACCCCCCAAACCCCCCACAATGCGGCGCGATGTCTATTAAGTAAAGTGGGGGGGGGTTCCCCCCGCCCCCCCCCCCCCGTCAGAGCCCTAAAAACAGTAATTTTGAGCGGCGCGCGCCTCTGCGCTGCGCCTTTGTCCCGGCGCGCTTTTGACCTGACACCTAAATGCCATATTCTGTAAGTTGCACATGTAAGTGGAAACCCCACCCATGCAAACACCCCCTTGCGTTAACATTCTATACCACTTACACACGCCCTCAGTCATTTTGCTGCCACTTATACACATAAGTGTACACCTTAGTTTAAAAAATAAACCCACATGGCGAGTCTGAACCCACAACCCCAGAGCATAACATATCTGATGCTACCGATTACCACTATGTAACTGCACACAAATGCATTTAGCTAAATAAATTGGAATTCAAACACAGTGTACGCGGGTATAAAATATGTGGCTAGAAAAACAAAAATGCTTACGATTGTTGGGATGTCTTTATGGAATAATATATTTATTTATTTTATTTATAAGATTTCTTAACCGCCTAGCAACCACTGAGAAAGCTAAGGGATTTGTCACTAGGTTTCACAGTAACATTTTCAACCAAGTAAATAAAACATACTGTACGTTTGAATCACAAAAGGCCAGCTCCGCTTGGACAGAAGCGTGGCAGCTTAGAAGAGGTAGGGTAGAAAGTGGATGCAGACTGCGCCTATGCTTTATTGAATTATTTTCAATCTTTCTATGTATGTGCGCTGTTATTCGTTGACCCAGGGCGAATAGGATGCTAGGAATGATTAAGAAGGGAATAACGAACAGATCGGAGAAGATTATCATGTCGCTGTACCGGGCCATAGTCTGCCCTCACTTGGATTACTGCGTCCAGCACTGGTCACTGTACATGAAGAAGGACACATTACTACTCGAAAGGGTCCAGAGAAGAGTGATTAAAATGGTTAAGGGGCTGGAGGAGTTGTCGTACAGTGAGAGATTGGAGAAACTGGGCCTCTTCTCCCTTGAAAAGAGGAGACTGAGAGGGGACATGATTGAAACGTTCCAAGATAATGAAGGGAATAGACTTAGTAGATAAAGACAGGTTGTTCACCCTCTCCAAGGTAGGGAGAACGAGAGGGCACTCTCTAAAGTTAAAAGGGGATCGATTCCGTACAAACGTAAGGAAGTTCTTCTTCACGCAGAGAGTGGTAACAAAATGGAACGCTCTTCTGGAGGCTGTTATAGGGGAAAACACCCTCCAGGGATTCAAGACAAAGTTAGACAAGTTCCTTCTAAACTGGAACGTATGCAGGTAGGGCTAGACTCAGTCAGGGCACTGGTCTTTGACCTACGGGCCGCGGCGGGAGCGGACTGCTGGGCACGATGGACCACTGGTCTGACCCAGCAGTGGCAATTCTTATGTTCTTATCCCACTGCAGAATTTTTAGGTTGAACACGCATCTGATTAGTCAGAATTTTATGAACAAAATGCCATGGATTGGTGTGCGAGGTGAGGCGTGGCCTAGTGGTAGAGCTGCTGCCTCAGCACTCTGAGGTTGTGGGATTAAATCCCAGTGCTGCTCCTTGTGATCCTGGGCAAATCACCTAATCCTCCTTTGCCCTGGGTACAAAATAAGTTCCTGTATATAGGTAAACTGCTTTGAACATGAAACCACTTAAACGTGGTATACAAGTCCCATGCCCTTCCCTATGTATGTTTCTTGTCCATACCAGAACTTAAAAATGGAGTAAAAATATACCCGGTTATCTTTCTAGGTTTATGTTTGAAGCTTGGACTATGTTATGTTATTATTTTGTTTGATTTTTTACATTTAGTTATATGTGATTTACTGTTACCCTCTAGTTAATAGGCTGGTTATACACTTCTCCCTCCATATTCGCGGGGGATGCGGGCAGAACATAGCCACGAACAGTGTTCCCTCTAAGCGGGCGGGTGTTGTGAGCAAACTTTTTTCACTGTGAGCTAAAAATATCGGGCGCCAGCAAGTTATGAGCCAAATAAATATGTTGCTTTCTACCACAGAACTTCCTTACGTTTGTATGGAATCTATCCCCTTTCAACTTTAGAGAGTGCCCTCTCGTTCTCCCTGCCTTAGCTACTAAGTCTATTCCCTTCAGTACCTTGAATGTTTCTATCATGTCCCCTCTCAATCTCCTCTGCTCAAGGGAGAAGAGGCCCAGTTTCTCTAATCTTTCGCTGTACGGCAACTCCTCCAGCCCCTTAACCATTTTAGTTGCTCTTCTCTGGATCCTTTCGAGTAGTACCGTGTCCTTCTTAAAGTACCAGTGCTGGACGCAGTACTCCAGGTGAGGGCGTACCATGGCCCGGTACAGCAGCATGATAACCTTCTCTGTCTCTTCAGTCCAGCATCTGCCCCTTCCATTCACTGTCTGTCTTTCCCTGCCATCTCTCCTCCTGCCCCCCCCACCCTCCAATTTGGTCTAGCATCCATCATCTTCCTTCTGTTCCCCTCATGGTCTGGCATCTCTATCCTTCCCTCCCCCCTGTGGTTTTTAGCATATCTCTCTTCTCATTTCCTCCACTCAGATCTGATCATTCTCTGCTCTCTTCCCTTTTCTTCTCTGGTCTTCCTTCTCTATTTTCTGCCTCCATCTAAATTAAATTCTTTCTTACTATTTAGTCCCGTTTCCCTCTTTTCACTGTGTCTACACACAGCTTGTCACCCCTTTCCCTCACCCCTCCATTATCTTACTATTTTCTTCCCCCTTTATTTATCTCCTCCTTCCATCCAGTATGTGTTCTTTCCCCACTTCCATTCAGCATCTGCTCTCCCCTCTCAACTGACATCCATCTGCCTTCTGCTCTCTCTCCCTTCTTCTCACTTCCATCATCTGTCCCCTTCTCTCTCTCTCTCATCTCCTCCATTCCATCATCTGCCCCTTCTCTCTCTCCCCCCCCCCAACTTCCATCATCTGCCCCCCTTCCCCTCACCTTTGTGGGTCACTTTCTTTCCCCTGAGGGTGGCTCATGTCACAGGGGAAGCTTTGGCCGAGCAGAACCGCTTGATTGACAGTGGAACTTACTTGATTGATGTCGATGCTGGGGCCCGTTGCCGTTTGAAGGAAAAAAAAAAAGGTGGAAAAAAGGAACCTGTAAGGCGAGAGGAAGGGAAACCTCCAGGATAGCTGCTTTTTGCCCTCCTTCAGCGGCCCAAGAGTTCAGACCAGCAGCGGCAGCTCTGTATGCTTTTAACTTCGGCACAGAGCTGCCCCTAATCAATAGTTTAGCGCGGTTTCATGAGGCAGCCTCGGGGCCTTTGATAGCCGGCCCGCTTCGATGATGCGATGTGGGCCGGCCTAGCAAAGGCCCCGAGGCTGCCTTATGAAACCGCGCTAAACTATTGATTAGGGGCAGCTCTGTGCCGAAGTTAAAAACATACAGAGCTGCCGCTGCTGGTCTGGAGGTGCGGAGACAAGGCAGGAGGCAAACGCGGTGGAAGGCAGGAGTCCCGGCGAAGGCAGGAGTCCCGGCACAGCGACTGCAACAGGAAGTTGCAAGTCAGCTGACGCCGGCCTTTCGTTGCGGCGGGGACCGAATCCTTCGCGGACCGGCAAGATTTTGTTTGCGGACCGGCGGTTGAAGAACTGTGCTCTACAATGTGTGCGCTGTGACGAGAAACTTGTGCGCTGCCAGGTAATATTTTGTGCGCAAGCGCACACCAGCGCACCTTAGCGGGAACACTGGCCACGAATATCAAAAAACCGCGAATAAATTTTTGCATGTTATTCGCGGTTTTTCGGTAAAATAGACCTAAAAAGATAATAAACCGTGAATAACTCAACTTGCGATTTGCTCCGTACAACGCCAGGAGCAGCGATTTCCTCCATGAACCACCGGGAGCAGCGATTTCCAATGTGAAACGCCAGGTTCAGTAACAAAAATTAGGGGGCGGAGTCAGCAGCTGAAAAATCGCAAATAAGCGAATCCGCAGATAAGGAAACCGCAGCTACGGAGGGAGAAGTGTATATGCAATAAATTTCTGTACAGTAGAAGTCAAACTGCTTCTTCCATAGAAAAATACTGGGCTGTTTTGAGAGGTCCTTATTATCAGGAAGCCCTGGTGTAAATCGGGTCGATTTTTGAATTCGATGCATCTTTTCATCACTTTTTCTCCCATGCCAAACTCCATTCTGTTAAGTTCTTAGAGTTTTCGTGCCCTCCCCCAGACAGACAGACTGCCATTCTTGAATGTTGTAAAGAAAGCTTAGCTCCTAAGGGCTCATTTGGTTGCCCTTCTTCCTCTTCATCTTAAGGACCGGTGGTGAGAAAAGTGAGGAAGATGTCCAGAAGACATTGTTCTGTTCACAATCACCCTAAAATTGCTTGGAGAACAAAAATGTCTTTCCTTCGACGCGCTGGGTGTTTTCCCAGCGTGTTTGCTGTTGTGTTTGTTTTAAGCTCTCAAAAACTATTACTGTTGGGGGATTCCATCATCAGAGGCATTAACCTTGGAACACAAGACGAGGAGACCAAAATAGTGAAATGTCTTCCAGGATCCTCAGCTACCAGGAGTTCCAGGCAAATACTGACTATAATTAAGGAAGAAACTAAGGATTTTAACACTGATGTTGTTATCCATCTGGGAACAAATGACCTGGCCAACAACTCCACACTTGCAACACAGAAAGCTTTTCGGGAGCTTGGTGAGGGCGTGAAACCTTTTGTAAAGACTTTAGCTTTTTCTGAAATACTGCCTGCATATGGAAAAGGAGAGCAAAGAGTGAAAAACACAGAGGACTTTAATAGATGGCTCAGAGCCTGGTGTCATCAAGAAGGCTTCAGGTACATAGGAGGATGGGGAAATACATGGAAGGACAAGAAGCTATATTGCACTGATGGGCTACATATTACTACAGCAGGAAAAAGAAACCTTGCAGAGAAATTTAGACAATATTTTTCTAGGCATTTAAACTAGAAGGTAGGGGTGGTGTATGTACGAAGGACAATTATAGAGACCACCCCCGGCAAAAGAAAAGATGTGATAGTAGTAAAGGCTGCAACATAAGCAATATCAGCAACTCATTTCTTAGTATTGCAACGGAAAGTGAAACGACACAAAAATCCATACGAAAAAGGAGATTATCGCTGAAAAATAGCTGGAAAGCGATGACCACAAATGCTCGCAGTTTAAGCAACAAAGTTCATGATCTGCAAGCCCTGATATTAGAGGCAGATCTAGATATTGTTGCTATCACAGAGACATGGTTCAGTGAATCACATGGATGGGATGCAAACATACCAGGATATAATCTTTTTAGGAAGGACAGAGATGGTCATAAAGGTGGAGGAGTAGCTCTCTATGTAAAGATCAATATCCAAGCGACCGAAATGCAATGGACCTGGGGAGAGGAAGAAGCGATATGGATTGCTCTGAAAAGAGAAGATGGAACTTCTATCTACGTGGGTGTAGTCTACAGACCTCAGACTCAATCGCAGCAAATTGATAAGGATCTGATTGTGGATATCCAAAAGTTTGGAAGGAAAGAGGAGGTTCTGCTGTTGGGGGATTTCAACCTGCCGGATGCGGACTGGAATATTCCGTCTGCGGAATCGGAAAGAAGTAGGGGGATTGTGGATGCCTTTCAAGAGGCTCTGCTCAGACAAATGGTGACGGAATCCACAAGGGAAAAAGCGATAATGGATCTGGTCCTCACAAATGGAGAGAGTATCTCTAATGTTCGAGTGGGTGCTCACCTGGGTAGTAGCGATCATCAAACGGTTTGGTTTGATATAACGGCTAAAGTGGAGAGCGGCCGCACGATACTTAAAGTCCTAGATTTCAAATGTACGGACTTTAATGCAATGGGAAAGTACCTGAAGAAAGAGCTGTTAGGATGGGAGGACATAAGAGAAGTGGAAAGACAGTGGTCTAAGCTGAAAGGAGCGATAAAAATGGCTACGGACCTTTATGTGAAGAAAATCAATAAAAACAAGAGAAAAAGGAAGCCGATATGGTTCTCCAACCTAGTGGCTGAAAAAATAAAGGCGAAAGAGTTGGCGTTCATGAAATATTAAAAAAACCAAGAAGAGGAGAACAGAAAGGACTACAGGGTGAAACTGAAAGAAGCCAAGAGAGAGATACGTTTGGCGAAGGCACAGGCGGAAGAACAAATGGCTAAAAATGTAAAAAAGGGAGATAAAAATTTTTTCAGATATATTAGTGAAAGGAGGAAGATAAAAAATTGAATTGCTAGGCTAAAAGATGCTGGGAACAAATATGTGGAGAGTGATGAGGAGAAAGCAAATGTGCTAAACAAATACTTCTGTTCTGTGTTCACAGAAGAAAATCCTGGAGAAGGACCAAGATTGTCTGGCAAAGTTACACGAGAAAATGGAGCAGATTCTGCGCCGTTCACGGAGGAGGGTGTTTATGAGCAACTTGAAAAACTGAAGGTGGACAAAGCGATGGGACCAGACGGGATCCATCCCAGGATACTAAGGGAGCTCAGAGAGGTTCTGGCGAGTCCTATTAAAGACTTGTTCAACAAATCTCTGGAGACGGGAGTGATTCCTGGGGATTGGAGGAGAGCGGATGTGGTCCCTATTCATAAAAGTGGTCACAGGGATGAAGTAGGAAACTACAGGCCAGTGAGCCTCACTTCAGTTGTTGGAAAAATAATGGAAGTGTTGCTGAAAGAAAGGATAGTGTATTTCCTTGAATCTAATGGGTTACAGGATCCGAGGCAACATAGCTTTACAAAAGGTAAATCGTGCCAAACGAACCTGATTGAATTTTTTGATTGGGTGACCAGAGAGCTGGATCGAGGACATATGCTAGATGTAATTTACTTGGATTTCAGCAAAGCCTTTGATACAGTTCCTCATAGGAGGCTGTTGAACA
Source organism: Geotrypetes seraphini (assembly GCF_902459505.1). NCBI lineage: Eukaryota > Metazoa > Chordata > Amphibia > Gymnophiona > Dermophiidae > Geotrypetes > Geotrypetes seraphini. Next base: position 26,241,160 of record NC_047098.1, read on the forward strand.
AACTTGAAGGGCTGAAGTTAGGACCCAAAGTGGTGAACTGGGTCAGAAACTGGCTGTCGGACAGACGCCAGAGGGTGGTGGTTAATGGAAGTCGCTCGAAGGAAGGAAAGGTGACTAGTGGAGTTCCTCAGGGTTCGGTGCTGGGGCCAATCCTGTTCAATATGTATGTAAGTGACATTGCTGAAGGGTTAGAAGGAAAAGTGTGCCTTTTTGCAGATGATACCAAGATTTGTAACAGAGTAGACACCGAAGAGGGAGTGGAGAATATGAAAAAGGATCTGCAAAAGTTAGAGGAATGGTCTAATGCCTGGCAACTAAAATTCAATGCAAAGAAATGCAGAGTAATGCATTTGGGGATTAATAATAGGAAGGAACCGTATATGCTGGGAGGAGAGATATGCACGGACGGGGAGAGGGACCTTGGGGTGATAGTGTCCGAAGATCTAAAGGCGAAAAAACAGTGTGACAAGGCAGTGGCTGCTGCCAGAAGGATTCTGGGCTGTATAAAGAGAGGCGTAGTCAGTAGAAGGAAGAAGGTGTTGATGCCCCTGTACAGGTCATTGGTGAGGCCCCACTTGGAGTATTGTGTTCAGTTTTGGAGACCGTATCTGGCGAAAGACGTAAGAAGACTTGAGGCGGTCCAGAGGAGGGCGACAAAAATGATATGAGGCTTGCGCCAGAAGACGTATGAGGAGAGACTGGAAGCCCTGAATATGTATACCCTAGAGGAAAGGAGAGACAGGGGAGATATGATTCAGACGTTCAAATACTTAAAGGGTATTAACGTAGAACAAAATCTTTTCCAGAGAAAGGAAAATGGTAAAACCAGAGGACATAATTTGAGGTTGAGGGGTGGTAGATTCGGGGGCAATGTTAGGAAATTCTACTTTACGGAGAGGGTGGTGGATGCCTGGAATGCGCTCCCGAGAGAGGTGGAGGAGAGTAAAACTGTGACTGAGTTCAAAGTAGCGTGGGATGAACACAGAAGATTTAGAATCAGAAAATAATATTAAATATTGAACTAGGCCAGTTACTGGGCAGACTTGCACGGTCTGTGTCTGTGTATGGCCGTTTGGTGGAGGATGGGCAGGGGAGGGCTTCAATGGCTGGGAGGGTGTAGATGGGCTGGAGTAAGTCTTAACAGAGATTTCAGCAGTTGGAACCCAAGCACAGTACCGGGTAAAGCTTTGGATTCTTGCCCAGAAATAGCTAAGAAGAAAAAAAAAAAAAATTTAAATTGAATCAGGTTGGGCAGACTGGATGGACCATTCGGGTCTTTATCTGCCGTCATCTACTATGTTACTATGTATAACTAAGGGTTCCTGAAGAAGGATGTCTATCCGAAACTGAAGCTCAGTTAAAATTAAAATAGGCGGATATCAAGTACTTTGGAAGAACTGGATTATTGCAGGTATTCAAACTCTGAATGATGTTATTTCAGATGGTAAATGCTTAAATTTTCACAATTGCAACATAGATTTGGTCTTAACAAGTCACAAAGTTTTAAGTGGTTGCAATTGAAGCAGGCTATTCAGGTTGGGTTCCCTGAATGGAAAAATCTTAACAATCAATATAGTATAGAGTTCCTATGCTTCCAAGCCGACTTCCTAGGACATCAAGCCGCATTGTGGTATAAATTATTATCTGGATACTTGAATAAAAAACCAAAATGTGGTCTTAGAGACATTTGGAGCATTGAGATTAAGCATCAGATTTCTGCATCTCAATGGCCACGAATTTGGTCTTGGAGAATGAGATGTACAGTGTCAGCATCTATGAGGCAAACTTGGTTCTTTTTGTTGCATAGAGCGTTTTGGACCCCTGTTCGTTTACAAAAATTAGATAGCTCTAAGTCAGGGATCTCAAAGTCCCTCCTTGAGGGCCGCAATCCAGTCGGGTTTTCAGGATATCCCCAATGAATATGCATTGAAAGCAGTGCATGCACATAGATCTCATGCATATTCATTGGGGAAATCCTGAAAACCTGACTGGATTGTGGCCCTCAAGGAGGGACTTTGAGATCCCTGCTCTAAGTCTAATAAATGCTGGCACTGTAATCTGGAACCAGGGACATTAGATCATCTACTTTATTATTGTCCCTGTATTAAGTTATTTTGGAATTCAATTTGGACTCAAGTAAATTTTTTATTGGAAAACCATGTTGCGCTTTCCTATGATACTGTTTTATTTGGAATGGCTATGAGGAAAAAGGGTGAGGGGACTAAATCGCGCGAAACAACGGCGCGCAGACAACTGAGCGCAAGGTTGACGGTGCGCCGAAGAAAAGCACTATTTTAAAGGGCTCCGACGGGGGGGGAACCCCCACTTTACTTAACAGACATCGCGCTGGCTTTGGGGGGGTTTGGGGGGTTGTAACCCCCCACATTATACTTAAAACTGAACTTTTTCCCTAAAAAAACAGGCAAAAAGTTCGGTTTCAAGTATAATGAGGGGGGTTACAACCCCCCACAATGCCAGCGCGATGTCTGTTAAGTAAAATAGGGGGGTTCCCCACCAACACCCCCCGTCGGAACCCTTTAAAATAGTGCTTTTCTTCGGCGCACCGTCAACCTTGCGCTCAGTTGTCTGCGCGCTGTTGTCTCGCGCAATTTTGTCTATGAACCAGGGAAAAGTCAAATTTCGTCACATAACAACAAACTTTTATTAATTATGACAGGGGTGGCCATTTAACATATTATCAATAATTGGAAAAATTATAATAATCTTAATTACACATTCTGGTGGAATTTATGCCATATTTTTAAGATGGAAAGAGCAATAGCGGTACAAAAAGGGAACTATAATAATTTTGTAAAGATATGGGGGCCATTGGAAAAGTATTGTGATGAATAGACATAAACTCTTTTCTTTTCTTTTTTAGAGTATTTAGCACACTCAAGTGGGGTGGGTGGATTTGGAGTGAAATTAAAAAAGTTATGTTATGATAAAGTGCATAATATAGTATAATGTAAGCATGTTGGGAAATTGATGAAGGGTGGATGGGTGGGGATTTTTATACTATTAGATTTTATGTGTTAGATATTACAGTGTATTTTTGTGCATTGGCTAGTTGATTTAAAAATGAATAAAGATTAAAAAAAAAAAAAAGAAGCTCAGTTGAACCAATTATTTTTTGAGCGATTTTCAATCCAATTGCAGCTCACCTTTGGCCTTTAAGCGTCTCTGGGAGCCCTGATGTTCTATGGAGCTCCTATTGAGATAAGTGATTTTTTTTCTTTATGTTTGTGCAGTAATTCTGTTTCACCAACTGTGTTGGCACAGCTTGGCGAGTGTACATATTTTTTGTTTAATCATTAAGTGTGATTTCACTTATTCACATTGCACACGTGAAGACTCTATGACGGTGTGGTGTGTTGGGCTGTTGCCCGCCCACGGGTTGCAGTATTGAACGCTAATTTGTTTATCTGACTTTACAATCCACACTGAGGTCTTCTCACACAAATTAATATGAAATCTTTATTCAATATACCTCTCTCTGCTGCGCCCACAGTTTGTCAAACAGTGACACTATTAGAACTTTTTTGGTTTCAGTTTACGTAGATGTTCTATAGAGATTTGGGTTTTGTTAACTGACAGTTCTTTCTATATTGAGCATCACTGTATAGCTGTGGAAATAGCAGTGTAAATTTTATTTAACTCATGGCTTTTTATTGGTAGCTCAGGGTGAATTACATCCAGGTACAGCAGGTGATTTATCTGCCCCAGAAGATTTGCAGTCTAACCTTAAAGCTTTTGCAATCCTGAGTCACAAGGAGTATTTGTGGGATTTGAACCCGAGTGTCTCTGGTCTTTAGCCTGCTGCAGTGGTTACTACACTCCTACATTCCAAAGGAGACCATCGGGTGGCCTAAGTGGATAAAGAGCTGGTGCAATGATCATGCTTAAAAAATGCAGACAGTCTGAAATCTGCCCCCCATTATCTCCACTCAAGGCCTTGTGGTGCAATCAGTAGGATTGCTTGCCTACTACTCCTACAACCTGTATTCAAATCCCACACTGGGATTTCTGCCAGGGAGCTGGCCTGTCCAGGTAGCTGGATGTTTAGGTCATCCATCCACTTTTTAGTCATTAAAAGAGTACTCAGCCTTAGCTGGAGAGGTTAACTTGACTGGGGAAGGCAATGGCAAACCACCCTGCTTCCTATCAAGAAACCATTGCTCAGGTGGTGGCCCCCATAAGTTGCTTGTGACTTGGTACTTGTATACAGGGGACACCATTATCATCTTGCCCTGGCTCATGTACCCATTAGAAGGGTGGTTTCTAATGTGAATTTTAAAAAAGACACAATTTTGGCCAAATAACCCCCTTTACAAAATTGTAACTTAGTTTTTTTTAAGCGCCAGCCACCGCAGTAACAGCTCCGATGCTCATAGATTTCTATAAGTGTCAGAGCTCTTACTGCTACGTTTTTGTAAAAAAAAAAAAAAAAAAGGGAGGGGAATGTGCATTAAATGGAAAAAATTGTACATTATTTACTGTTAGTGCATGATTTGGAATTGTAATGCAAGTTAGATAAGATGCAAATGCACGAAAAGCACCTCCTCATTATGCAAATCAAAAGCTGCGTTATTTGTGGAAAGATAATGCCAATTTGACAAGGCGTCATTCTTTTCTCCCTGGGTGCATCAGGTCACTAATGCTCCTGGGAGACCTCATAAAGGAGCCAGACGTGTAGATCTGACCCCCCCCCCCCCCCCCGAACAGAGAACTTCTCCAGGAGACTTCCCCTTTATCACCTAGCAGGGCTCTCTCTAGTGGGGGACAGGAGCAATCCCCAGTAGCTCCTATCATATATTTATTTATTTTAAATGATTTATAACCCGCCTATCCACAATTCTAAGCGCGGGAAGAATAATCACATACAAAATCACAGTAAAGAGTACAAACAGATACAAAACGGCAGAAGAGAAACAGGATTAAAAAAAAAAAAAAGAACTGCCCTAACTCAAACCGTCACGTGGCCCACACCCTCAAACAGCATGGTTTCCACCCCCTTTCTGAAACGCCGCAGCATGTTCGACTGGCACAAAAACAGAGAGATTGGCGGCTGGTTTCAAAAAGGACACACCTTGAACCCGAGTGGTACTATCACTAGGGTTCAAGCTGAGAAATTAGGGCAGATGTAGGTAGTACAGTTTAATAAATTAAGCTGCAGTAAATTGTGCTATTTCAGCTTAAGATCCACCCCTCACACTGTACGCTCGCTATAGAAAGGACTGGGTACCATCTGTGTAATTGCTTGTAAACTGCCTCGGACTACAGTGCTGTAGGAAATGCTAAAATTATTTTTATTACCTATTTGTGGCATTGTTTGCTGACTTGCTCTGAACTACTCTGGGCTGTCCCGGACTGGCTTAGAAAAGGGGAAGATAAGCCAGAAATAGATATTACTGTTAGCACTACAAAATTCATTTGTGAACACATACAACTGATATTTAAATGCCAAGGTCAAAATTTATAGGTTCATTAACAGGTTCCAAACATATGTATACATGGATTGAGAACTGCCTACCTTGGAAGCACAAATGTATGTACCTCAATGGGAGCTTTAGAAGGGGGGGGGGGGGGGGGGGAAGGAACAGGAGGGAAATCTACAGTGGTTCTGTCCTGGGACATTCTTCCCAGGCACAAACAAATTCAGAGGCCTGAACATTTCTAAGGCATGTGTGAATGCCACAAGCAACACACACAGTCTCTTGGCTTGGATAAAGCATGTTTGGTAGCAAAGGACCCCCCTGGGGGGTCCCTAGATCAAGTCGCTTTCTTTTTGAGGCTTCCCACTGAAAGGGAAAACGGAAGGAGGTGGTTTGGGTGGCATTGTGGCCCTCAGGTATTGCAGGGGGAATCTCTCTAATGCTTCCATCTTTTCAGAAACTCAATTTCTCTTTCCTTCTGAAAACAAGTGAGCTGTAAATACTGTTTAACCTTCTCCCCCTCCCCTCAGCACTATAAAAACACAAATATCCCATAACTCAGCTGCTTCAAGCGTGGTGCCTCCAACATGCCCTGCTCCAGGCCTCTCTGGAAGGTCAGAACAAACGGCTTTCCGATTCACTGCTCCTGAAATAATTTTGTGTATTAAAACCTGAATCTGCACTTTCTGGCCAGAAAGCCTCTCTTAATTATTGCAGTTGTCCTTGGGGTGGACAGTGATCCTTCACAGCAACGCCGCTAACCAACCAAGCAGCGCCACCCCCCCCCCCCCCCCACCCAATCTGTTTTCAAAGTGTGTCTGTCCTTTATTAAATTGTTTTCTTTTCCACATTATCAGTTGCCATGGAGACCTCATCTCTCGGATTATTTGAATTTCATTATATCTATTGATTTGGGAGCATTTCATCTTTTTTATTGTTTTTCTGTCAATTTTCAAAACGAATAACCATCTAATTTGCGTCAGTGCTGATTATGTTTGTCCCTCAATAGAGGTCGGCAGCTGCGCTGAGGAAACAAATCAATGAGAGAAGCCGTCATAAAGCTCCCCAGCACAATCTCTGGGATATGGGGGTGACATTCGCCCAGACAGAGGCGCACACTCGCAACTCCACTGCTCACTTTTTTTTTTTTTTGTTTTGTTTTAATATTAGTTGGGGTTTTTTTTTTTTTTTTTTGCTTTGTTGTAAATTTTTGCAGACAGGATAGAAGTGGGGAGGAGAGGGGAGGGAAGAAAGAGGATTTCAAAATGCTTACTAGGTTTTTTTTTTTTTTAATAATTTATGCAATTTTAAGCATTTATGTATAAATTTTTTAATAAGCCACCCTGGAGCAAAATGGCCATTAGCAGCCGAGCGTCCTTCTGTCCAATCGGCTCATGGAGAGGATCAATTTCAGAGCAGTCTTGCTTTTTTTTTTATGAGATGATAAAATGCTTTTAAAGCAATTTACACAAATATGGAAATTTCTTTTTTTTTTTTATAGCTGCCTTTACTTATTCAATGGGCAGAGTGCATGAGGGATTGAGTGAGCATAAGTGTGTGTGTGTGTGTGTGCGTATGAGAGGGAGAGTGTGTGTGTGTGTGTGCACATGGGCAGCTGGCAGGAGGACGAACCCAGTTCTAACTGGAATGGACTAACTGTCCTTCCCACAAGGGCAGAAACTTTCATTAGTGATGCGCAGAAAGGCGATTTAGGAAGCGCGCTGTACGGAAAGGCGAAAGCTCAGCACTTTCTATAAAGCAGCTTTCTTTTCTGAAACTGGGGCTTTCTCCTTCAGCTGTACTCACAAACCAAGGTGCCCAGAGCACAGGCTGGCAGGAAGCAAAGATAAAATTAGCACCGACTGGCACACTACCCTAGGGTCGGCAGTAAAAGGACTGACCACCGTTTAAGGGTGAAAATGCATTGGAGGCAGAAACGGCCTAACTCTTTTACATACTGGGCCTCTTGTCATCACATTCCCTCCTGCTTCACTATGCAAACAGAAACCACTAAAACAGGGAATTTAGGAGACCGTATGAATTACACACGCAGGCCATCCAGCTTTCTCTCTTATCCCATTGGAATGATCAATATCGTTACGGTAAATCAGATGATGTGTTTTAACATTAGACTAAAAACTCCACTGGTCATGTGTCCTCGGTCAGTTAGAAATCACTTTCCTCCCATGCTGTGGGCCAGCTCTTCTCTTCTATGGATCTTCAATGCCCCCATCCCTCTTAGGTCTTTCCCTTGTGACTTTCGAAGGCGGAGAGATGCAGAAAACACGTTGCTGTAGCCTTGTACATGACGAAAGTGGCTTCGTCTGAAAGTGGATTTCCTAATGCCCAGCAACTAAGGCATTTGCCGAATTTTGTCTACCCAAATACTACCTGAAGCTCTCTTTCATGTGCCTTTTTAACACCGCCACTTAGTGGAAGATAATATGAAATCTCTTCTGTTAAAAATGGTAGTCTATGGGCAACAAACCATTTTTAAGTGCCAACTCTGTCCTGTTTTTCTACACTGTGCAGGGTGGTCACCAGACCTGTGAAATCTCCCACACTGAGCAGGAGTCTCCTGCTTCCGAGGGCTTTCCCCTTTATAAATGCAGAAACCCCTGTGAAACATGGGAGACTTGGGAGCCAATAACTATGTTTTTTTCTCTGCCTTCACATGACCACAAGCAACTTCAAATCTTACCGCCAACATTTCCTGCTGCAAGATTAACAGGCAGAAGAAATGAGATTTGAAGCTGATCACAGTCTTGGGGCAGGCAGAACAATTTACAGAGATTCACAATAGAGACTGGCACGGTGACAAAATTCATCACCGTTCCTGTTCCCGCAGATAACCCAAGGGCAACCATCCCGTGTCAATTCTTTAGTGTCTATCTCAACCTCAGTTCTTCTACACTAGCATTCTTCAATGCAAGGCTTGAGGGTCAGTGGTTGTGCCCATTCATACTCTGATTCTTATATGAGCCAAGTATAGGACAGTCAAGCCATAGTGACATCACTGATGAAATCGGCTCATAGACATTGGTGCAATGAGGCATTATGACATCACAATATCTGCTCTGGATACCGGAAACTGTCATTCTTTAGTGTCTATCTCAACTTCAGTTCTTCTACACTAGCATTCTTCAATGCAAGGCTTGAGGGTCAGTGGCTGTGCCCATTCATACTCGGTTTCTTATGTGAGCCAAGTATAGGATAATGAAACCATTGTGACATCACTGATGAGGTAGGCTCGCAGGCATTGCTGGAAAAATGCATTATGACATCACAATCTCAGCTCTGGAATGTTGCTACTCTGGGTTTCTGCCAGGTACTTGGGACCTGAATTGGCCACTGTTAGAAACTGGGCTTGATGGACATTCGGTCTGTCCCAGTATGGCAGCACTTATGGTCTTATGTTCTAACAATCCCGTGTCATTCTTTAGTGTCTATCTCAACCTCAGTCCTTCTACACCAGTATTCTTCAATGGAAGGCTTGAGGGTCAGTGATTATGACCATTCATACTCTGATTCTTCCCTCTCTCCTTAAAGAATGACAAGGAGATGGTTTCCCATAGTTATCCGCGGTGATGGGAACGGTGATGAATTTTGGCACTGTGTCATTCTCCAATTCACAAATGCCAGAGAAGGGAAAGGCATGAACTGGGTTTGGGAAGCTGGGCCATATCTCCCACTTACCACTTACTCCCTCCTTAAAAGCTCTAGCAGTCACACATATTGACCTAAGAAGGATTTTATTACATTCCTGGAGGAATTTTGTGAAACTCCACGTTGCAGAATTTGCACATTCATCTTGTCCCAGGGGATGTGAAACTGCAGTTGCCGCAGCCTTTCTACATTGCTTGACTCTTCCAGCGTGCGATCGGCATCGTGCAGGAAGTCCTCGTGCGATAAGTGTAGGATTTTTGAGGACCACATTAACCATACACTGCAATAGCCGCAGTGCAGGAAAGCAGCCCCTGCATCTGAATCAGGAAGAGCTTAGTTATCTGACGACAGTACAAGGAGAAATGGATTTCAGGAAGAAAAGACGAGGATGGTACTATGGGCCGGATTCTCTAATATTGCCGGTAAAATCCGACAGGTCACTGTAACGGTCATAAATCTTAACGATTCAAACATGACAAGCCATTCTCAAAGAACCGCACATGCAGCCGGAAGCCCGAGGTCATTATGCCATTGTACAGAACCATGGTAAGACCTCATCTGGAATACTGTGTGCAGTTCTGGAGGCCACACTACCGTGAAGATGTACTGAGAGTCGAGTCGGTTCAGCGTATGGCCACCAGGATGGTCTCGGGGCTCAAGGATCTCTCATATGATGAGAGGCTGAATAAATTGCGGCTGTACTCTCTCGAGGAACGTAGGGAGAGGGGAGACATGATTGAGACATTTAAGTATATCACTGGTTGTATCGAGGAAGAAGATGATATTTTCTTTCTTAAAGGACCCTCGGCCACAAGGGGGCATCCACTAAAAATCAGGGGCGGGAAATTTCAAAGCGACTTCAGGAAGTATTTCTTCACCGAAAGAGTGGTTGATCATTGGAATAGACTTCCTGTGCAGGTGGTCAAGGCCAGCAGCGTGCCAGATTTTAAGAATAAATGGGATGCGCATGTGGGTTCTCTAAGAGGGTAATAGTGGGGGGAGAGTCATCGGAATAGGCAGACTCGATGACATATAGGATATCTGGGAGAATAAATTTAGGGAAGGGGATCTTTAGTGTGGGCAGAGTGGATGGGCTATGGCCCTTTTCTGCCGTCATTTTTCTATGTTTCTATGCAAATGAGGTTCGCGGAGGGTTGCCAAACTTACATAAGATTAGTCACTGGTGATAGCAATCGGCACATGCACAGAATAGTCCCCGGAAAGAGATGTTAATGTGTGCATATACATTACAGGTATGCCTTATTGGAGCTCAATTATGGGTTCAAGTCACAGGCGCGCCTCACCTTTAATACACGCACTTGAGACGCATGCTTTTGAGATTTTTTTCCCTTTTACTATTAAACTACTATAATTTATGCAAATAGTGTGGTTTAAAATTTTTTTTAATCATGAGCCACAGCCAGATACACGCACCGGAGACTGCTTTTCATAGTACCGGCACCCCTGGACCAGCTGGTAATTTTAGGTTGTTAAAAGCCGGCGCTTCATTTGGAGAATTAGCCGGTGATGATAGAAAATCGCCCGATGTGCTTGTTTAAATATTAATGAGCCCATTTTACTACCATTTAATAATAATGACCTCATTGCCGTACACTTGCATGGCAGAGTCGGAGTCTGCATGAATGCTCGGAAAGACCACGGTGAGCCATTCTGATAATCATGTGGTAAAATCCTGGCACATTAAAACCAGCTGGAACTGGTTTAGTGACCATCATTAAAGGCACAGTAAGTTTTGAGAGTCCTGCCCTAAGAGAGCAAGGAGCTAATTTAAAATGGGAGAGAAAGCACCAGATAAGCAAAGCATAGGAGAGGGAGATAAGCTGGACTAGACAAGCGTAGGGGATGTTTGGAAGAGAAGATGTGGGGTACATATGGTTGGAAAAGAGCTGGAGAGAACAGGGTCAGGAAATGTGTGGAAGGGGGGAATCTGAAGGGAACAGTGTATTTATATACTATCCTGCAATGGCAGTAGGAAGTAAGCCAATTCTGGCTGATTTGTGGAAAAGAAGGGGGAAAACCATGAATCCTAGCAGCCAGCTCTATGGGTGCTCGACTATCCCCAATGTTGAACAAGCTCCTCCACTGTGTCCAAGGAGAGGCAATTTCCACTGGGTTTAGCACTCCCAATAGTTTTGAAACGTTGACTCCTGTGCTATGAACACAACTGTATTACTTGCAAGAGGTCAGCACTGCCTGCAGTTCAGAGTTCCCTTGGATTGAGTCAAGAGCCGGTCTTAAACGAGGGCCAACAGTGGCGGCTGTAGAGGGCCCTCGTGCTTAACCAGGTCATTTTTGCAAATGACAGCTGACCATAACAAAGCTTCCTTTCCCATCTCTCTTCCTCCCTCTCCCATTGGTAACCATGCTCCTCAGCGCCAACGCTCTATAACTCTTCCCGCCAGCTCTTCTCTCTCACACTCCCTCACCATAGCTGCCAGCTCAATGGGCGCCAGAACACCCCAATATCAAGCAAACCTCTTTGCTCTTGATCAAGGAGAACTAACTTGTATTGGGTTTACCAGACGCATTTTGAAAAGTCAGCTCCTGTGCACCTCGCCCTTTGGTTTTGCACTCCTCGGAAGGATAGCGCCATTTTATTGCCTTTTCAGTTTCACTTCCTCATACCTCAGGGGCGCGGGGCCGCCATACTGGTCCCGCAATTGCTAAGGTCGGTCCTGGACTTGGTGGATAGCCGAAACAAAATCATTGAAAATCAGAAGCCCTAGTTATGCTGCACTAGAAATGTGCTCCTGGGGAAAATCTGCACCAAAACTTTTAAAATTAGGCACCTGAATAATTAAAAATAAGCCCTAAAATCCCCAACTCCCACAAAACCTTTCAGTTTAGAAATTCTCAACTCCCTACTCACTTCTTCACCTCTCTCTCTCTTTCCCTCCATCCTGCTTTCCTATGGATTTTATTCATGAATTCCTGGCATTGGGTTTAACCTCCGAAATACAATTAAAAAAATAATGAACTTGGGCAAAACTAAAGACGGAGGGGAATGCGTTTTACCTCTCTTCCTCCCTCTGCCATTCCCGAAATAAACTTCTGCCTCTGAAAGGATTCAGACATGGCTTCCTGAATGTGTTCAGGATATCCATTGGAACAAATCCGCATATTCTGGAACTTCAGTGCATGCAAAGTCATCTCATGCATATTCACGGTTGATATCCTGGCTGTGGGGTCCCCAGGGAAGCTCTCAATTAGGTAAGAAAATCTTTAGGAATGAATAAAAATACTACCTCCCCCCCCTCCCTCCGATATTTGCACCTCATTACCCCAAAATGCTGTTATATAACCACCAGCTCTCTCGCACAAGTCCCCTATCTAAAAGGTGCTGTACGTGTGTCTGTCTCCTGCAGAGGAGGAGAGACAGGATAAGATATCCCAGAGACAGGTTCTCAGATGAAACCCTCTCTCCGGGCAGCTGCAGCACTGCGACTCCTTACACCTTCTTTTGGGATTCTTCGGACCTCAGAATCCAGAAATCTTTAATAGATGGGATTTTGGATAGAAAACCAAAGAGATGCCTTCAAAACAAACTGTCTGTTTCTCAAACTCATCCTTACATTCGTGGCTTCGTTTTCTTCCTTCAACTGTCATTAAAACAACAAGTTTCTGTTACAAACTAAACATTCCCACATTGCATAAAAAGATTATGTTACACCAGAGCCACTCCTGGGCCCTGTGTTTATACAGAAACCTTCATAGCAAGGCCCCCTCCTGATGAAGTGACTTATTAAAGTTTAAACAGTAATTAACAGAACAATAAAAATAAAGGGATGTTTGGGGAGCTGTAGCACACACTGGGTTTTTGGCAGTGCCAGCACTTCTCAGTGCCCTGGGCTGGCAGCAATTACTGGCTGCAAAGCCAGAGGGACAAATCTTACAACCTGAGTCAGAGGCGCGAGGCCTGGGCCGTTCTAGGCTTTTGCAAGGCTGAAAAGGTGGCATAAGTGCTGGCAGCGAGGGCCAGGTGTAGAAGGCAGAGGGTAAGGATGATGGTTTGGTGTCAGGGTGTTATGGACGGCTGTAGGTTGGGTATAGAATGGTAAAAGCATGGCTTTTTAGGGCACCGAGGACTACGTACAGGCGCTGTGGAATAGAAGCAGCGAGATGAGTGTGGGTACTAAGAAAGGTACAGGTGTGACTACATATATTTTTAAGATTTTATGTCCCTCCGGTTCTCTCCATCTGTATCTCTAGTTGCTTTGTGATTCATAGTAACATAGTAGATGACAGCAGATAAAGACCCGAATGGTCCATCCAGTCTGCCCAACCTGATCCAATTTAAATTTATTTTTATTTTTTAATTTTTTCTTCTTAGCTATTTCTGGGCAAGACTCCAAAGCTTTATCCGGTACTGTGCTTGGGTTCCAACTGCCGAAATCTCTGTTAAGACTTACTCCAGCCCATCTACACCCTCTCAGCCATTGAAGCCCTCCCCTGCCCATCCTCCACCAAACGGCCATACACAGACACAGACCATGCAAGTCTGCCCAGTAACTGGCCTAGTTCAATATTTAATATTATTTTCTGATTCAATAACTAAATCAAAGCTCCTTTACAAAAAAATGTATTGCAGTAGAATATAATTAGTCAGTGGAACATGTCCGAGAACACACTCCCACATTTCAGTGTCAACCTATAGAAAAGGGCGGGGTTCCCTAAGCAACATAAAAGAACATTTCAGTCCATGCACTTCCTCCAGTGAAGGCACAATGATCCGGGACGAAAAAAAAAAATAAAATAAAGAGATGGAACACCTGCCCAGAGCGACGTTCACCTGCAGTTCTGTCCAACAGCCGCCATTGTCTTTTACAGTTCTACATTACTGCAGAGCGCTGCCGGGCAGAAAGTGAAAAAGCTGGAAGCTGTCCAAAGCTTGCCTAAACTACACAAGTTCCTTTTAAACGCCCACTTTGGACTTAAGTGTTAGCTGCAAACATGAATGAGTGCCGGAGGAAGATGAGCACCTGAGAGGACGGCAAGGAGAATAGAAGGATAATGGTGCAGAGGTGCATGAAAGAATGACAGAGCTCTCAAATGCTGAACTTTGCCTGGTGAGGAGGACAGCACTGATACCACAGATGGCAACCCCCCCCCCCCCCCATCCTCTCAGTGAGACGATCATTGCAGACTGAGCCCAGGATTAAGCAATCTGGGACCACAAGAAGTGCCGTACTGGTAAGAAAGACGGTCCACTCACTGAGCCCTGCCAAGAACTGTCAAGAAGAGCGCAGAAAGTGGAAGGGATACAGAGATGGCAGTCATCAATGGAATGCAAAGCTTGAGTAGGAGTGTATAGAATAACCAAAGAGACAAGATAAGTAGGAATGCCCATATGTAAAATGAGGGGGGGGGGGTGTCACTGCTGCAGCTGCTAAACTGATTGCGGCAGGGAGATTAGAGGTCTGCATGGGAAGGGGGATTGTGGGAATCGGGATCCCCCCCCCAGGTTATGGGACTCCCGCGGGGATGGAATCAGGGTTCCCGAGGCCTGGAAAGAGAATTAGTAGAAGACAGACGAAAGTAGAAACTGGGACCAAGATGATGAAAAAACAAAATGTCCCCGCACAACTCTCTAAGGGAGATTCCCTTGCCATGATCGGCTCAGCGGCTGCGCCTAAGCTCACCTAAGGCCACTTCTGGGTGAAACCACGCCCATGCCTAGCCTTGGGCGAGCTTAAGCATCCCTACACGTCTTCCTCAAGAGCGACAGACGCCTATGGTGTAGGCGGCTTGCCTCGGGGTGTTTTTTTTTTTTAAACCCGTGCGTCCCAATTGGCTGGTTAGACAACGGTAGGACGCCTACTGCCACCTACAATCGGGACGCCGTTTATAGAATTTGGCCTAAGTTAGAATCTACTTGACCAATACAATTCAAAGCAGATTCCCACTGGTTACACTTAGGGTTTCTTTTGCTAAGGTGCCCTAATGATTAACGTGAACCAACTACCAGATTCTCTAAATAGCACCATTGTCAGATTGCATGTCAATCATGAAAGGATGCCATTTAGAGAATTGCGCCTCCAGCAAAGATAAGACACCAGAAATGTAGTCCAGGGTTTGCCAGGCCTACATTTCCAGCACCGCCTACCTTCGACGTTAATCATGCCTCTGGAGTCGCCTACCTGCACCTTCTGGTGTTAGCCACGCCTACAGCGGCATTAAGATGCCAGTAGGCACCTCCCGAGGTGCGATTCCAGCATCTTTTGCTTAGGCAACAGTAGGTGCTTCGAATTGTAACTTAAAATACCCTATAAAATGGCTTTTCCCTCTTAACTTAGGCACCAGCAGGGCATCTACCAGCCCCTAAGTTAAGGCGCCTTTTATCGAATTCCCCCCTAAATGCTAAGAAGCCCATTTATTCCTATGGGCTTCTTGGCTTTTAGCACTTCTTAGTAAAAAAAAAAAATAAATAAATAAATAAAAAAGAGCCCTTCGTATAAAATACATCATAAAAACCATTCAGTCCAAATTATCTAATGCAATGCCTCGCAAACGTAGTGGCTGCAACTCAAGGCATCCAGAAGTGCGCAGACGTCGATGCGGTGACATCACACACATGCGCAAAGGCCATCCAGATGGACCCTGAGCCGCCAGCGGGGGGTGGGGTTGCTGGAAGGGAAGAGGTGCGGAGAGAAGGAGAAATGCTGGCATCAGACGACTGCCCACAGGGTCCTGTAGACAGTCACCGGCGCCTCTCCTCCTCCCTGGCGCTTCACAGTTCACCTGAAATCTCAGGCGGCACACGGTTTGCAATATGCCGATCTAAAGACTTAGGGCTCCTTTTACAAAGGTGCGCTAGCGGTTAAAATGCCACACGCGCTAGCCGCTACCGCCTCCTTTTAAGCAGGCGGTCATTTTTCAGCTAGCGCGCACTAATCTTGAGCGTGTGCTTAAAAACACTAGCGTACCTTTGCAAAAGGAGCCCTTAATATATACATCTTATTTTTAAAAATTATTACTCGCTACAACCTACTATTCTGAGCGAGTCACACTATAAAACATATATAATGTCTACACAAATACACAAAACATGTCACGCCTTTTCTGGCTGACACAACCATTCACACATTAAAAGTATTCCAATGGTCAGACTATGCAACTGTTCAAAACACAAAGCTTTATCAGCCAAAATCTCCCTGCTTTCTAAACTGAACCAGACCAAGTTTTCAAACCATATCAGAAAGCCCTATATGAAGAGAAAGACCAAGGGGTCCTTTTCCTAAGGCATGAGCTAGTGCGTCTTAGCGCACACTAAATGCTAATGCGTGGCAATGCGTCCATAGGATATGGATGCGTTAGCATTTAGTGCATGCTAAGATGCACTAGTAAAAGGACCCCCAAGTTTATTAAAAATGTGGTATCCTGCAATACGGTTAAAACCATCTAAGCGGCTTACAGTCTAACATAAAATTATCCTACTAGAGCAGTGTTCTTCAACCACCGGTCCATGGACCAGTGCCGGTCCACAGAAATTTCCTGCCGGTCCACAGGGCCAGTACATGCATCAGGCCCAAAACAGTGTTCTTCAACCGCAATCGATGCGTCATTATCCTCGAGCCAGCTCCCTCTTCCTAACTGATTCAGTGCACAAAGCCACGGGCAGTGGCTCCTGCGGGCATCCTGCGCCTGAACCGGAAGCCTTCTCTCTGACGTTGCAACGTCAGAGGGAAGGCTTCCAGATGAGGCATGGGACGTGCAAGGTGCAATCAGTACTATTATGGGGGCGGGGTCTGGGGTGGATATTGGGTAGAGATGGGCAGGGTCTGGCCCACGACTTAGCCCAGTGTTCTTCCACCGCCGGTCCACAGACCGATGCAGGTCCACAAAATAATTATTTTATTTCTGCCGGTCCATAGGTGTAAAAAGGTTGAAAAACACTGTACTAGAGGATAGCGATTTCTTAAAATTAATGTGAGGGTTATAGGGAGAATTACAATTTAAAATAGAAAAGATAGGAGAGGAAAACACATTAGGATTAACTGATCATCATTTAGAAATGACCTCCACTAAAAAATCAATTCAGTTTTAAGTATAAGCATAATTAAATAGAAAAGTTTTTAAAATCAGTTTTACATTTATCCAATGATATATGTAACCTAATAAATAAAGGAAGTGAATTCCATAAAGACGGTCCCTGTACTGATAAAACTGAACGTCGCACATGCTCATGAATAATGGTTCGATACGATGGTACACGTAACTGATTTTGATTCACTGATCTAAGAGATCGTGTTGGACTATATAAAGCTGGAAAACAGACTGAAGTCACGCCGCAAAACTATGATGAACTATGGTGAAGTCCTGAGGAAGCGGCCGAAGAGCTGTGAAACACTTACACGACTCGCCAATATATGCGGCTGATAAATGAGACAATTTTTTGACTTATCACATATATAAGAATAATGATAATCTCCAAATAACTAGTCGCTACTGTGCAGTGAATAATCGAATTGCACGGGTTTATGCAAATACTCTTTGGTATTATTTTGTATGATAAAACCATTGAATGAGAGTTTTTTCCTGCCCATAATGTGGTTGGAAGTTGGTAGAGCATAAATTTGCTCACCACTGTCCTGAGGCTTTTTCTTTCATTCTGAGTGGGGAGCTTTTTTGGTTTGTTTTTTTATATTAATCCCCTACTTCCTTGTAGTTTTTGTTATCTAAAGTAAGGAATATATGAAGTCTGGACACCCCCCCCCCCACTACACTTATAACAGCTTGCACTCCCGCTGAAGTATGTGTGTGTGTGGGGGGGGGGGAACCCCCACTACACTTAAACCTCCCAAACACTCCAGAAGAGCAAGAGAATGGAAATTTTCTGTATACTGGGGGAATTCCCCCTCCCAATCCCCCCCCAATGGAAGCGTGAACAGTTATAAGTGTACTGGGGGGTTCCACCCCCACCTCCCCTCAGAACACTAACGGTAAGGCGTAAAAGTGGCGGAATCAGCAGTGCGCCAATGTCCTGCGCGCTTTCGTCGGTGTACCAGATATTTAAACATCTATCATATCTCCCCTCTCCCGCCTTTAAGTCTGTTCCCGTAACCACACAAAGGCTGTAAATCAAGTCCCATCCCCTGCCCCAAGTTCCAATCTCTCCCCCAGGTTCATTATCTCACTCTTTCTCTCTCTTCCTCCCACTGTTCAGTACTTCTCTCTCACCTCTCCATAAACACAGTGAAAACTTGTTGGGGAACAGCACTAAACTCTTCTCAACGGCTTCTGGAGCTCTCTGCCTTGGCCTCCAGCTCCGCTTGCAGGTCTGAGCTCGCTCTCCTCCTCACACCTGGTGTTCAGCACTTGGCCCCTCCTCAATCCCCCCTCCCAGCCAGTCTATCTTAAAAGTGATCTTCTGTTGGTCCCCAGCAGCAGCAGCATCTCACAGATGCGGCCTATGGCCTGCTCAGAAGCTTTCCCTCTGGCCCATCCTACTTCCTCCGACATCACTTCTTGTTTCTTCAATGGGCAGGACAGGTCAGAGGGAAAGCTTCTGAGCAGGCTGTACATGCGCTACACTGTCAGGAACCAACAAAACACTACCTTTAAGTGTGTGTGTATGTGGTGGTGGTGTGGTGATGTTGAATCACAGGTGTGTGTGGGGGGGGGGAATGCTGCATTGCGCTGTGGAGAGGGACTGGAAGTGGAAAAGAGCAGATGAGATATCTTGACGAGACAAAAGATGCAGCAATACAATTTTTTTTTTAAAACTGCGATTAATTATTAAATTGCAGAGTTAACTGCACTTATCTTTCAGCCCTACTAGTCACATGTTCCACCCATTCACAAAAGTAACATAACCACCACCATGTTCCTTTATTCCCCAAGCTAAAAAGCCTTAACGTCTTCAGCCTTTCTTCATAAAGGGAATTGTTCTATCCCAGTTACCTCACTCAGTGCATTCCAAGCCTCATTCCGGCGTCACCAGAGATTTTGGCTACACTCCTGCAGGAATCCCGCAGCAACTTTTTTCATCTCCGCAGGAATCTTGCGGGTTTCACTGAATTCCTGCGATCCCCATTCCTATGCAGCTCTCTAAGGTGCATACTCCTGAAATAAAATTTCCCCGTTACCTGAAAAGTCCCACAGATTGAGCCCCAATGTGGGCAGCTGAAAATTAACACCTCCCTCTCCCAGTTAGGATTCTTCCCCCCGCCCCCCACCATGTAAATCACTTTGTACTTATTCAGAACCAGTGCTAGGAAGTTCTTCTACACCCAAAGGGTGGTGGACACCTGGAATACGCTTCCAGAGGGTGTGATACGACAGAGTACGGTTTGGGGGTTCAAGAAGGGATTAGATAATTTCCTGAAGGAAAAGGGGATAGAAGGGTATAGATAGAGGATTACTATACAGGTCCTGGACCTGATGGGCCGCTGCGTGAGCGGACTACTGGGTGTGATGGACCACTGGTCTGACCCAGCAGAGGCACTGCTTATGTTCTTATGTACATTTCATCTGTCCAGCTTCAGCTCTGCACTGTTTATTTCACGATTGCATAGAATGTGAAAACTGTAATGCTTTTTTCTTAAACAAAGGCAGGTGATAAAGAGTGGAGAATTATCTGTACTGAGAAGTAAACTTGAGAAACCACTTGGGACCTACATATGCACATAGTCCACACATATGTAGGTTGATTTGAAAATCCACCTAAAAGCTAAGAAGGTAAAAAATATCAATTATACTTAACCTGCAAAACAGTAAAAATTACAGACACACTAGAAAATGAAATATAAGCATGCTTTTTGTCTCTTGATCTATGTATGTATGTATGTAGTAAAAAGCAGGTCTGGTTTTGGGTGATGCACACAAAGACACCTTTTGAAACCTACCCCAGTATGAATATTATAATACGGGCAGAGGATTTAGGTGGTCTCTAAGGAAATACAAAGAGCAGTGTGCCTTCTCTGCGGGTGCTACAGACAACTCTAGGAGAACACACTGGATCCTGTCAGAGGTTTATTCCTCTTCCTGGCCGACAAACGCAATACTTTTCACATCCTAAATGCACATTACACTCAGCCGTACCAGACACCTTGGCCCGACACATCTTGCCCTTGTTGATGATGGCACCTACAAGAAGGCAGACTGAACTTTCAATGAGATAATACTGTATAGGTTAAATTCTTCACCATTATTTTTAACTTTTTTTTTTCTAACACACACAAAGCTTGCAAAAGGCAGCTAATCTCTACCTAATAAAGAGCACCAGTAAAGTACTAGTTAAGTGGATTACTCAAGCAATGCCACGACTTTCAAATCAGAAGCGATGACAAAACTGATTATGCATTCACCACAGGCTCTTTGCAACACCAGGCCACCCTTCAACAGCAAGACATGTCTCAAAGAACCACATTTACATACTCAAGTGTCCATGCCAGGAGCTCACGCTATGCGTCTATTTCTTTTCTTTGGGTTTGTTTAAATCATTTCATTCACGCTGCATTCATTCCATACAAACACCGCGGGAATGCATTACTGCCCATACCAGTGTACGTTAGGGCATGATAAACACAGCGCCAGGGTTTTCTGCACTGTACAATACTCCTATTAGCACCATTAATGCAAACTAATGAAAGAAAAAACTTCAAACAGTCTGGGTTTCCTTTGGCTCATTCTCTTTCCCGTTTCTTCCCCTCTCTGGGCAGGGAATCACTTAAAAGGTTATACACAGACGAGTAAAACAGAACCAGTCTTCTCCTCTCCTCCATAAGGTCCCACGTGCTCATATCTAGGACATCCTCTTCCATTATTTTCTGAAGTTTATATGGCATCCACTCAGTCCATTGGTACATGGACAAAAAAAAAAAGTGCAACAGCAGTCATTAAATAACAGAAAAACAATATTAAAAATCAAATGTAAAAAAAAAGCAGATAGTCCTACAAGCCTCCTCAACAGACGTTGACCACCTCTAAACCTATTTCACATTCTCAACCCTATCTAGCCTAATTCAAGGCCCAATATTTTCTAACATAGGAAAGAATATTGAGAAAAGACAAACTGGGGGGGGGGGGGGGGTCAGGCTCAGAAAAAGATCCACTAACCAGCAACTCCTTACTATCCTTTGTTTAAAAGTTGTAAATACAAGGTGTACTGAAATCTTCTCAGTTACAGCTCCCCAGAAATGGAATTATCTACCAACTTAGAAACATAGAAACATAGAAATAGACGGCAGATAAGGGCCACAGCCCATCTAGTCTGCCCACCCTAATGACCCTCCCCTACCTTTCTCTGTGAATAGATCCCACGTGTCTATCCCATTTGGCCTTAAAATCAGGCACGCTGCTGGCCTCAATCACCTGTAGTGGAAGACTGTTCCAGCGATCAACCACTCTTTCAGTGAAAAAGAATTTCCTGGTGTCACCTCGTAGTTTCCCGCCCCTGATTTTCAACGGATGCCCTCTTGTTGTCGTGGGACCCTTGAAAAAGAAGATATCTTCCTCCGCCTCGATGCGGCCCGTAAGATACTTGAACGTCTCGATCATGTCTCCCCTCTCTCTGCGCTCCTCGAGCGAGTATAGCTGTAATTTGTCAAGCCGTTCTTCATATGGAAGATCCTTGAGTCCCGAGACCATCCGGGTGGCCATTCTCTGCACCGACTCCAGTCTCAGCACATCCTTGCGATAATGTGGCCTCCAAAATTGCACACAGTATTCCAGGTGGGGCCTCACCATGGATCTATACAATGGCATAATGACTTCCCTCTTACGGCTGACGAAACCCCTTCGTATGCAACCCATTATTTGTCTTGCCTTGGATGAAGCCTGCTCCACTTGATTGGCAGACTTCATGTCCTCACTGACGATCACCCCCAAGTCTCGTTCTGCTACCGTTTTTGCTAGGATCTCGCCATTAAGGGTATAAGACTTGCATGGATTTTGGCTGCCCAGGTGCATAATTTTGCATTTTTTGGCATTGAAGTTGAGTTGCCATGTCCTAGACCAGCGCTCCAGCAGGAGTAGGTCGTGCATCATGTTGTCGGGCACTGAATCTTTGTCTGTTGTGCATTTGCCCACTACATTACTTAGTTTGGCGTCATCGGCGAATAATGTTATTTTACCTCGAAGCCCTTCTGCCAAGTCCCTTATAAAGATGTTGAATAGGATTGGGCCCAAGACTGAGCCCTGTGGCACTCCACTGATCACCTCCGTCATTTCGGAGGGGGTGCCATTCACCACCACCCTTTGAAGCCTACCTCCAAGCCAGTTCCCAACCCATTGCGTCAATGTGTCACCTAATCCTATAGAACTCATCTTGCCCAGCAACCTGCGGTGTGGTACGCTATCGAATGCTTTGCTAAAGTCCAGGTACACGATGTCCAGGGACTCCCCAATATCCAGCTTCTCCGTCACCCAATCAAAGAAGCTGATCAGGTTGGATTGGCATGATCTCCCCTTAGTAAATCCATGTTGTCGGGGATCCCGTAGATTCTTTTCATCCAGGATTTTATCCAATTGGTGTTTGATTAGAGTTTCCATTAGTTTGCTCACTATCGATGTTAGACTCACTGGTCTGTAGTTTTCTGTCTCCATCTTTGAGCCTTTCTTGTGGAGTGGAATGACGTTAGCCGTCCTCCAGTCCAACGGGACGCTGCCTGTACTAAGGGAGAGGTTGAAGAGCGCGGACAGTGGCTCCGCCAAGACATCACTCAGTTCCCTAAGCACCCTGGGGTGCAGGTTGTCCGGCCCCATTGCTTTGTTAACCTTGAGCTTTGACAGCTCACCGTAGACACTGCTGGGCGTAAACTCAAAGTCACTAAAAGGGTCAACTGAGCCAACCCTTGTCTGTAGCTGAGGGCCAAGCCCCGGCGCTTCTCGGGTGAAGACTGAGCAGAAGTATTCATTTAATAGTTGGGCTTTTTCCGAATCCTTATCCACATAGTCTCCGTCTGGATTCCTAAGACTTACAATCCCGCCTGAGTTTTTTCTTCTGTCACTGATATACCTGAAGAAGGATTTATCTCCCTTCTGGATGTTCTTTGCCAGAGACTCTTCCATGTGGAATTTAGCCTCTCTGACTGCTGTTTTGACGGCTTTTGATTTGGTCAGGTAGTCTGCTCTAGAGTCCTGCTTCCCTGATTTTTTGTAAGAGATGAAAGCTTCTTTCTTCTCCTTGATGAGGTTTGAGATCTCTGCAGTAAACCACTGTGGCTTATTGTTCCTTCGCCGTTTACTTACTGATTTAACATAGCGGTTTGTTGCTTCTTGTATGGTGGCTTTCAAAGTCGACCACATTTCTTCCACATTATCAGTTTCAGCTTGGCTTTGTAGCGCCTGGTGAACGAAGTCTCCCATTTCTTTGAAATTTGTGTCCTTGAATTTGAGGACCTTGGTCAGTGTGGTAGATTTAGTGAAACCTTTCCTGAGATTGAACCATACCATGTTGTGGTCACTGGAGGCCAATGTGTCGCCCACCGAGACCTCTGTGACACTTTCTCCATTGGTAAGTATCAGGTCCAGTATTGCCTGATCCCTTGTTGGTTCCAACACCAGTTGCCTGAGTCTTGCTCCCTTCATAGTGTTTAATAGCCTCCTGCTGCTTCCGGAAGCAGAGGTAAGTGTAACCCAATCCACATCAGGCATGTTGAAGTCACCTAGCAATACTGTGTCCCCACGCAAGGTGATATTTTCTATATCTCCGATTATTTCCATATCCAGGTCATCCTGTTGTCTTGGGGGTCTGTAAATTATGCCAAGATACAAGCATTTGTCTTTCCCTCTGGCCAAATTAACCCAAAGGGATTCCCCAGTGTACTGGACATCTGTGATTCTCGTGACCTTAATGTCATCTTTAGTATATAATGCTACACCTCCTCCCATTCTGCCCTCCCTGTCCCGGCGAAGCAAGTTGTAACCCGGTATGACCATCTTAGAGAAGAAAAAGTATTAGAAAGATTCCCTCAAAAGCTTCCTGACGTTTTTGATAATAACAGATAAGCATCACCTTACTACCCGATCATTAATCTGTGATGTTTATAAATCAGCCTTTTTAGGCTACCCCTCAATCCCTTCCCTTAATGTTTTCCCCCTTATTTGTTCTCTTTCAAGTTAGTCATGGTTTATGTCACCTGAAAACTTGCATCTCACTAGAGGTCTCTGTAAAAAGGCTTTTGTCCCTCTCTCTTCTGTATCTTCTAGTCACCATCACAACGTGGACCACTAAATGCTCAATTTTAGATGAACTTAGCTAGTCTCCAGAGCAGCACTAGAGTATCATTAGGATGTTGCTTTCTCATGACCCTATGACCCCATTTTAACATTTTACCCCAGTAAATGGGCAGGTGAAGGAAGCAAATGTTCTCAGACCCAATGTTGACACCTGAACCATGCTACCATTTCACAGGCCTTTTTCTCTCTCTCGTCTGGCCCTTGTCCTCTGGGCTCACTCAGGCACATTGTGATACACTGCACGCCAACCCCAGAAAAGTCCATCTTTCACATTTCAAGCCTGTGCTGTGTCCATTCTTTCCTCTAACTTGCTGCCTTCTTCTCGGCCACTTTTGTCTGTCTGTCTGTCCTGCTCCTTTTCCCATCCCTGCTGGGGCTTAGCCCCAGGAGCATCCTTTCTTTGGCTCTGGGGGTTTTCTTTCCCTCTCTCTTTGCAGGTTTTTTATTTTTGCTAACTTTTGCCTCCTCTTCTTGGGACCTTGTTTGCTTCAAGTTTATTTTGAGTTTGATGAATTGCTTATTTAGTTTTACTAAGCAAGGTACAAAATTGGTCAGGTCAAGCTGTTTGTTGTCCTGTCCTGACCTCCTTTCACTCAAAAGGTAGGGATTCCCAATCAGGTCCTTGGGACACAGCCAACAATTAGATTTTCAGGGGTACTCGCAATGAATATGCGTGAAAAAGATTTGCATACACTGGAAGTAGTGTGTGTAAATCTATTACATACATATTCATTGTGGCTATCTTGAAAACCAGACTGACTGGGGGTGTCCCCAAGACTGGGTGTTGGAATCCCTTCTTTATAGCGCAAAGTCTACTACAGAGCAATGCATAGCCTACTAGACCTGGAAGAACATCCTCCCGCCACCACATCCCCTAAAATGTTTTCTGGACCTCTCAGACAAGCCATCGTCCTTGGTAAATCTCACGGGTGTCGCATCCCACTTAAAAAGAATCTTGTAGCCTCTTTCTTCACACAGTGCATCAAGATAGTGGCATCCCCTGACACTGAGCTACCTCAGTCCAGATTCAGGCATGGGCATGTGCCCAGACTGACAAATGCTGCTACTTACTATTACTATTTTTTTTGAGACGGGGTCCCCAGCGCAGCGAGATTTGAAAGCATACAATGTCCGCATAGTTGAGGGTTGCTTCCCATTGAAAATGTCAATGCTTCCCATTGTGAAAAGTCAATGCGAGAGAAGTGATTGCCCGTCTGATAAGTAATTCTCATACAGCAAAGTTCATTTTATTTCCTGATCTCCTGAAGAAGATCAGGGCGAAACAGGCCCCGCTGAGATCAGAAATCAGAAACGTTTTGTTTCGATCAGATGTCTATAAGCCAAGTTCCCCTTTTTCTAAAATTCTGATATTGATGCACATTTAAGTTATGATACGGAGGGTGTGGTTGACCAATTATTGAATAGACAAACCCAATGAATAGTCCAGCATTTGCTGTCCTATTGTGAGTGAGTGGGTAAGAGGTGTCTGAGGTCTTTCTAACTGCTTTTAATAACTATGTGCTATTCCACAGCCAACTTGGATTTTTAGTATTTATAATATATTTAATAGATACATAGTAGTAGTGTGAAGCTGCTTACTATAGAGCCATGTGCTTCCTACTATTTGACCGGTATAAAGGCAGGCTTTTCATGATAATGACGGGGATAGCCATCCAAATGACAACAAGAAATTGGAAGAGTTCCGATACTTTAAATTTTCCTTTTTGGTGGGCAAATTTGTGTTCTAGTTACAAATATGAAAAAGTGAATGCAGAATTTGGGGGGAATAATAAGATATTTAAGTTAGTGTGGGGCCCGTTTGTAGCTTTTGTTGCATCTATTTAAGAAATGTAGTTATATATTTATGTCTTATATCTCTTTTAAACTAGGTTTGGTTCCCATACACATCCAAGGGAGGGGAGGGGGAGATACTGCATATATATATATTTGATGTACGTTTACATTTCTGAGTTATACAGGATTGGGGGGTAATGATGTCTTAATTTCTGTAGTTCAAAAATTGCTTTGTAATGGTTTGATATGTTTCAGATGTATATTTTTATATTGCACTGTTCATATTGGAAAATAATAAAATTTATTTTAAAAAAAACCAACACACCACTATGGCCTTCCTCTGCTCCTCTCCATTCTTTAAACTTTCCAACTTTTCCTTTCGATGCTCACTCTCTAGGATCTGCTGTCTCTCCTCCTAGCGTCTCACTTCCATAAAGCTACGTCCAAGAGTCTACCCTTCCCAAATGCAATGTAAAGTTTCTGTGAGAGATGGTGGCAGCAGGTTTAACTAAATGAATTTTAAAGTAATTTAAGAACATATTATTCCTTGTGGGGAACCTTTATACATCTAAAAATCCCATGCCTGAACATATTTCTTTTCAAGTGTAAACCTTGAAAACAAAGTTGTGCTTGGACTGAAGACCTTACAGCAAGCACATGTGGCTACACAACCCTTTGCACGATATCACTAGCTCTGGTGCCTCCCACATCTACATGTGCACCACTTACTCTGTCTGATTCACGGAACCAGAACCGAAGGGCACATTGAGCGAGTTCCAGATTTCAAAGCTCTCGCCCCTTCGACTGTTGGACCTTTGCTAACAAGACCCGCAGACTTGAGGCCTCCCCCCCCCCCCCCCCCCCCACGTCATGTCTGAAACTAAATCTCAAGAAAACGACAGCCCCAAGAGACAAGGCAAACGTTTAAGACTGCAGCTTTGGTGACAGTGGTTTTAAGAATTGTCAGCCATCTGGAATAAGGAATTACAGTCACCTCCCTAATCCTATATTACTCAAATCCTAAAGCTGGTTATGGCACAGAAATGAGGTAGCAGCTGTGGGCAAGGATGGAGAAGAAAAACAGAAAACCAGAACAACTGAAAGATTCATTTTCCTAAGAGGTGAAAGGCAGTCCTGTATGAGCAGAGCAGCGCACTGTCCTCTGTGTGTGTGTATAATCACACACAGCCACACGCTCTCGCACTGGCCTGCGCAGGGCTGTCAGGTAAATTAGATCTGAAAGCTGACAATTTCTGACCATATTTCCTTGATTATTTCAAACAAATGCACACCAGCCGCTGTAAGAAGATTAAAGTGAAATAAACGTCCTGAGTGGGAGGAGGGAGGGCAGAGAATTCAGGTCACCCCCATCCGTCCCCCATCTGACAGCCGCTATATCGCTATCCAATCCAATAAAAATCCCCCCCCCCTTTGCTTTAATTAATTTTACAGCTAGCTTGCTTAATTACTTTCAATCAAAATCCTCCTGCCATCACAAAATTAGAAATGGTTGAGCTCCATTAGCCTAAATTCTTCATTTCCATACAGAAAGACTCATCGCTGGTGCTCACGCTTTCAGCTTGCTCCATCGCCTTCACGTCTTTATTTCAGGTGGGGAAATACATCTCTATTTCAACACCCTCTCTTTTTCCAGTGATAAGAGGTCAGAGATCTCCTTCTCCTATTCTGTGGAAACGCCACATGCTCATAACTCCTGAATACAAGCTCCCTGGCACGGATCAAGCAACCCAATTAGTACTGGCTGGACATCAATATGCCATGCTCATAGCACTGTGGTATCCACTGGCAGTGAGGAAGTTCCCAGTCCTGAGAGACTTCTAACCCTCTATGTAGGGCACTGGCGTAAGGAAGCAGGTTATACTACTCTGAATACCTCATACTAATGAGGCTGAAAACCAGTCAAGCATTTAAATAAAAAACAAACAAACCCTGGGACGGGTGCAGTTAGAGCCAACTCGTGGGGTGAATGGCCTCAATGGTGCCCTCTCCTGGGCACACTGACGACACTCCCAACTCCCACTCTACCGGAAATACAGTATGGAAGTTACCCAGGGCACTTTGTAGCACTTCCAGTTAAAACATAACAATAGCCTTACGAGGTCAGACTAATAGTCCATCTAGCCCAGTACCTGGCAAAAACCCAGAGTAGCAACATTCCATTGGGTTTGTATGGAAAAGGGTGGGAGAGGTGCCTCTTTGGGCCTTGCCCTGGCTCCTGCAACATGATTTATTACAATATACCAACATTTTGAGCAAATTTATGGCGGATCCTTTACGCACTTGGTTGTCAGTGCATGGTTCTTTTTTTTCCTAATAGGCCAGTGATTTGCCTGACTTTTTCATTCTATGCAAATCTTTCTCATGCATATTCATTAGGGATATTCTGAAAACCCAACTGGCTGGGGGTCCCCCAGGACAGGGTTAAGAACCACTGTTTTTCTTATCAATGGCAATAATGTATGTTCTAGGCTTTGAACCTAGGAAACTAAATGAGACTTATAGAGTATGGGCACAATCATCCCGACGTGTGATGGATCAACTATGGGAAGATAATCAAACGGTGGCTTTTCCTGACCTGATGAATGAATATGGCTTACTGCCCCAAGATCTCTTTAGATAAACTAAACCAAACTAAAACTTAGCTTTGCATACCGGGTCTTCAGTCAGAAAGGAGCTCGACTCGGTTAACAGTAACTAAAAAAATACTGAAAAAGTAAAAATCAGAAAATATTAGTATGACTGGTTTCCGAACTGTTTGGCAAATAAAATAGTTTTTTTTAACAATTTATGAAAAAGTTGAAAAGGACCAGGACCCCTTAAAATAAGAGGAAGTACGTTCCATAGTTGAGAAAATTTGAAAACCAAGGATTGACTGAAATACTTGACTCCTTTCACTGAAGGAAGGGAGAGTTTGAATTGTTGGGTGCCTCTTGCATAGGAGAATCTATAAGCATTCCATAATAAAGGGACAAGAGGGATGAAGATACCATATAAAATTTTAAAAGTAATACATACACATTTAAAGTGAATCCTGAGATAGACCGGAAGCCAGTGAAGGTTTAAAAGCAAAGGAGACACATGGTCAAATTTACTTTTTCCAAAAATTAATTTTGCTGCGGTATTTTGTATCAGTTGGAGTCTTTGAAGTCAGGTCTTTTTTATGCCGAGATAGATAGCATTACAGTAATCTTGCCGGGATAATATGATAGATACCACAATATAAAGGACTATACACTTTGGAAAGCCAGCAAGGAATTGGCAATGACTAAGACAGCTCTAGAACAGGCGAATAGAGGTGGCTCTGTTGGGTCCTATACCACACAGCAGTGTTTCTCAACTTCCTCAAGCCAAATGCTCCCCTAAGTCTAACAAATATCAACTGAGTACCCCTAACCACTGACTGCCTAAGCTCTGCCCTAGACCCTGCCCCCATTACTAATTGTAATACAATTTCTTCCATTCATTTTTCATATATACACTGCAGATATAAATTTGCAAAACCGACACATTTCAATCACTAAATTGAAAATAAAATCATTTTCCCTACCTAAATAAAATCATTTTCCCTACCTTTGTTGTCTGGTGATTTTATTTTTCTAATCATCTTTTTCCATTCTCTGGTTGCACTTCCGTCTGTGCTCTTAACTTGCTGCACTTCTTCGAGGGAGTACCGTAAGCAGGCAGATAGACAATGGTGACCTGGTTGACATTGTATATCTGAATTTTCAGAAGGCGTTCGACAAGGTTCCACATGAACGACTACTTCGGAAAATTGCGAGCCATGGAATCGAGGGTGAAATACTCATGTGGATTAAAAACTGGCTGGAGCAGAGGTAACAGAGAGTGGGGGTAAATGGACAATACTCAGACTGGAAGAGCGTCACCAGTGGGGTGCTTGGACCCGTGCTCTTCAACATCTTTATAAACGATCTGGACATTGGTACAAGTGAGGTGATTAAATTTGCGGACGATATGAAGTTATTCAGAGTAGTGAAGACACAGGGGGATTGCGAAAATCTGCAACGTGACATAATCAAGCTCGAGAAATGGCAAACGAGGTTCAACATGGATAAGTGTAAAGTGATGCATGTCAGTAACAAAAATCTCATGCACGTATACAGGATGTCCGGGGTGGTACTTGGAGAGACTTCCCAGGAAAGAGACTTGGGAGTTCTGATCGACAACTCGATGAAGCCATCCACGCAATATGCGGCGGCGGCGAAAAGGGCGAACAGAATTCTAGGAATGATTAAGAAGGGGATCATGAACAGATCAAAGAAAGTTATCATGCCACTGTACCGGGCCATGGTGCGCCCTCACCTGGATTATTGCATCCAGCACTGGTCTCCGTACATGAAGAAGGACACGGTACTACTCGAAAGGGTCCAGAGAAGAGCGACTAAAATGGTTAAGGGGCTAGAGGAGTTGCTGTACAGTGAGAGATTAGAGAAACTTAACCTCTTCTCCCTTGAAAAGAGGAGACTGAGAGGGGACATGATTGAAACATTCAAGATAATGAAGGGAATAGACTTAGTAGATAAAGACAGGTTATTCACCCTCTCCAAGGTAGAGAGAACGAGAGGGCACTCGCTAAAGTTAAAAGGGGATAGATTCCGTACAAACGTAAGGAAGTTCTTCTTCACCCAGAGAGTGGTAGAAAACTGGAACACTCTTCCAGAGCCTGTTATAGGGGGAAACACCCTCCAGGGATTCAAGACAAAGTTGGACAAGTTCCTGCTAAACTGGAATGAACGCAGGTGAGGCTGGACTCATTTAGAGCACTGGTCTCTGACCTGGGGGCCACCGTGTGAGCGGACTGCTGGGCACGATGAACCACTGGTCTGACCCAGTAGTGGCAATTCTTATGTTTTTATGTTTCCAAGGCCTTCTTATCCACTGACTGTTTTTCTCTCCTTCTTCACTTTCTTCTCTGCATCCATCTTTAGCATTAATTTTTAACATTCAACTTTTGTCCATTTTTCTGCTTTCTTCCCAAAATCTACTTTTCCATGTCTTATCTTCCCATCCTATCTCTCTCTCTTTCCCTCCCCCTTTCCATGGTCTGGCATCTCTCCTTCCTTCCCTCCTCCCATTGGCCCGATATCTCTCCGCTTCCTTTCCCTCCTTCTCACAGTCTGGCATCTCTCTCTACTACTACTATTAATTATTTTTATAGTGCATCCGGACTCCCTTCCTTCCCTTCCATTCCCTGGTCTGGCATATGTGCCATGCAGTGTTCCTGGATCATGCATGCTTGTGGCTCCCGTAGCACCTTAAGTAACTGTTCTGTTCATCTACCCTAAAGCCGGTCCTGGAGACAATTGACTCTCCCATGCTTCTCTCTTCAGGGTCTATAGCTAAGTTTTGTGCACCTCCCCCACCAATGGGTGAAAGAACCATTCACACTTCACATACCTCAAGCTTCAAATTGGGCACCTAAGTTTCTCTATGTAAAGCACAAGGATAGAGGCCTAGATGCACTAAACAGGGTTAGTAAGACCGCATGGGTCCACTGCAGTCCGATTTTTGGCCGATTACAAAAGGGCGACAACAAGGGGACATCAGTGGAAAATCAGGGGCGGGAAACTGCACGGTGACACTAGGAAGTTCTTCTTCACAGAAAGGGTGGTTGATCGCTGGAATAGTCTTCCACTTCAGGTTATTGAGGCCAGAAGCGTGCAAGATTTTAAGGCCAAATGGGACAAACATGTGGGATCTATCCGCAAAGATAGATAGGGAGGGTCATTGGAGTGGGCAGACTTGATGGGCCGTGGCCCTTATCTGCCGTCTATTTCTATGTTTCTATGTTTCTATGATGCTCACATAAGTTTGCATGCAAATTATTTGAATGGAATTTCATCATAATCCCCGTCCGATCCCACCAATGAATCACTGCGAGAGCGACTCTCGCACATGCACAAAGCTGGCAGAGGAAGCCTGAACAGCTGAAAGTCAGGGGAAGCCCCGAAGCAGACTCCTGCCACTCAGCTGCTCAGGGCAGGAATCTTTTTTCTATTGTTTTTTTTAATGGACACAGATGTTGTGCATGTTAGCCATGCACAATATCTGTCCCCATTAAAAAAAAAAAAGTCCTGCCGGTCCCCCCTCCCGACCACAGCCTTTGCATCTCTCCCGCAATGATGACGCCATTCCCGCAATAGCGATGCACCCAGGGAGACAGATGCCCACTCCCTCCTGCTTCAGCAACCTTTTTGTGCATCCAGACCACCTGGACCCCCCCCCAACTTTCCCCTGGCACTCCCCCCTCCCACAACCCCACCAAGACTCCAAAAGACAGCCCTGGTGGGCTTGGGGGGAGGGGTAAGCTCAGAACCCCCCCAGCTCAAGCAATCCCCAGAGCCCTTCCCCTGTAGCTCGTTGTAGAAGTCGGCACGAGTGATGCCCACTCTCTCTTACCAGCAGTCCCGCTTTTTTGAAATGATTGCCTTCCTCTTCCTGGTGCATCCTGGGAGGGTGTCGGGGGAGCATGGGGGAGTGCAAGGGGAGAGTCAGGGGCCAGTGTCGGGGATGGCCCAGATACACAACTGGGTTGCTGAGGCAGGAGGAAGTGGGCGTCCC